>NC_047512.1:31601639-31965406 GCF_902827115.2 Pseudochaenichthys georgianus
GAAAATTAACCTCACACACACGCAACTGAAAACATTTTACTGAAAGGTTCTTAGTAGGGAATGTGCATGTGTTTCACCTATGTGTGTGAGAGGGGGATCTTGCTGTAACGGAAGTCATTGTAATGAAACGGAACTAACAAAGAACAATGCTGCAGTGATAGTAGGTGGCGATAATGCTCGTCTGGTTGCAAGTTAAAGAAGAACGAAACAGAAGGTTAAATTCAGCATGGATTTATAGAGAAACGGCACCGCAGCCGTAGGCTGGACCCCGGGCCGAGCGGTCTACAAACTGAGACGGTCTGGTCTATGGAGTTGTTCTTGTTTACATCACCTGGCGCAGCTCGTGAGGTGGCCTAGCAACCCGCTATCAACATGCACAGCTGCAATAAGCTAACAAGCTAACTAAGCCGAAATTGAGCCAGACCTTTCCTTTTTTTGTTACCATTTATTGAAGTGATTGATATTTCAGGCTGAGAGGATAATGGCCTGTTAAATATGGTTGATTAAGCTGTGTACTTCTAGCCGACAGTTATGTTAGCATAAGTTAGTTAACAGTAAGTAAATATAAGACTAACCTATACGTACTCCAGCTAGCCCGGCTAACATACATCTGTTGCTCCCGGTCTTTTACATTGCTTAAGGTAAGTGAACATGAAACTTCAGCAAAACTTTCTATAATAATCTAAGGCAGGGATGGGCAACTTTGATGGTGGTGGGGGGCCACATCATTGATGTACTGGCCACCAGGGGGCCGCAGATTCACTTGGAACACACCACACACACACAAACATTCCATGTGTTGTATGTAATTATTAACAAATATACTAAGTCTGACATCTTCATTGACATTTTACAATCAAAGGGAACATCCCCAAAAAATGGGAACATCCTCTAATAAGCTCACAGACATTTTATTTCATTTTACAAGTGGCATGTTTGTATTGAACAGGTTATTAAACAGTGGAATACAACTATTTTAAACTATTGGAAAGCACGGAAAATGTGTGTGTATTGAGATTAACCATTAGATGACATACACATGAAGTCATGACACTAACCCAGACTTAGTTGTCTAACTTGAACCTAAAACACTTGTAGCCAGTCTCTGCATTCCCCTAATTCCACAATAAGGGGAATGTCAAGACAGACACCTGTCAGCCCGCACTCTGCTGTTCCTCAGCACCACTCCCCCTCCCCCTCGCTGAAATTATATGAAAAGCGTAGTAATCATAGATAACACGGCAGGGTCCGTGACAGTTTGTTTTCATCTGATTTCAAATAAACAAAGTCTTGGTTTTAAGCATATTAAACTTGTTTCGCCAAATTCAGATAAAAACAACTTTTAAGCTTGTAAAGGCATACAAGAGGCAACTTAACGTCACAGCAGGCATAACAACAGCCGGTGTTTCTTTTGAGGGTTTCCCCGGGAAACAAACAAAATACACAAATGCGTCACAGATTATTTCGCGGTATTTGAAATCATCTACGCAGCTCGCGACGTAACTAGGAGTCTAGTGGACGGTATCAGTACTACAAGTAAAAAAAATATATAAATTAATTTAAGGGCCGCAAAAAGAGGAGGTGGGGGCCGCCATTTGCCCATCCCTGATCTAAGGTATTGAGTTTTGGGATATTACTTACATACAAATCTATAAATGCCTTCAGGTTTCTAAAATATACATGTGGTAAATGCAACAGTGGATTCAGCAAAGATTCACATTTTTGCATGATTTTAGTTATTGATTTGTTGCGGTTACTTAATTATATTTTTAATAAATTCAAGTCAAGCTTAGTTACATATGATGGTAGCTAGTTAGTGCTCTTACCTGTGTGCCTCCTCCAGAACCAGACTGTATTAAAACTCTTAAGCACCAGTTATATCTACTTTAAACAATTACAAAATCAACTACATTTATTGATATACCAATCTTTATTTTTGGGGCCTCTACTTCTTTTAAAATTAAACTTTCAGACGTGAGATATTGAAATACAGTAAGAGTTTTGTCTATTTAAAAAAGAATGAGCCACTCAACAGTTAACTTCATATTTCTTATTGTCTAAAGCATTTATTACACACATTTCCCCCTCTCATATTCACAGTGTGGATCAATTGAGACAGCGTGGAGTCCAGAGAGCTGCAGAGACTTTGGGAGAAACCTCAGTGTGACTGACAGTCTGTGTTTGGCTGGAGAGGACTGAGGTGGAGAGGTCTTTCTCTGGGAGGAGGACCAGGCCTGATGGAGGAGGACCAGGCCTGATGAAGAAACCCCCTAACTGCATCTGTGAGCCCATACTGGGCTCAGCTGTCACAAACAAATGGTCCTGTTTGACTTTGTGTTCACAATAAAAGAGTAGTTTCTTAGTGAATGTCCTGTATTGATCTTTAATCTGAATATAAGCTTCTCATTTTCTTCTTGCCCCTCTGAGAAAACGGTGAGGCAGTTGTGTCCTTCAGGTATGTCCTTTCCTAACAGAAATGACAAGAAACATATGACATTATTGCAGAGCAAGTGTGTTATTTATGAAAGAGGTTTGTTTATTTAGCGGCTGTAGAAATAATGTATTTTTATTTTAATGTGTTTTTTAAATTCATCACTTTGTACTACAAAGATAATCAGATTATGAATGAACAGTCTGCAGTTAATCAACATTAAAATATCTTATTATTAAATAATATTCAACTGCTCGGTTGTCTCACTGCAAGAACCACTTTTACAGACAATATGTAGAGACAAATGGTAGTAATTCTCACAATGTAAAATAATAATTGCCTTAAATACATAGAAATGTGAAAGCTGATTATAGTTGTTACTTTATCTATTTAAACCAGAACGTTTCTCGATTCTTTGTACAGTATGAAAGGAGTCTTTGTACCTTTGAGTCCATGCTGAAGTTCACTGATGTTAGGAATAGGTCTGTCTCTCGTGGTCAGCATCCTCTGGTCTGTCTGCATCACCTGGAAACTTTAAACAAACAGATATACATATGTAAAGTAACAATGTGTTGGTCACAGACTTTTTTTTTTACATGCAAATGTCATGTGATAATCTTTTTGTTATCCTTAAAAAAAGTGCTGGATATCACAGCCCTTACTGTATCTTATCAGTTGGATTGTGTATTATTGTCTAGTTGGGGTCCTTTTTATTTTACTGTTATTTTGGAATCGTTTTTCATGAGACAGTCAATTTAAATATTTGTCCTATGCCATATTCACATGCATTTGTAACACACACGTAAGGGTAAAAGACAAACATCTTCAACAAATGTAATGCAATGAATAAGCTTAATTGTCACAGAAGCACACCTAACGTCATATCTAATATTTAAACAAATAATGTCCTTGTCCCTAAAGCATTGAGTACGCTATCGTCCTTAAATGCAGGCATTATGTTACATGTTCACGTTCTGCTGCGACAATAAATCGGTTTCTCCAGTGCAATGATAATAAAATGCTTAGTAAGTATTGGTAATAATATTAATAAAAACAACGTTTGGGTTCGTTCGTTTAATATGATTTAATTTCAAACCTTTATTTATACAGATAAATCCCATTGAGATCATTGATCTCTTTGATGACCAGTAAGCTTCAATAATCAACTCCAGCTCAACAAAACCATATTGCAATATCTACGTTAACGTTATTTCTGGAAACAACTGGAAATGTGAGATTCATATTTTTAAGATACACAGATCTTATAGTGTGGTTAATCTCATACAGTACTCTGCTCTTCGACACTAATGTGACGCTAGCTGTCTGCATCGTCGAGCATAGCTATTTTAAATTAACAATAACAATGCATACAGTTACCTAACTAGCAAACTAACTAATGTACAAGCATGACCTTATTTTACCAACCTCACGAGAAGCCTTTTGTTCTACAGTATAATCCTTCTTAATGTTTTACACTTCTCTATTATGTTTGAACTTGTATGCTACGGATAGCATCGTTAGCACAGATGTAGCTTCGTCTCGCTCGTTAGCTGAATAAAAAGACAAGTAAGAAATAAAGTGCTTGAATTTCACTTACCGAATAAACTGCATTCATGGAAGGTATGTTTGAACCGCAGAGCCATACGATAAGTGCGATATTGCAATGAAGAATACTCCACCAGGCATCAACACAATAAACACCTCCGAGTAGCAGCCTGGAGCTAATGAAGCTCACGGGGCTAGCAAAGAGACCACTAGCAGAGCAGTTTGGTACTTCTGTTTCATTACAATGACTTCCGTTACAGCAAGAATTCCCTCACACACACACATAGGTGAAACACATGCACATTCCCTACTGAGAACCTTTCAGTAAAATGTTTTTCAGGAGTGTGTGTGTGCGTGTGAGGTTTTCAGTAGTGAATGTGAGAGTATTTCAGTAGTATGTGCAATAGAGTCTGTCTGCAGACCGCCGCAAGGAGGCGTTTCCTATAGGGGCGTTTCCTATAGGGGCGTTTCCTATAGGCTGCGGCCCCACGAGGACGAATTCGGTCGTTTGCGTTACTGTTTAGTGTCATATAGACCGTTCGGCCACACGAGGACGACCGAATATGGCACTAAACGACTGAGGAAACGACAACGGGGTCCCAAGGTGGATAGAAATGTATACGCCACTCTCTGGGGGGTCAAACAGCTCCGTGTGTCCGCCCTATACGGACATTTTCAGATCACTGATAGTGATTGCGCAATAGCCCCGCCTCTCCCCACCTCTTCTGCTCACCTCCGCTTACCCCGCGCCAGTGCTGAAGTGTTTCGCCACCAACAACAACAACAATGGCGGATCGCAGAGTTGCTATCGTGCTCCGGACGCTATTGACCATGCTACAGTTGTTTGTGCAACATCTACAGCAATAATGATGAGGCAATAGCCCCGCCTCTCCCCACCTCTGCTGCTCACCCCCACGTCAAAGTAAACTGCATCCTGAATTCAGATTATTTATCTTTCTCTCGCGAGTGAAGTCTAATCTGACAGGACGGAGACACGCAGCTCTGCCCACCTGCAGCTCCTCCCGCTGCAGCAAAACACACACTTCAAGTCAGATCATCACCCTTAGCTATTTTAATTACCTCTCAAACTCCCTAAACTAGTTATAAATATGTTTATTTTTTACTGTCGGCCGGGTCACTCATTACTGGATCAGCTGCTGCATGAGACAGACACTGACGCTGTCCGAAGAGAAGGAGGAAAAGAGAGGCTCCGTGTATTTTATCATTATATTATATAGAGTCGTTATTCATTTGTTTTAAAGCTCAATAAATAACAAAGAAGACCTTTGACCGGCACTTTTATAATTTTGTCCGGAAGATTTCAACTTTAATACACGCTGACTGGCGAAAAACTCTGCCCGGTTCCCTCGGCCCCCACCGCGGAGAATAAACAGAAGGGCAACCATGACAACCATGCTTCTTCGCTGCTTTTGTGGAGGAAGTTACAGCGCCACGTAGAGGCTCCTGCATATGTACTGCAGCTTCTCCAGCGGTTGGAGCTAAACAGAGCGGTCTCGTGTGGGCAGACACTATCCGGATAATTATTGCATGTGGACGGAAGCCGTTTGCGATTGCGTTTGCGTTAATCCTATGCGTTTAGCCGTTTTCGTCCTCGTGGGGCCGCAGCCATAGTGAACGACGGGAGCCGGCTCTCGCCCGCGAACGAGACGTTTTTTGTTTTGTTTTTGCGGAGGGATCTAGATCGGCATGAAGGCACATTATGCAATGTGCAATGTGGACATTATCCCGCTTATTACACATGGCCACATTCTCAACAAAGTAACGACATGACTCCCAATAATAATTGAAATGCTTTTATGGATTTAGAAAAAGATTTTATTGATTTAAAAAATAGTTTTTTGTATTGATTTAAATTGACATGCATCCGCTAAGAAAAGTAGTCCGTTGTTACTGTTTGAACTAACGTAACAACGGCAGGAACTGCTTCTATAGTGTTTTTGAGGAGCTTTTTGATTACAGATTTGAAAACATCGTTGCTTGCTTTAAAAGTAGCACAATTCATTATGTCAAACCTTGAAAGATATCCCTGCCCTAATGCCAAAAGTAACTGGCAACTGAATATATGTCGCCGTAGCTATGTCTATAGAGGCTTCTCAATACTCAAATTTCCCCTCCTCGACTCCCCTCCTCGACTCCCCTCCTCGAGACTTAGACCCGCCCACAGGAGATGCGAGCGGAGGACCGAGGAGTCGAGGAGTCGAGGAGGGGAAATTTGAGTATTGAGAAGCCTCTATAGTCTGGACCGCTGCGTAAAAAGGAGGGTTTCTGACCCATTACTTCTCTTCCTACTTTTTGTCCCCCTCTTCTCCCCGCTGCAGCCTAGCAGTTGATCTCATATACTTTATATAGGTTGATACAGTAGCCCCTTTTTTAAAATAGTTGTTATAGGTGTTGCCATCTGTTTTGTGTAGCGTGGTTCTACAAGCAAGTCAATGCATGAATTGGGTGGTATCAGAGAGTTACACGGGTCTGTAAATGCAATGAAAACAATTGGCCACAGCAAATAATTTATATTAAACATGTAATTTTTACTTTTGAATACTTTAGTACAAAGGATGTCTTGAATAATTTAAGTGATATATGTGTACACATATAAATCATTAGTCAAAACAGCGCTACATTTGATTTAATTAAAAGGTATAATATGTGGTAAACTGAAGAGCCCTTTGGGAGCCGAAAGAGCCGGCTCTTCTTGGTGAGCCAAATGATCCGGCTCAGCAAGAAGAGCCGGAATTCCCATCACTAGAACAATGACTTCTTCTGCGAGGATTTATAAAAGCAGCTGGATAAAAAAAGTTAGGAAACGCCCCTATAGGAAACGCCCCTATAGGAAACGCCTCCTTGCTGCGGTCTGCAGACAGACCCATCTCAGTATGTGAGTGAGGTTAATTTATAGTTGCATGTGTGAGGTTTAATTTTCAGTTGTGTATGCAAGGTGTTCACTAGTGAATGTGAAAGTATTTCAATAGTGTGTGTGTGTGTGTGTGTGTGTGTGTGTGTGTGTGTGTGTGTGTGTGTGTGTGTGTGTGTGTGTGTGTGTGTGTGTGTGTGTGTGTGTGTGTGTGTGTGTGTGTGTGTGTGTGTGTGTGTGTGTGTGTGTGTGTGTGTGTGTGTGTGTGAGGTTAATTTTCATTACAAAAAAAATCAGTTAATTTCCAGGTGTGTCCCTGCTGAAAAAACCAGCTTAGACCAACACGGCTGGTCTGGCTCTTAATGAGCAGACAGCAACAGCAACCGTAACACCCCCCCTTAAGATAAAACCCCACAGCTTTGTGAACCAAACACACTAACAAATCTACCTAATAAC
The DNA here is from genome assembly GCF_902827115.2 of Pseudochaenichthys georgianus. Classification (NCBI taxonomy): domain Eukaryota; kingdom Metazoa; phylum Chordata; class Actinopteri; order Perciformes; family Channichthyidae; genus Pseudochaenichthys; species Pseudochaenichthys georgianus. Next base: position 31,608,944 of record NC_047512.1, read on the forward strand.
ACACACTAACATCACTAAACCAACCTGATATCACACCCGAACATCGCATACTAACCTGGACAATACATCAGCCAACGCGTTCTCTGAGCTCTGTTTAAAGACGGATGTCTTGTTTTGTAGTCCCGCATGATCAGAGCCCAGCGCATGAGACGCTGATCATGCTTGTGTACGCTAACGGCCCCTACACACGGCGGAGTGCGTTGCCGCTTCAACGCTTCTGCCCATTCACTTTGAATGGGGTGACGTCACGATTCGCCGAACGGCATTGTGGGAGCAAAGCGTAGCTTCTCTCGAGGTGCTCGCTACAAAAGTAGAGCAATGTTCTACTTTTGCCGCCTCGACGGAGGCCTCAGCCAATCAAATCCCTCGTATGTAAATCTGACAGTGCAAGAGATAGCCAATCAAACTGCTTGTATGTTGGGTGAGCCAGACCGCAGTAATTTCCCATCTCCAAAAATGGAAGACAAAATTATCGTGGCAGTAGGGAATCACCCGGTACTCTATGACCAGTCCCTCTTTACCTACAGGGATACAAACCGGAGGAGCCAGGCATGGGGGAGGGGGCAGAGACAGTGGGTGAAAGTGGTAGGTTTTCGCCTGTTTGGGGAGTTTATATCCAGTGTACTTCGTTTGAATGGACAGCTAGCAAGCATAGACAGTATATTTAGCCAGCATGGATGTAGCATGAATGTTGCATAAAATAGCACCATAGACATTAATGTCTACATGTTCATAATATAAAGTGTGACATGTAAAACCTTTTATGCAATTAACAGTGATAACGGGATTTCGTTTTCATTAATGGAGGAACAATTTAGTAAATTCTTCAAGTAATTAACATTATTATTTCATTTCATTAGAGGAAGTATGCAGGACAAAATGGAAGTCACTGAGGGACAGATTCAGGAAGGAGAAAGCCAAGGAGAAAGAGGCAAAGAGAAGCGGGGCAGGGTCGTCCGGGGGATATAAGCCCTGGCGTTTCACGGCAGTGATGGAGTTTTTAACCCCATTTATCATTGACCGTGAGACGTCCAGCAATGTCCCCCGGCAAACCCTGCCTCCATCCAATCTGGTGCCAGAGGCAGAGAGCCAGCTAGAAAGCCAGCTTGAAAGCCTGCCAGAAAGCCTGCCAAGTGTCAGCCAGCCGGCCGACAGTCAACAAGCCGAGGCAAGGGAGACAGGACAGGAGGAGGAGGAGGTGATTGTTGAGGACCGGGACCGGGGAAAGAGGAGAAGGGGAAGGGAGATGTCCTCCTTCGAGAAAGGCTTGATGTCAGCCATCAGTCCTCTGTTTGTGCCACCACCTCAACCTCATCCTCCACCACCCCCACCAGTAGTGGTGGAGGATGAGGATGAGCTATTTTTCAGGAGCCTCTTACCTGCCATGCGAAGGCTGTCCATTGCAAAGAGGACAAGAGTCCGATTTCAAATATACACATACATTTTTGAGGCAGAGCAGGAGATGGAAAATAACTGATTTTTGCAATTCACACACATACTACACTACATGTTTTACACTTTATTCAATCATCACACACTTACACAAATAAAAGTTATTTAAAAAGTATGTTATGACTGTACTGTGTCTTCACTTGTTCATGTGGTTTGTCAGTTGCAACATACCAGAAGCTTCATGTATGTCGATATATAACGACCTTGGGTCCCTTGAAAGGCGCTATATAAATATCATTTATTATTATAATGTGCTGTCTTCTGTACAATTGTCCATTTGAAAACCTATTGAAATTATGAGTGGTTTATCAGTCAAAAACAGGGCTGAAGGAAAAAGGTTGTTAGCAATATCATAATATCAATTCAAGAAACATGTTTATAAGGAATGTTTTATTTTGAAATGGCTCATTTGGAATATTTGCTTTTTAAAGAAAATATGGGTAGCTCTTAAAAGAGCTTTTGGTTTGGAGGCTCTTAAAAGAGCCGTGGTGAGTGGTGACCCTACACCACTTTATGCTGCCATGGCACTGCACCCTCCTCATTGAAATAGGAGCAGAAGTTCTCCCACAGTTGGAGCGATCTGAGTGTGGCGTTGTTGGAGCCCATCCTTGGTGCATCACACAGGGTTGGAGTATCTGGAGCTTCATCCATGGACTCCTCGACAGGTGTGCGTGATTTCCTTCCTATCGTCTTCCTGCGGAGGAAGTTGTGCAACACACAGGCGGCCTTCACACACAACTCTGTTACCTCCGGGCTGGTGGTGATGGCACGCCATTCTCCACCGAGATGAGAGGATGCCAAACGCACATTCAACCACCAACCTGGCCCGGCTGAGGCGGTAGTTGTACATCCTCCTCTCGCGTGTGATCTGGCGTCCAGGGAATGGACGCAGCAGGTTGTCCAGCAGCGGAAAAGCCTCATCTCCAACGAAGACATGGGGGAGAAGGCCGAGCCGTTCTGCTCCTGGGATGACGGTGTCAGGTGGTAGCTGCAGACTGCCATCTCAGGCTCCCACTGAAGGCTACCCTGAAGAGGTACTGGGCATCCACGACAGCCAGCAGTACCAAGGAGTGGGTGGACTTATAATTGAAGGAGAGGGACCCAGAATTTGCCGGAGCCTGGATCACCACGTGCTTCCCATCAATGGCACCAACGCAATTTGGAGCTCCTGAAACTCAGCAGCGATGGCTCTCCAGTCCTCCGCCTGTGGTACCGGCATGGTCTCCTCAACCAGCGCGGTCCAGATGGCACCTGCAACCTCCCTGACGATGACAGCCACTGTTATATGACCAACCCTATAGCTGAATGCTATTGTCCTGTATGAGTCACCGGTTGCCAGGTACCTGAGAAAAAAGTAATATACATGATTTAAAAACCAGACCCCACCCACACACACACACACACACACACACACACACACACACACACACACACCCCTAAAACACGCACACACACAGACCCCACAAACACACCCACACAGATCACACACACAGACCACACACACACAGACCCCACAAACACACCCACACAGATCACACACACGCGCACACAGACCCCACACACACACACCTAAAACACGCACACACACACAGACCCCCACAAACACACACCCACACAGATCACACGCCCACACACACACACACACACACACACACACACACACACACACACACACACACACACACACACACACACACACACACACACACACACACACACACACACACACACACACACACACACACACACACACACACAGGGGAGCAATACTGTGTTAACCTAGCTATCTTAACCCTCTGGAGTCTAAGGGTATTTTCTCGAATTTTTGATGTTTTCTTAAATCCCCTTTTAAATGTGTTTCTTCTCACATGGCACCCCATGTGTTAAATATCAAAATGTTCAGGACAATCTCTGGTATTGCTATATATGCAAATTACTCAGCTTAGAGCACTGTTTGATGAGATAAGTAGCTCAAAAGCTTAAAATGTTACATCCGATTTTCAGAAAATCTTCAAAACTCTTATGAAAACACAAATTTACTCATGTGATCGAAATGTTTTGGTGTTTTAGATTTGGTTACCAAAGTCTTAGGATCACAAAAGCAGTGAAATATTTGAATTACACTGTATATAAATGTGTAATTCATGTCTAAAATGAAAAAAAAGTATTCGAATTTTGAGTAAAACAAGTGTTTATCACTCTACTTTCACCACAGCAGGGACTGAGATACATCAGGACTGAATAATGACTTCATATTACATACCAAGGTTCATGTGATGTGTACAAATACAAATTGAGCATTCAACCTTTTTTTTTCAACCAACAATTTATTATAAATATGTTTTTTTCAACCAACTATTTATATAAATATAAGAAACTGGAAAATCTAACTATTTACAATATTGAACATCAGAACTTTCAACCAACTATTCATTATAAATGTCAAGACAGTGTCAAGGTCTTTGTCTGTCTTCCAAGACAGTGGATCTGGCTGCTGTGTAGGTGGGGGTGATGGTGCATGGGCTGCTGTGTAGGTGGGGTGTACAAGTGCTATACGAGACCTCCACGAGACCTCCTTGCTGGCTGGGTTGAAGGCTGTGGTGGAGCCTTTGTGCTGAGGTGTATCTTGACCTGGTGGCAGCCGCAGATGGAGGTGGAGGCTGCTGGTCCTTGGTGGTGATGGCTCTAGTGAAGGCCCTTGAGCCACAGTAGATCTTGACCTGGGGGCCGGCACAGATGGATGTTGTGGCTGCTGGATAAACGCCACCTGTGGGCCACTAGGCCCAGACAGCTGTGAAACATCTCTGTAAAACAAATAAAAATGTAGGACAACAATTACAACTAATTTCATTGAAATAAAGTTCAAGTAAAATGTTGCTCAAGCACAAATAAAAATGCACACATAAAAAGAAAGTTTGGGAGGTTGGAAAAGGAGTCTCTCTCGATCTCTCACACACACACACACACACACACACACACACACACACACACACACACACACACACACACACACACACACACACACACACACACACACACACACACACACACACACACACACACACACACACACACACACACACACAGGTATTTCCAGTTACTTTACATTCAGTATAAAATCACAGACACACATATACATATGCTACATCTGATTACAAAGTGTCATCTGTACAGGACGGTCAAATAATAACAGGCACACATAAATAAATCTATGACAAAGTCTCATCTGTACAGAACAGTATGATACAATAATCGATGGCAAAATCATGTCACTGTAAATGTCTCCGTTGTGGGACGAATAAATGATTAATTTAATCATCTACACATGTAATCTCATTTTTACACACCAAAATAACGTTAACACAGAGTAAACGTTTGCTAATGGAGTCTATTTTGTCCCAAGAAAAAGTTCATGACTATCGATAACAAATATATATCAATAAACCTATTGTTCATTTTCGCGGTATTCCCCACACATTGCCAGTACACTATTACTGTAATATTTACACTTACCCATGTCCAAATGGATCCTTGTTGTTGTCTTTGTGTTCTTCTTCTTCAGAAGAGTCGAAGACTTCAGGTTCTGAACATCTGAGGCTCTACTGCTGCTAGCGAAAAAAATCTCGAGTGAAGTCGGCAACTTTTTTTAGCCATTTTCTCTGTCTGTCTCTCTCTCTCTCTCTCTCTCTCTCTCTCTCTCTCTCTCTCTCTCTCTCTCTCTCTCCACACTGACGTAAACTGATGGGAGAAACGTGGTTTATGTTTTTTTTACTCGGTGGGTAGGTCCTTAGTGATTTCTCGATGTCCATTGGTCATTTCAGACCATGATGTCTGCCGGCTGAGATTTCCTTGACGGACACACGAATCCACCAATCCCACACAGTGTAAAGTCAAGCTGCTTTGAGCGGCCATATTGGCTGTTGTGCCCTGGTTACAGTCTCACAGGAGATACTGCTGGAAAGCTACCCTTCCGGCGATTCCGCGGATATCTGAATCATGTTTCTACTCCTTATAATCGAAAATATATGATTAATTACGTAAAATTATGCGCACTTGGACGCGCCGGCGCGTCCACCGACTCCAGAGGGTTAATTAATGTTATCCATCTGAAATAAATCACAGACTTCATTCGTCAATGGCATGCACTCTCTCTCTTTCTATACAGAGTCAGATTAAAGAAGTAGAAATACACTAAACATACCGTAGGCAGATGGCGAGTCGCTCAGCGGGTCCGATTGACAAACGCATGTTGGTGTCTGTCTTTGTTATCAGTGGACCCACTTTGCCGAGCAACTCGTCGAAATGGCCTTTGCTCATTCTGAAGTACTGGTAAAACAGTTCGTCATCCAGACGGAGCTCTTGGACCAGAACGTGGTATTCTCCCCGTTGCAGACGTTTTCGGAGTATCGGATGTACCCAACAGCGACGCACACGTCGCCTCCCGAGATACAATGCATATACCAATGCTACCCTTGCTACCAAACCGGCATCCATTTTGGCTAGAGTGGATAGAAGAACCGGGCTTTTTTGCTTTGTATATCCGGGGCGGGACATTCATGTGATTGGTTGTTGGTCGCGTTGTTCGTAAAAAAATCCCCAAGCTGCAGACACGCCCACCGCCAAGCGGTAACGCACGCCGCCGTGTGTAGGGGCCGTAACAGCCCGTCTAAACTACAGGCATCGAAAAATGCTTTCAACGCTTCGCCCATTCATTTGAATGGGGTGACGTAGAAGATTTATAAACTTCGCCGAACTGCATTGTGGGGAGCATGGCATGGCTTTGCAAGCATCACGAGCATCTATCGGCATCAAAAGTTGAACAATGTTCAACTTTTGAGGCTCGATGCTTGGCATCAGCCAATCAAATCCAGCGTATGCAAATCTGACAGTACAAGCGCTAGCCAATCAAACCGCGTGTATGCTGGGAGAGACTACGCAGGTCATTTCCTCATATTAAAAAAAAATGGAGCGGTAGTGAATTACCCGGTGCTGTATGATCAGTCTCTATTCATCTACCGGGATACAAACCGGAGGAGCGAGGCATGGAGGGAGGTGGCAGAGACAGTGGATGAAACTGGTAGGTTTTTGCCTGTTTGGGGATTTTATATCCAGTTTACTTCGTTTTAACATTGCTATTGCTTTGTATGCCGGGGGAGATTCCTGATTGGTTGTTGGTCGCCTTGGGCGCGAGAAATCGCCAAGCCTCAGACACGCCCAGCTTCAAGATTTTTTGATGTCTGTAGTGTAGACGGGCCGTACGTAGGGATCATAACAGAGGAACACGACTGGCCACAGGCTGAGTCCTACCCAGATCTCAACGTGCTGTAGAACTAGCACCAAAACTAAGATGAGTATCCGATAAATCAGGAGACACTCTCGGATTACTGAGAGAGTCGGAAAGTCGAAAGGCTTGTCTGAGCCGACGGGTTGCGCCGTGCTCGCGACATCCTCATGAGGAGGGGAAGCCACAATTACTGGCTTTCCCTCGGGCACAACATTGTCTGGGAGCACTGGCACAATCGTAGGATCAGGCAAGAAAGCATCCGAGTCATCCCTGAGTGCAGGGGTCACCTTACTACCCGCAATGTCATTTCCCATTAAAAACACTATCCCTTTTAACGGTAACGCTGGACACACAGCGACTGGGTACACTCAAAAAACTGACTTTTTGGTGTAGTAAAATATATTTAATTAACTGTCGTACTTTTTACATGGTAATATCAAGATTCACAAAGAACTATAATTTCTTAAGTAACATTTTAAATGTATACACCTTTTATTCATGTAATACATTTACAGTGTGGGAGGAGTACGTTTTATTATATATTTACTCATACTATTTAAATGATTTATAATCACTGCTCATAAACCTTAAAATACTAAGTAAATGTTAATCTAAAACCATAGTAGCCGTTTGAATCCGCGCATGCGTCTTGACAAGACAAGATACCCGCATTTTTGGACGACGGTTCAGTTGGGTTTGCAGTTGCACATTTGAAGGCTGTCGGAGGAGCTGTATGGCTGGAAAAAGAAGTGTTGGTAAGTTATTGTCTCTCTGTTTAAGACTTATGATAATATGTGTGTCTTTGTGCATAATAGCCTGATTCTTGTTTGCTTGAACCATGTTAACGTTTCTGTGCATTAGTTCACAAAGTTGAGAGATTATGTTTTAGATATGTTACGTGCTGTTAGCTAGCTAACCTTAACTGTAATTTACCAGATAATTAAAAAAAAAATCACATGCATCTAAAGAAGGTTCCACGTTTTATTTCACATCTATAAAACTAAGGGCATAACAGTTGGAATAGCATTGTCAAAAGCAGAGGAGATGAAAAGTAATGTTAGCTGAGTTAGCGTTAGCCGCAGTTTTCCAAAATTAGCTTTGTCATCCTGTCAAATGTTTTTTAAACATTAAAAAAAATATGTACAGAAACCAAAGAGGTTACAGTGCTTGCATTATGTGAAATACGCCAATCTATTGTGTTGTATAGATATATTAGCTACTGAAATTAGCATGCTAACTGACTAGCCCTGGCATCAGCCGAGGTGCCAGGATTTCAATTGTGGGTGGGCCAATGTAATTTCGGCTGGGCCTGTTCTAATAGATGTTTCTCGTTAACAAAAATGTAATAAAAATAAATGCCTGCATATCATTGTAGGTAACTGTGTAATGCATATTTCCTATAGTAAAGACACTTTTTCAAAACCCTTTTTCAAAACATTTTCACTTATGAGAAGCTTAAATATTATTTAAATGTTTAAGCGGCACGCCGCAATGAGTGCAAATAAATGTTATACTGCATGTTATTTAGTTTTGGTTCACAATACATTGATACGTTTAGAAACAAAGAGCATACAACGGCAGAATACGGAATAATGAGCGAACACCTGATGTGTGTCTGTGTGGTTAGACCGCAGCGTGCTGTCCTTTAGCGGATCTAGCAAAGTGAGCGGCCGTGCGTAAAAGGCACTGGTTCTCTGACGCGGCACTTTTCAGAGGCTGCAGATTTATCATTAGGCTACTTCCTTCTGATACTGCAGAGATGTCATGAGCTGAAGGTACATTTCATACTAAAGCAGCTGGGCAGCAGATACTGTTGCTTCACACTCATAAGCTTTGCTGATTTGGGCTGGAGAATGCCTGCCGCGTCACGGAGCACACTACAGCTTCAAAAAAAGCTTGGAGTTGGGCGTGTCTGAAGCTTGGGGATTTTATTCAAGCAACGCGACCAACAACCAATCACATGAATCTCCCGCCCCCGACATACAAAGCAAATGTTACATGCAACAGCGCTACCGCTGTTTTCTCGTTTCTGCCATCAATAAATGAACGAAGCGTACACGGACCAAGCCATCCCAAATGAAGCTAATTCACAGTAAACACACACACGGCTTAAAATATCTTATAATTATATTGTTGTTGTTTTTTTTACAGTAAATTAAAGTATTTTTTCTGCAGTTTGAGACCTGTGAGTTAGTGCATCACTAATTATAATCCAGTGATATAATACATATTATTGTCAAATGAGCCATTCTGCATAATGAGTACTTTTTACTTTAAGTTTATTTTGATACTAATACTTTTGAAATTTTACTTAAGTAAGGTTGTGAATGCATGACTTTTACTTGTAACAGAGTAAATACTCTGTTATAAATATACACTGTGGTATTGCTACTTTTACTTCAGTAAAATATCCACATACTGTTTCCACCAATTGTTTAATTTTTTTTCTTCAAATATTCAATCAAGTCTAATTAAGTGGAAATGTTATATTCACGAAGTTCATCTGTCTTATTTACATATCTGTCTATCAACAGGAAGAATATCAGTACAGCAGTGAGCCAGTGGAGTGATTGCTCAGGCAAGTATATATTATTACTGTTATTCTTCACTGCGTAATGTAATATCAAATTGTGGATAAATGTTTAAACCATTGTTTTAATATTACAAATTATGTCTGTTCATTTACAGAGTGGCCTTAAAAAAATGACCAAAACGTTCTCTTATCGAAGGCTCGAGGTTGTGACGGGTAGTCCTGCTGCTGGTGACTTCAAAGAGAGATGGCCTGCTTTGTTTGTGAAGCTGAGGTAGGTGAATCTATACATGCTCCATTGTACAGGAACACATTTAAAAAAGATAGATACACATGAACATTAATTAACTTGAAACACTATTCTCTCAAAGTAAAAATTCTATAAATAGCTTGTTCATTCCACCATTAATATCTGCACGATTTATAACACCCTATACATAATTGACCCTGCCTTCATTTTGTATCAGACTTATTGGCCCAGTTCCTCATGTTGTGCTTGCGATTACTTTGTCACTTCAGATAAAGGCGGAATTCGGGCGAATAACTACAATTTCGCTGGAGCAGAGCTTCATGTACAACCTCGACAACTACACACCAACACGTATTGCCCTGATGAAGGCCAAGGGAGGAGTCCTCGGGACCAAGCTGAGGCCGTTCCTGGAAACACTGAGTCAGGTATGCTTGTTCAAAATTGTGCATGATCAAATTTTTTTTTAAGGAAGACAGACCTCACTCACACACACATCACCCGATGCCCAATGCTTACACATATACAGCACACATCCTCACATTCGGTTGTTCAAATGCCCCTGCATGGTCCATCTTTCCATGGCTCTTGCTCAGTTGGCTCAAATCACTCCTCCTCGCACATGTATGCTCTTGTTTTCTTCCTTGAAAGTTTATTGTGTATGAATATTAGTTCAGTATTGACACAATATTAATCTCTTCACAGAAGCAAAGCATTGACATGAGGCGTGACTCTGTGATCCGCAGCCTCAGACTATATCTTGGCGAAAAACAACAGGATCTTTTTGAAGGTAAAGCATGATTATTATTTTTTTAATGACACTGTTGTAACATTTTAATGTTAAAACAGGAGGTCTTTAGAGGGAGATAGCAGCTCAACAGTTTATGTCATATAGAAGTGGTTTACATCATCTGAAAGCTGGGTCAAATTGTTCTAGTCACAAATCTATTATAAACATAGTTTATTCATTTCAATTAATTAAATTGTAATGTTTTCAGTGTATTACGGCTCAGAACATTGGTCCAAGTATTTGAGAGATGCTATCCTGCTCTATTATGTCCCATAACTTGTTGCAGCAATTGTTGTGTTGATAGAATTTAATACACAGATTTGCTGCTAAATGTAAGCATATTAACCACTCGAGAATTGCCAAATATGGTCAAAAATTCCTTCAAAGTATCACATTAGGACATCAAGACATAGAATAATCTATGCTGTGATTTGGAATAAAAAAATCTGAATTATTTTTAAATTTCTGCAAGAATTGCATTTTTCCGCGATTGGATGGTGTTCTGGAAACTGCTCAGAAACACAATTTTTGTAAATAAACCTAGGAACGCCATACATCCTCTGAAAGCCCTCCATCTCTAGTTTATGGCTGTGACTATCCTAGAAGCCACAACAGCTCATTTTATACTGTGAAGTCAATCTTCAAAAAAAGTTTCACTCCAATGGAATGGCTCATACATCATCACACATGAATATAATTGGGCTCATTGGATCCACATATCCAATTCATGCAATTCCAAGACCCCAGCATGTAAAAATGTTAAAATACAACGTTTTAAGAAAGGCAAAAAAAACACATTTATACTGCATGCACAGAGCTGCATGTTTTTCGTCCCAAACTGCCTGTGATCAGCATGAAGTGTCCATGTGTGTAAAGAGGAGACTCGTGGGTATCCAGAGAACACATTTTCATTCAGATATCTTGAGCCCAAAATGTTGCCTATCTTTGCAGCGTTATTTAGCCTCTTTGCTGACCAGCATGACATGGTTGGACAAGGCACCAATGGATTCCTCAGATCCTAATTTCATATGATATCATCTTTACTCTAGCTTCAGAACTGAGCCCGCTAGAGCCTCTGAAAGACAGTACAATTGGCCGGCCCGGATGAGGGCCCTAGGGTCTCAGAGTTAATGATGGTCTTTAGCACATGTTTTCATTCTGCCCTGACAATGAAGTCACTTTGAATGATTCAAGCATTCTATGTTTCTCACTTCATTTTTCTTGTAAATTGTATGCAGGAGGACAGCCGCAGTGATGCAACTGAACACGTCTTGAAGATCCTGGTTGTCCATGGTGCCAATGAAGAGGATCCAGTTGATGCAGCCCTCCTGCTTGAAGGCAGAGAGATTATGCCAGGATGCGGCACTACTGCCAAAGCATGCACGCTCCTTATGGAGCTGATTTATGCGTTAAACTTGGCATACCCCCCAACACTGCGCTACACTTTTGAGGTGTTCCAGAAACTTTTTCTCGGACTGGATGGGATTAAGCTGACCCCAAATGTGCAAGCTTTGAATGTGACCCTGCTGTCTTAAAGACATGGAAAAGCTGTCTATTCATATCAAGTATGTTCTTGCATGAGGCCCTTTGTATGTCGCTGCAAGTTGAAATTTATTTGACAATTGACTTTATTTCTGTCTGAATTGAAACTTTGAGCTCGCAGACTTGGAGGAAGTTACACATGTAAAGTAATTGTCAAGCTTCTTCACATGCAGACTTCTCAACAGCGTTTTCTCACCTGCCTCTGAGCTTTCATGGTTCTGGCTCTTGGGCTTTGTGAAAGCTGCTGCTTAGAGATTTTTGCATGCAGTTATTATAATGTTAATGTTGTCGGTTAATAGTGATTTAATTGTTGACAAAATAAAGTGTAATTGTATTGTATTTTAGTTGTGTGATTTGTGCTCAATGTATATTAAATGCATAGATTATTACATTTATTAGGTAACATTTTTCAAAAGTAAATGAGTAACAATTACATAATTAAAGTGAGTAATATAATTTCAAACACATGAGTAATTCAACATTTTAAACTGAAAAAATATGATAAAATCTACTTATTTACTTCATAACAGTAACTATTACAGATATATTTGATAACAGTGATGTTCCTGTCCATGAAGAAAATAATTAGACTTTACTTAATTAGTTCAAATAAATATAATGTGTAACTTCAACATTATTAAGTAACATTTACTTAATATTTTCACCAATGTTACTTCTAATGATAAGTACATTTGACTTGATACTGGAAAGTAAGTTCTACTTGATATTACAGCAGTAAAATATACTTAGAAAAAGTAAGTGCAAATACTTGCTAAGATTTAATCAAGTAAATCCTACAAGTTGTTTCTTTCAGTGTAGAAACCGGTTACTAGGTCTGACTGTACATATACCTTGTGTACGGGCCGTGGGATATAACCCATCTCAATGCCGCATAATGTGGAACCATAACCACAGGCTGACTGTTCAGAAAATGGCAGTGCGGAGTCAACAATCACAGACTGGGAGCCTCCAGTGTCTCGTAATATGCGCATAGGTCTCTGATCGGCAGACTCCCCAGTTAAGACTCGGCTTTAATCAGGCCAATGACTTTTGGGGAGGACATGTTTTGTGGCTGCACAGTTGGCGATGACATGTCCAGGTTGGTGACAATAAAGGCACTCTCTCTCCTCTGTAGTTACATCATATAACGGCCCGGTAAATGGGGCGTCGGACACCCGGCGGGACCTCTCGGTATACACAGGAGAAAACACAGATTTATGCGTGAGTACATGTACATATTCATCAGCCAACACAGCTTCAGCAGAGAGAGAGTTTACCTTCTGTTCATTCAAGTATACCACAATACGATCAGACAAACATCTCTTGAACTCCTCCAACATGATCAGTTCCCTCAGAGCAGCATAATCCGCCGCTTTACATGAAGCAACCCACTTAGTGAACATCATGCCCTTTTCCCTGGCGAACTCGACATGTGTCTGATTAAGACCCTTCCTGTGGTTCCTAAATTTCTGTCGGTACGCTTCGGGAACTAATTCATACACCCTGAGAATGGCACCCTTCACTAAGTCGTAATTTAGACCGTCCTCTAGCGAAAGAGCAGCAACCGCTTCCTGAGCTCTTCCATAAAGTTTGCACTGGGCTAACAGAGCCCAGGCTTCAGCCAGCCACCGTAGGGCCACTGCAATGCGCTCAAAAGCACCAAAGTACGCGTCCACCTCAGTCTCATGGAAAAGTGGCACTAACGAAATATTTTTGACTACGTTGAATGCAGGGGGATGAGAAGGAAGTGGAAGGCTTCCTCCGACATGGCCAAAAGCACCGGAGGCGCGCAGCTCGGAGTCTAGCTCCAGCTGACGTATCCGGACTTCCTTGTCCATTTCCAACTTTCGTAGTTCCAACTGTAACTGCCTGTCTTGCTCCCTGTCTTTAGCTTCCCACTGAAGCTGCCTGTCTTTAGCTTCCAACTGAAGCCGGGCGAGACGGACCTCAGGATCACTCGCTTCCTCAGAGTCCGAACTGCCAGGAGACGGTGGGTTGTAAGGAATCGGCGTGAACGGTGCTTTAAACTGCCCACCGCCCTCACTGTCACCACCTTCCCCTTTAGCAAACGGAAACTCCGCCTCCTGTCTCTGATTTAAGATCTCTTCAGATAGAGCATCGGACACAGGGAGCTCAACTGGTGCAGCCAGTATAAGTAACCCCCTTTTTACCATCTCATCCACCACCAAGGCCTTCAACTCTTTCTTCAACGATTGTTTACTTACTGTGAGACTGAAGTGTTGCGCTAGCTCATATAAGTCGTCTCTACGACACTGAACTAACTGCTCATGAGAAGGACAGACCAAAAACGACTCCAAATCAAAAGTTGCCATCCTCAGCTAAAACTGCACACAACACTACCAAATTGTTTTCAGCTGGACAAAACCACTTATAACTCCAGGAAAGTAGTTAATATCCCGGACGAGCCCCCATGTATTACGTTCCCTTCTGAACTAGGGGAATCAAAGGGAAGCAACACAACCAGATTGGTATTGGTAATTATTATAAGGGGTTTATTTTAGACAGCAATGTAAACAAAAGGCAGGCAGGCAGCCTGAAACAAACAAAGGGAGGACTCTAACACAGGAGTCTAGTTATATGTGGGGAAAATAAATACTAGTACACTAACTAAAGAACGAAACAAAACCTCACTTCAAGACAGGCCCGGTTCCAGAACAAAATGGCTAAGGGTGCATCTGAGATTAGAGAGGGTGCAGTGGTAAAGTGCTATTTTTATAAGTGGGGAGTGGACCTAACACCCTCTATGGGGGTCCTCACCTCCTCTGGGGGGGTCCGGGGGGGGGGGATTTTTTTTTAAATATTGAAGTTTAAAGCATGAATCTGGTGCACTTTGAGAGCAACATTAAGAGATCTATGGATCTATGTGCTCTTTGCTTGATCATGCCTTCCCAGTCCCTTATCACGTAGCCTATAAGAGCATGGCGCCAGTTGTGGTAGCCAGTTGTGGTGAAGGCATCTGACTTACTTGAACCGAAATGTCTACATGCAGAAGATGGCATCTTTTTTACATGAATATTCCAGCCAATCTCTGTTTTGAAACCATGAGCTGCAAAATGAGCGCCTCACCCCACTGGACAGGCGAGTTGGGTACTTTTTTAAATATACCTGAGCAGGCTCTGTTTTGCCGAGGTCCTCTGGCACTTGCGGGCCGCCGAGGGGTGGCGGTGTTTGGGGTAACGAAGACGGCTGTGGCTGCTCCGCCTCTGTGGGCGAGGCGGACAAAGCCGGCGAGTCGGGCGGGAGGACGTTAGTGTCCACGACAGTAACGTAATGTCCCCATGATCTGAACTGTTATACCTGCAGTTGATGCAGTGTATGCTGGCAATAAGGGCTGGTTGTTTAAACCATTTTCTGATCCATCATTGACTGCTGTGTCAGCACTTTGCAGATGAGGAACGCGCAGCGGCACAGGTCACGCACACCTGACATAATAACGTTACTTACCGTTTAAATTGATCAAATAAATGCCGCAGACAATGCTATTTAACCACAATTCCAATTTATTTTATTTCAACTATATTCTTCTTCTTATTATTATTATTATTACTACTATTGTTAGTAATAGTATGCAAAATGTAATATTTTTCACTTTTAATTTTTTTTTTTTTACTTTTAATTTTTCAAATGAAAAGTTTTTCATAACGACTCAACTGAGGGTGCAATGCACTCTTATGCACCCCCGTAGAACCGGGCCTGCTTCAAGAGTGGTACAACTAACAAAGGGAGTCTACACAAAACACAGCTAAACTAAAGGCAACAGTCACAAATCCTAACTATACTCTAAACACTAACTAACCTACTCTACACTCACACACCATATCACACGGAGATAGACACACAAGATTAACCACAGAATGAAGAGCAAAATGCGAGAGGCGTCTGTTCACTCAACAGAGCCTCCAGAGTGGTAGTTGTTCCCGGGCCAACCTGATCTCACCAGAATGCGTGACTCCACCACGACTCCTTAACACCACAATGCGTGGTGGAGTCACGAACTTTGTTACATTTGCGTGTCGGCACCACGCAAACAACCCCAATGTAAAGTGAATGAGGCTCCTTTGTCGTGGTGCACACACGCATTTCTACAACGTCCCGCAGTGAGCTTTTATTCTATACAACGTTTTTAAAATCTACTATATAGCTTGTAGTAACTCACGGGAGGCTTCTTTTATTTTATTTGTATTCATAATAATTTTTATTTTTCGTCAGAATGTAAAATTACATTAGTTACGAATTTGTGTTCTCAAAAAACAGTGCATTGTGTGTAATGCAACTGTGATTTTTATTAAATTAGTTAGTTTTTAAGGAAGGCCAGAGCTTCAGCTGTGTCAAATAGATTGTTCCCTTCAGTTAACGTTATTTAAAAGATAATGATCATGTCCTCTGTATTGTATTACGAGCGTCCATTCCCATTGGATAACGGAGAATTTTACACCCGGAATTAAGTAGCCTATTCTCCTTACTGTCGATTGATTTTACAGTGATATCTGCACTACTCATCGACTAAAAAACACCAAATTGTCCTTGTTAATTACACAACATTGATTGGTTTGAATTGTGTGCAATGCTTTTGTATTTTCCCCCTTCGATTCGGAGAAACAAATATTTTTTCGGCGTTTTAGGATAGCCGAAGACACTACACTACCCAGAATCCTCAGCTATCGTTTGGAACTACACCATGTGCTTAGCTTGACAAACCCCGTGATCAGTCCTCAACCTCTGTGATTGGATGCGCGACGTTTACACACAGAGCGTCCAAAAGGACTTTGAAATGGAATGAAACCCATCGACGGCACACTATTCAAAACAGGAATCGAACGTGTCCTACCCCCCTCCCCCCCTTAGGTCACAGGCTCCTCCAACAGTGCTACGCAATAAAACAGATACACAGAAAAAATAGTGAAATAGTGCAATAAGAGTCTATATACAAGTGATTGGAATATGGCCTGGCCATTCTGGCCTGTGGGATGAAGCTGTCTCTGTGTCTGGTGGTTTTAGTCCGAATGCTGTGGTACCGCCTGCCAGACTGCAGCAGACAGAACCGTTTGTGGCTGGGGTGATGGTGGTCTTTTATAATCCTGAGGGCTTTCTTTAAGGTTAACCTGGTATTTTTACTCCACTACATTTATTTTAGTTACTTTACAGATTTGGATTAATGATGTGAAATATAAACAAGCCTTAAATCAGACTTTAGTTACACCTGAATGAAATTCAGTGAAGGTGATTGTCAAGTGCCAACAATCAGGCGAGATATTTGATAGTTGGTGCTTGAGAAGACTAAATATTTATCTGCAGATCCGTTTAAAGCATATTCATTACTCGTTATTCTCTAATAGTTCATTAAAGACTGTATATAATTGCTATTTTGCACATCCCTTTCAAGATTTCAAGATTTTCTAAGGTTTATTGACATATCATATACACAATAGCGTAGTTATGCAATGAATGACAAACTTAGGTCACAGGTTCATCAACAGTGCATTACAAGACATCTATCAATGTGTGTGTATACTTCCACCATTACACTGTCGTATTCTGCACATTTCTTTAAATAAAGCCTTATTAGTTAGCACATCCTCCTATCAGGCACTAAACTGTTTTACTCTAGATATCATTTGAGTATCTTCTTGATATTTTCTATTCTATATTTATATAATTGACCTTCTACTTTCCCACTATTTTGTATGTAGGCCTACTCTTAATATTTGAATGTTTTCATAAAATATAACACATTCAAAAGTGCGTTACAAAAATGAAAGACATTAAGAAAAAGGCATTTTAAACAGTCATTAAAAAGGAACACAATCTTCCTGCATTGCAATTACTCTAAACGTGTAATAACGTGCTTTAACCAGTAGGTGGTTTGGGTTAAAAGCATAGGTTAAAAGGCTGTCAAGTTTACAGTGTTAACAAAATAAAATATACTGCTGTTTCCGGTTTAGTTTACGACGAATATTATTTTGTTATTGTTTTGATATTTGTAACACAAAAGCGATGGAAAAAATCCATAGCAACCAAAAAAAGATGGTCTTAACATGACCCAGTCGTCTAGTAGTTAATAAAAAACAATAATATCAAAACAAAATATTACTACTAACTTTATTGTGAAATTACGGTAAAACGGTAAAAGAATAGTTTCCGGTCTATGCTGATGCCCGATCTCTGTAGATAAATAAAGAACTAAGACAGATGTGTAATATTTAATGCAGCCAAACCATTTATTACAATGCATTCATGTGATGACTATCAAAGAGTAAACCAAGCACTGCTGAATAAAGTATGATTTTCTCTTTTACGAAACGTTTTTTTTCATATGGAATGCAGTTGGAGGTCAACCAATCAAAGAGCTTGAGGGCTGATCACGGGGTTCATGGTGTAGTCCCAAACGATAGCTGAGGATTCTGGGTAGTGTAGTGTCTTCTGCCGTCCAAAAACTCCGAAAAAATATTTGTTTCTCCGAATCGAAGGGGGAAAATACAAAAGCATTGCACACAATTCAAACCAATCAATGTTGTGTAATTAACAAGGACAATTTGGTGTTTTTTAGTCGATGAGTAGTGCAGATATCACTGTAAAATCAATCGACAGTAAGGAGAATAGGCTACTTACTTCCGGGTGTAAAATTCTCCGTTATCCAATGGGAATGGACGCTCGTAATACAAGACATGATAATTATCTTTTAAATAACGTTAACTAAAGGGAACAATCTATTTGACACAGCTGAAGCTCTGGCCTTCCTTAAAAACAAACTAATTTAATAAAAATCACAGTTGCATTACACACAATGCACTGTTTTTTGAGAACACAAATTCGTAACTAATGTAATTTTTACATTCTGACGAAAAATAAAAATAATTATGAATACAAATAAAATAAAAGAAGCCTCCCGTGAGTTACTACACGCTATAAAGTAGATTTAAAAAACGTTGTATAGAATAAAAGCTCACTGCGGGACGTTGTAGAAATGCGTGTGTGCACCACGACAAAGGAGCCTCATTCACTTTACATTGGGGTTGTTTGCGTGGTGCCGACACGCAAATGTAACAAAGTTCGTGACTCCACCACGCATTGTGGTGTTAAGGAGTCGTGGTGGAGTCACGCATTCTGGTGAGATCAGGTTGTCCCGGGCTTTATAATCATCTGCAGCAGGTGTGCGCCGGCGGGGTGCGCCGGCGGGGTGCGCTGCGACTGGAAGACGTCGGGTCCGGCGTGCTCCAATAACGATCTTCGGAGGCGGACCAGAGGATGAGCAGCCAATGGTGTCAGGGCTACTGCGCAGCTTATTTACATATTACACACACAGCTGAAAACACTCACAGGCAGATTAATGAGAAGACAGAAACAGCAACCGTAACAGTACCCAAAACCAACAAAACAGAGGAAAAGGTAAACCAGCGAAAATATATCTGAATACATCAATAAACAATACTATTGGTTAACTAGAAGGGCATTTAGAGAGTGCAATGTTATTGAAAGTAGTAATTAAGTTGTGCATCTGCCCAGGGATTGAGATAACAATCGATATGCAACGGACCATGTATAGACACACTTCTACCAAGTTTCATGAAAATCGGGACAGAATTGTTACCGTCATCATGAAGACAAATGAACAAACCAAACCCAATAAGGTATCTCAAAGTGCAAAAGGAAATACAAAGCTTAATTCTCTGACTTACCATCAGTTGGTAACATACATTGAACGTGTGGCTAGCTAACTTATTTGTAAAATATATTAGCTAATCACAAGCCTATTTAGCCAGCTACATAGCTGAAGCTAACTTTGATCATATAGTGTCACAAGTTAGACACTTCTATTATTGTTTGTTTGGTGGCTCATCTAAACTCTCCTGTCATTTCAGATCCCGCCTTCCTCCAGGCCCTTGTAATCAGCTCATTTCCCTCACCTGGGGCCTATACTACGAAGCTGGTTCAACCTAACCTGGATATGTTTGAGTTAGCCGGTTGGCCTAATCCAAAACATACGCGCTCTCGCTAAACGGTCCTACGACACGGGTTATCAAGTGGATCGCTCAAGCCAGCCGTGTCCTATCTAGTTAGGTGCGCGTTCACATGAAAGGGGTGGTATTTGGAGCATTCGACCAATCACAAACATGGAGAAGCGTACTGACAGCGCAGCGTCATACTTCCTGAATGAAAAGTCAACTATAATATTAGACATATGAAGAAGTTAAATTAAATATCCATGACTTAAACACTTTATCCAGGATAAAAGCCACATAGCTGCACCTGCAAGGTGAATACAGCTGGTAAAAGTGTTTGAATGCGTAGATTAACAGGTTTATGATATCACTGCCCCGTCTCTAAGACACGATCTGACTTTAATTACATTTGACTCGAGAGTGTTTCGTCAACTTAATGTGTTGCTTAAAATAATACTTCTGCATACAGTATGTGACACTGTGAGTGTTGCACGGCCAGATACGGCTCAGCTGACTCAGATAAGGAGATATATGATACATTATGAAGTGATGTGCCGCGGACTGTACTTAATGTACTCTGATCCGGTTATTTATGTTGTGGCCGATATTTAAGTAAGCTTTCTTAACGCTAATGTTATAATAGTCAGATTGCTCTGAAGATGGGAGGTGATATTCTATTAATGTTCACGTTCACACAGTCGGTGATTTTTGCCGGCCGTCTTTCCTGCGACGGCAGTTTTTCTGTATTTCCTTTCTCCTGTAATATGACTCGATCACTTTAAACTCCGCACACTGAGCTCTGATTGGTCAGCAGGCGGTGCTTTCACTGAGTTGAGCTCTTAGCCTGCAACCTAACCTGGTCCCGACCAGGTTAGCTGCTTAGCATATATTACCATGGAGATCTAGCCTGCTAAAAAGAGAACCAGCTTCGTAGGACCGGAAAGCCGGAGTTTCCCCTGAATTTAGCCGGCTAAGCGAAAATCCTGCTTCGCAGTATACCCCCCTGGTCTCCCCAGCCCTTCCCCTCATCACTCCACAGTATTTATACCACCTCACTATCACTTGTCCTTTGCCAGATTGTCTTGTCGTTTCCGCCAAGCTCTCCAGTGAGTGTTGTGCTCTAGCCTAGATTTTTGTTCTGCCCGGTTTTTGATCCCTGCCTGCCTGTTTACGGATCTCGAGTTCCTGCCTGCTCCTGTCTGACGGATTTACTGGTTTTGACCCTGCCTGTCCCTGACCTGAATAAACTGAACATTGCTATACACTGGTTGTATCTGAGTCGTGCTATTGGGTTCTGATCTGTACCTGTGATCGTGATATATAGAGTGCAGTAACCACACAAGCAGAGGACACAGCATTCCTCCATATACTGTGTAGTTCTGAATAAACACTTTATTAAAATAAAACCCTAACTTCAAGATTTGGTTTCAGAATCTAAAAGTATTAATTTAGCCCATCTCTATTTTCATGGTAAATGTCTCACGTTTGTAATGATGGGAAGTGTGAGGAAATATTTGTATGTATGCATGTTAGTAAACTATCAAGATGCTTAAAAAGGGAAAATGATTTGGGTGAGAAAACTGTGAACTGTGTTTGGGGCCTGTGAACATTTGGTTTTGTGAGGACAAAAGGAAGAGGGGGAAGGTGTGGAGTTAACATACAGTCATCTCAGATCCCTGTGATAAGGAAGCTGAGCCACTGGGATTGGGGAATTTATGTGAGCTGTTGATACTAATTTGGGCAGCCAATCACTGGTCTGGAAGGGGGGCGCAGATAACTCCTCCTTCTGGTCAGCGAAGTATTTAGACAGGAATCCCAGCAGTGCCTCCCTCTCTCTCCTCTCGCTGGCACAGGTAATTATGGGATCCCACAGATAAACGGTATTTAATTTGTACTGTACTTGATTGTATTGCATTGTATATTACCATTAAAATGGATTATTGTTAAACGGTTACTTGTATGCTTTGGGTTTCCTTCCTGTAAGATAACGGCTTGTAGGGACGCGAGGAGATTTAAGAAAGCGGACGAGTTGTCCACTAAATCTCCTAACAAATGGTGATCTCCGACGTTTCCGAGTAGACAGAGCTGTGGAAGGATTCTGACGGCCAGACTGGGTCGGGAACAAACGCTTTCAAACACCTCAGACAATCACGCAGGGCCCTGCAGCAACAAGACGAAAGGTACCACGGACGCCTGTTATGAAAATCAACTGTCTGTGATTGGGTATATCTAAAACATTAGGATTGTCTGTAGGCGTTTCACGGTGTTTTTTGATTTTTAAAAACAAAAGGTTTAAATGGAATATACGATGCATATTGTACCATGTTAGGAAAGTTATATATAACACGTGAACGTTGATCGCAAGGTATAGAGAGTCCTGCGTGACGAGAAATAAAAGCAGTTTGCGTGGATCTCAGGTATTTTAGTCCTGAAGTGGCGTAGGAGCGGTGCAATTCGTGGGATGTGGGTGTAAGTCCTACACGACGAAACCTGGATGATCGATATTTCAGATCGATCCGCCGTTTATAACTGGGGGTAAAATAGCAGTCTGAGACCGAATAAGCGAAAGTGTCAGTGGACTGCTATTCTGTTAAATCCTGGGGAGAGAACGCTACCGTCACCGACATTGTGACGAGACCGGCTCTCGTTTCCCCTTGTCTGTAAACATTAATTTGGAAAGCAAACGTGTGGTAAAGGGCTCGCTGAAACCTGGGCGTTTAAGCTCCATGGGACGGTCACATTCCTTATGCGTGTTGAAGCACCGTCCATGGTTTGGTCTGCCTGTTGAAATAAACACCACATTACAAAGCTGGACAAAATGTACGGGGAATAAATCTGTGTGATTTTTACCTGAAATACTTGTGTGACCAAAGCACTCAGAAGAGTGAAGCTCATTTGTGGTCTGCTGCTGCCATCTAGTGGCTGAAAGGGGGTAACACCCTTACAAGTTTACCAAAGTACATTGCTGCTCGGTATTGAAGAAGGGAACCACGTTAATAGTAGCGACGACAATAGCCTAGTATATTAATACAAGTGAACACATATTTAATTAAGTCAGATAAAAAAAACGAAGTCAAAATGGAACATCAGAAAAGTAAAGACAATTCTGAAATTCCAGGGAGTTACAGGGAGCAATGGGAACAGATTAAGAGATTGATTTTGAGTGGAGTCAAACAGGGAGCTAAGGAAAAGGCTTGTAATGATCTCCGTTTCCTACACGATAAGATGATAACAGAGAATAGAGTGGAGGAAGATGACACCGTCGGTAATTTGGGCACAGCATTAAATCTATATGAAAGACAGATTGTAAAGCAACTTGCACACCTAAACGAACAGAAGCCCAGATGGTTTGCCCGTAGCAAATGGAACAAACAAATACAAGAACTAGATAGATTGAGGAGGATTTGTCACAATGCTGCCCTCGCAATGATTGGGATTTATGTTCCTCCCGTCACAGACGAAAATCTCCCGGGTGCAATGGCAATCCAAAGCCCCATAGAAACACATGAAGATAAAGACACGAAGGTGCCTACAGATGGTGACATTTTTGCCTATATAGCGGAACGGGTCGAATATTATACAACAATGCAAAATAAGGGTGTCTCTAACTCAGAACAGAAATCTCAAACGGGGCCCATACAAAACCCAGCCATTCCCACCCGCTCCTCTCTCCTTTACCCGAATTTAGGTACTCTGATTACACAGCCCCCTCCCCCTTATTCTCTACCCGACGAAAGCGCAAATAAATTGCAAATGACAGTAGCAGATGCATCGGACACAGAAGGAGAGGAGACTGCCATAAGCGGGGGGAATTATAGGATGGTGGGCACGGTAGCGTTGAGTCCGTTAAGGGGCGTCCCTACTCCAAAGAAAAGAGTACATGTTAAAGAAACACAAGTTTCCTCCCCGTTAGACGGACTACACAGCGCACACACCACGCGGAGGCCTAGTTTTAACACAGGACAGGGGGTGGTTCCCCCGAGAGGGGACAGTCAACCTGATAGGGAGCTCACCTCAGAACAATTGACTTCCCTTCTAACAGATCTTACAAAGAGCCACTCAGGCGCTACACAGGGAGAAATAACATACGTAACTGACCTCCTAGATGAGAGGGAAATACGAGACAAACGGGGCTATGAACAACAAATTCAAACTAGACGTAAGGAGGAAGTCAGGGGACAGGAACAAAGCGTATATGAGGGTTCGGGGGAAGATAGAGAGGAAATTAGGGAGAGGAGAGACCAGCACACAGGAGTACGCAGGCGCGTTGAGGAGGGGGAGAAATGTGATCCTTTTCAGAACAGATCACGCCAAACATCGACGTCTTATTACCCATGCGCTGGGGGGGGGGCGTCGGGCCATGAAAGTGAGGAAGAGACAGCAGACCACAGAAGTGGGGGAAGGTCAGCTGGCCATAAAAGAGATAGGGAAACAGCAGGTCATAAAACTGAGGGGTTTTACAATGGAGCAGGAGGCCAGGGTCATAAAGACAGCTGTCAGGACACCTTTCAGCAGGAACAAACAGGACATGAAAGTGAGGAAGACAGCAGGGGGGCGAGATGCAAAGTTAAGCTGATATCTCTGACAGGAACAATCAGTGAACGACTGGGGGTAGGTCAGGTCCTTTCAATGCCCCGTAACAGATTGAGGTCTCAACACACCACAGAAGACCCCACCGAGCATGCTTTTATTGCTCCAGTATTACAGGCGCCTTTAGTGGCCGTGCAAAGCGGGAAAACGGCTTATCATCCTTTCACACTAGGGGACATACATGCGCTGATCGATAAAATGCCGTTGCCTACTGAGGGAGGGAGACATTGGATGCGAAGGTTTGCAGACATGGCTGTAGGACAGACTATCTGTCTGGGAGATTTCAGGAGAATACTGGCACAACAGACTTCCTATTATGAGGTGGAAAGAGTGGAGGATAGATCAGGAACATCAAAAATGAAAGATGACGTGCCTATTTCCTTTAACAATGTTCACAGCCTGCTGGGCAAAGCAATGAGAGAGCATTTCCCACAGACAGGGGGGGGGGTACGGGGCGCTGTCATTTACATTTGCACCTGGAGAGGCTGCGGCAACCATGTTGCTCAGGTCACGCCAACAATACACAATGGCAACTGACTGCAGTCCAGATAGTAATGACCAACATATACAAATGTTTCGTAGGGCAGTGCTTGCAGCGGTACCGAAAGAAATTAAAAGTCTGATGGAGGACAATCCAGAGATAGATCAGTTAAACACACAGACGTGGGAACGTCATTTAGCCCATCATATGGGTAAAATTAACAGACAACATGCAGAAAGTAGAACTGAGGAAGAGGACTTGAGGGTGCAGTTACTGCGAACGCAGCTGGATATAGCCCGGAAAACAGTTCAGAATGACAAAAAGATTGCCAAACAGTTAATTGTTCACCCAGAAGCGCCGGCCGTGCAGCCACAGGGGCAACAAAACCCACAAGGGGGCTTTTCCAACCAGGGTCCGCCCTATAGTCAGCCCCAATTTGGCTATGATAATGGTTCTTGGCAACAGAGGGGTGGGTCCAGAGGCGGGTTCGGAGGTCAGGGTGGTTTTGGAATGGCTCCTGGATTGGTCTATCAGAAGGTGTGTTTCATTTGCGGACAGCCAGATCACTGGTACAAGCAGTGCCCAAATAAAGCCCCACCAGGAAACAAGCGGGCCAAAGGGGGAAAGAAAGGGTACAGAAGGGGGAATGGATCAGAGAAACCATATGTCCAGACACCTCAGGAGGCTGTCCCATGGCCGCAACAACCAAACCAGGGTCACATTGCCCCTAATGCTATGGCCGCCCCCTATGGCCAGTTTGTCCTGTATGAGGGGCAGCTCTACGAACAATGACGACGCCCAGGGAACTCTGGATGTACGGGCCTGGCGGATCCATACATTACTATGACTGTTAAAGACTCAAAGCTACCATTCCTGGTTGATTCAGGAGCAAGATACTCCACCATCAATTCTCCCGCCTTCAAGGCGTCCCTTTCATCTACAACAGTTTCAGTCATAGGGTTTTCGGGAAAAGTAGAAAAAATACCGCTTTCCACGCTGTTATCCACCAAGATAGCAGGACAGACATTCTTGCACCAGTATATTCTTGCACCTAAAAGCCCGGCTAACCTAATGGGAAGGGATATTCTGATCAAAGCGAATGCCTCCATCCTCTGTTCCCCGGATGGACTGATAATATCATTCCCAAATGGCACGACAATCAACTGTTCGTTATCTACCATAAAATCGGGTTCTCAGATGATGTTGGCCCAGTCCACTGAGGCAGAAGCAACTCAACATGCCACTATATTCTGGGGACGGTTGGACCGACCTCGGGACAACACACCTGGACTATACTCCATTTTTCAACAATGGAAGCCATGGATTAACCTCCTCAGGCCTTATGGCCCCCCTCCAGACCCCCCCCCACCTGACGCTAAACTATGATAGAAGAGACGACCAAAATTATGAATATGAGTATGATAATGAGGTGTCTATGGCCGTTTGGGATGTTACCACGACAAATCTTTTTGTGGGACAGGCGGGGGTGGCTGCGTCGGTTGAGCTCTCTGATGAACAGCTGTATTGGTACCGTTTGTCTGCTGAGTCCACACCACACATTTCATTAGCTATCAGGAAGGGTTATGTAGCTAAAGAACTTGGTCCCATGGTAAAGACGCTGCTAGAAGTCGAAGATTGGGAACCTACGCAGATCGCGGCACTGACATACTCTCCCACACACAGAGCTTATCGTCTTAAAATCTGCACACAAGAATGCATCCACATGGAGAGACACGAAGTAGATAGACATCATGGTAGGGAGAAAACTGACCATGCATATACAGTCGACATGTTACGTGATCTCCCGTCTGACCTGTGGGCATCGCACTCTCATGATGTAGGTTTCTGCTTAAAAGCCACACCAGTAACATTTGAGGTGAGCAGCTCTGTGCCTGTGAACCGGTCACAATACCCAATCAAACCACAGGCAAAAGGGGGTGTTGACAAGGCAGTGGAGGGACTGAAGAGAGCAGGGGTGTTAGAACCCTCACAAAGCGTTTGGAATACTCCCATACTTCCTGTATCAAAATCTAGTGGGGAGTACAGAATGGCTCATGATTTGAGGACCGTTAATGCTATTACAACTACAGCTCTGATACCCGTTCCTAACCCCTACACGGCTATCTGTAATATCTCACCTGAACATACATGGTTCACCTGTATTGACCTAGCCAACGCTTTCTTCTGCATACCTCTGGCAGAGAGTATGAGACCTATTTTTGCTTTTACAATAGGTGGGGAGAAACTACAATACACAAGACTGCCACAGGGCTTCAGTTTGTCTCCGGGGATATTTAACAAAGTACTCAGGGAACAGCTAGAGGGCGTTACATTGCCAGTGGGGGTAGTATTGATACAGTATGTAGACGACCTTCTCATCGCAGCACCTTCTGCAGCCTCTTGTTTGGAGGCCACCAGAAACCTACTGGTGCGGCTCCACGCATCAGGGTTCAAAGTCTCCAAGAAAAAGCTACAATGCACCCGTAAAGAGGTGACATTTTTGGGCAGAGTGATTTCCCCAGCAGGCACGGGCATGTCGGCAGCGCATCAGGAACACATTTTGAACCACCCGAAACCCAAAACAGTAAAAGACATGTTGTCTTTTTTGGGTCTCACGAGCTACAGCACAGCTGGACTCAGAACACTGATCAATGAGAAAGGCATGCGCAATCTCACTGCCACGCTGAACTGGACACAAGCTGCAGAAGCTGCGTTCATTTCTCTCAAACAGTCCATGTCCCAAGTCACGGCTCTCGCCTCTGCATCTTATGCATTACCATTCTTTCTTGATGTTTCTGAAAATGAAAACACAGTAAATGGGATTCTTTTTCAGAAAAAGGGGGGTTGTAGGACAATATTGATGTATGTCAGTGTTACACTAGACAGAGTGGAAAACAGAGAACCTCCCTGCATGAGACATGCAGCAGGTACAGCACGTATCTTAAACAAGATTTCACACATTGTGATGAGCCATCCTTTGACAGTACTGACAACACACAGCATTGTCTCTTTTGTGAACTCAAGTGCATTCACAATGACTTCCACAAGACAGACCAGGCTGGAGAAAACTCTGACACAAGCACACATCACCTACACACATGACGGAGTTAACAGCGCAGACACCATAGGCAGCGGAGAACCCCATAGGTGTGAGGAGAGAATCATCCAGGATGTGAAGCTAAGAATAGATCTCAGAGATGAGCCTATGCCACATGCAGAAAACCTGTTCACAGATGGCTGTTGTTTCAGACACCCCACCGACGGGCTCCAGGCAGCCTATGCAGTGGTGGCTCAGACAGCGGAGGGACAGTTTGAGGAAAGAGCAGCAGGAAAAGTAACAGGGAAAGTCTCAGCACAGTTGGCAGAAGTGGTGGGAGTCATTGCAGCATTAGAGCTATCAAAAGGAAAAGACGTAAACATCTATACTGACTCAGCATATGTTCATGGTGTCATACATGTGGAAATGCGCCAGTGGATGAGAGCAGGATTTGTAACGTCCACAAATACCCCCATCAAACATGAGAAAGAGATCAAAAGGCTTGCAGAAGCAGTAATGTTACCTAACAAGTTAGCTTTACTTAAATGTAGAGGTCACAACACAGAAAATAACTACTTGGCTTGGGGTAACAATGCAGCAGACAGAGCAGCTAAAGACAAGGCAGGGTATACACCATGGTATCAAATGCTTGTCTTAAAATCTGCTGACTTGCTGCCCGCAATAACAGACGAGACGCTTAAAGAAGCTCAAGAAGCGGGGTCTCCTCAAGACAAAAAACTATGGTCAAACAGGGGGGCTACCAACAAAGATGGGATATGGTACTCCCCAGATGGGAGACCAGTGATACCCCCAGAGTGGATAAGATCCATGCTTAAAGAAGCACACGGCCCAACACATTGCGGTAAAACTCAGATGAGCAGACACCTGACTCACTGGTGGCACCCTTACCTACCAGACATGATAGCAAATCACCTAGAAGAGTGTGTAATTTGTTTAACCCATAACATCAGAGCCACAGTGAAACCACACCAGGGAAAGTTTCCTTTACCTAAGATGGCAGGAGAAGAAATCATCATTGACTACACTGACATGATTGACAAAGTAAGAGGATTCAGATATTTGTTAGTTGTAGTAGATGCATACACAGGTTGGCCAGAAGCTATCCCATGCAGGAGAGAGGATGCAGACTCAGTGATCAAATTCCTAGTCACGCATTACATTCCATTACATGGATTTCCTAGGAAAGTGAGGTCAGACAATGGCAGCCATTTCAAGAACCATGACCTACGCGCAGTAGAACAGTCCTTAGGACTAAGACACAGTTTTGGAGCAGTTTATCATCCACAGTCTCAGGGAAAAGTGGAAAGGATGAACCAGAACTTAAAACAAAAACTCACCAAAGCATGCGAGGAGACAGGCATGAAATGGTTAGACGCATTGCCTCTAGCTCTTATGTCAATCAGGAGCTCCATTAACAAAGGGACAGGTTTCTCTCCATTTGAGCTCACTCATGGTCACCAGTTCCCAGGCCCAGGGGCCCTAAGTGTAGGAAAGGAAATAGAGGTTCTAAGTTCGAAACCATACTTCCAGCAACTTAAGGGATTAGTGGTAGATTTTTCCACCCAGGTTGCAGAGGCAAAAGGGGGACCCGAGAAACACGAAGCGAACACTGCGGAGTTCGTCTGGCTGAAAGCGATCAGACCCAAGTGGCTGAGACCCAGGTTCTCTGGACCCCATCGGGTGATGCAGAGGACATCTCACGCTGTCCGCTTGGAAGGGAAAGGAGACATCTGGTACCACTGGAATCAGTGCGCCGTGGGGAAACCTCCGGGAAGGACCCTAGACGACCTCATCACGGACGTGGTCTGCGCGGAGGAGGACCCAGACGACAACACTCCTATCACCGACCCAGATGACAACACTCCTATCACCGACCCAGATGACAACACTCCTATCACCGACCCAGATGACAACACTCCTATCACCGACCCAGAGGAGGAACGGCACTGAGGGAACGAGGCAGAGCGGGGTGGATCAACGCTTCCAGATGGCGTCTGTCTTCTCGACCGGAGGCTGGCGTGTGAAAGCTGTCATCATCCCCCTCATCCTGGGCCTGCTGTACCTGTCCAAGGTAGCCCTGCTTGATGAAGCTGGGGCCATTCCAACGACAGGTGGCGAGGGCTCTCGCCCCTCGGGGGGAGAAAGTAAGGTGCTCTTATCTAAGAGCCCAGACCCTGAGGGCAAAATCACACCACCAACGGGCCAATCAGTGACTAGCGACAAAGACAGGTTGTTTCCAAGCACCACACGAACATACAGTAAGATGAGAGAAAGACAAAGAGAGAGACACAGAGTGAGAAGAAGGAGGAATGCCCCTCTCTCTGCTCACGAGCCACAGAACATTTCTTTTAACTGCCCAACTGCAATATGTGACTCACCAAACTGTGTTATTAAGTACCCTGTGTTTTTTAACAAGGGGGGCGACTCCACGGTGTGGAAAGCGTATCCAAGGACACAGTATCAGGAGTTCCGGGTCTCGCCACGGATGGTAAGAATAATACTCAACACCATTGCAAATATGCCCCCAGAACTGTGGTGTACCACGGCAGAACAGTTAAAATACGAGTCCCAGTGCACGACAAGGAAACCAGATTACAAAGCTCCCGATTCGGGGGTCACCGGATGTGCATTTATTGAACCAGAGCATGAAACACGTTTCCCAAAGAAGGCTTTAATCGCTCCACCTAAACTAACTAAGACCAATTCGGCAATAAGTTTAATGTTAGACTATGCACACGAACGTAATGTTAGTAACTGTTGGCTGTGCCAAAACCTGCCAGAATCCGTACATTCTCCCATGTTTAGCCCAATTCCTTTCTCAAAAATTGATTACAGTTATGTTAGCTGGAATGACATATCATCCCGCATTGGAGATGATGCCGAGGATTGTTACACTCCATCGTACCCAATAAACTCTGAGAAACCTCTAAAATACAAGGGTTTAATCTCGCTCATTGTTGAGACAGTAAATAAAGATTACCTGCCAGAGGGCTTCAAACAGTTGAAGGTCCTGAGACTAATATATGTGAAGAAATATATTAACTTAGCTTTTGAATACAGATTCCAATTAGCTCTAGCCCAGACTAATTGCTCGGTTAACTTTGCCAGTCCAATATGTACACTGCAACCACACACTCCATCTTTATTAGTTGAGGCTTTGGTAACAGTAGTGCCCTGGTTTGGCTCCAGAACAGTGGACTCAGTTGTGGTTAAAATACATGACTGTTCACAGCCATTACCCTTAGGTAAGTCCCCTACCCGTGACTGCTCTGTCTATGTTCCCCCAGTGGTGGTACATGAGTGGAAGAATGTGTCCATCTGTTTCCAAAATGAAAGAGGATCTCTTACCTCTCCAGATGTGGGACACAGCGACTGTAATACTGTAATAACGGTGCAGTTAGCCAGAACGCCCCTCCCACAGAGAGTTTACTTAGTTTGTGGGGACCGAGCCTATGGCTGTATGCCTTATGACATTTTCTATGGCACCTGTTACCTGGCCTATCTAATCCCTTTAATCCGTGAAGTAAAGGCTGATGAGATTGCAGCTATACTTCCCTCTCCACATAGGAACAGCAGGTCAATTACAAAAGGACAGCGGATAGCTAGTCTATTGTTACCATGGTACGGTATTTATGTTTCTCAGCAGGAAATTGTAGCATTGTCCAAAGTAGTGGAAAATCACTTAAATGCATCTAACACCGCCATGTTAGCCGAACATAAAGAATTACAGGAGGTTAGGACGGTAGCATTACAGAATCGTATGGCACTGGATCTTCTATTAGCCGCCCAGGGGGGCACATGCAAGGTGATTGGATCTGAGTGTTGTTCTTTCATCTCTGACGCTACTCCTGAAATAATGGACATGGCTCATGATACCGCCAGGGGGATAAAAGAGTTGCATGAAACTCATGGGTTTACCCTTGGGGATTTAACTGGAACTTTTGGATCGTGGGGTGCGGGGTTGGTTAAATTTGCAGTGACCGTTTCAATGTTTATCCTAGTTGTGCTAATTGTGATAATCTGCTTGGTCACTGTGGTTAAACTAGCCATACGAAAGATGACCAAAACCGCCCTCCAGGCTCCCCAGACACTAGTAGGATATTCCACAGTAAATGACTCCGTGTTGATGTACGACGCCCAGGTTTCAGATCCGTGGGGCTCAATCACGGCATCTGCGCCATGGGGACCCCCACGAAATGAATGACAAGTTGATGAAAATTGACACTCAGAATGTAGAAGATGTGTATATATTTTCGGGTTTTTCACACTACGCAATAAATGTCTGATTCTTCTTTCCAGATTTTTGAACCATGTATTGGACTAAAATAAATGTATTGATAAGTGCCTTACTTTGGACTAAAGCGTAATGAAGTATACGTGGAGTAATGTTAAAGCTTGAAGACACTGCAATTTTGCAGATTACAGATTAATTCAATCACCACTGTGAAGGTTATACTTTAAACTGTGAATTTCAACTGGACCTTTACAATCCAGATTTTATACATCAGGTGGATTTCTAATAATCCTAAAATTTTAAATGTGTTTACTATAAGGGTCTTGAAGCAAATCTTTGAGATGCAAGCTATTTTTAAAGTTTGTAATTTGATGATTAAGGAGGACTGAAGGATAAATGATAAAAGATATTATTTGGATGTTATTTTACTGTTTTCTTCTATATTTTTGGTATGTTTATTTTTGTGCTATTGATAAACGATTTGTCTAAACACTGAGGAGAGATGATTTTCTATTACGATTAGCGGTACTCAATCATTCTGATTGAAGGTTTTTATTAACTTTGTTATTACTAAATAATGGAATTGATGTATGGAGTTATTTACATATTTTGGTATTTCTACACGGTCATATGAAGTTGATAGGTGGAGCCATTCCTGAATGTTTAAATAGTCTGAATCCCAGGTTATAATGTGAATGTCTTGGAATAGTTGGTCTCTTAAGGGTAGACCAAAAGGGGGAATTGTGAGGAAATATTTGTATGTATGCATGTTAGTAAACTATCAAGATGCTTAAAAAGGGAAAATTATTTGGGTGAGAAAACTGTGAACTGTGTTTGGGGCCTGTGAACATTTGGTTTTGTGAGGACAAAAGGAAGAGGGGGAAGGTGTGGAGTTAACATACAGTCATCTCAGATCCCTGTGATAAGGAAGCTGAGCCACTGGGATTGGGGAATTTATGTGAGCTGTTGATACTAATTTGGGCAGCCAATCACTGGTCTGGAAGGGGGGCGCAGATAACTCCTCCTTCTGGTCAGCGAAGTATTTAGACAGGAATCCCAGCAGTGCCTCCCTCTCTCTCCTCTCGCTGGCACAGGTAATTATGGGATCCCACAGATAAACGGTATTTAATTTGTACTGTACTTGATTGTATTGCATTGTATATTACCATTAAAATGGATTATTGTTAAACGGTTACTTGTATGCTTTGGGTTTCCTTCCTGTAAGATAACGGCTTGTAGGGACGCGAGGAGATTTAAGAAAGCGGACGAGTTGTCCACTAAATCTCCTAACAGAAGTTAAAACGAAAGTATTAAAGTGTATACAGTATTTCTTTTTACAGTTAATTACACAAATATTATTAAGAAGAGATTGACTCACATGTTACGGAATTTTCCAAAACCTGAGCACAAGGTTATTTTAACAATGCATATTGTATTGTTCTTGCCTGATATTGAAGTCCATTGAATGTGTTTCACGTTATATTTTACCATCTTATATGGGGAATTGTAATTATGTTTGCATCTGTGGTACCAAGTTTTAGTAAATACATTTCTTTAAAGATTTAAAGTTTTCTAAATGTCACCTACTTTACCTCATGTTGTGATGTTTTACAGCATTCTGAAACAATGTTCTGATTGAGTCTATTAACCAATCAATGTTTTGCACGGATGGTTAAGGTTAACTACAGTACTAAAGTAACTCATGTTCACTTAATTTCAATTGAATTATATTCAATTTATACATTCTTAATTGAACAACGCAAGGAGAAGAAACCACAGGGTAAAGAATAATATCATTAATACACATTAAGACTAACCCCATTTAAATTGTTCCATTTAAAAACCAAACCATACACCCCAGAGACACCAACGCTAGCACTTAAACAATATAAAATATCTGTCCCTGAAGTGGTAACAGGTTGTATACATTTGAGAGTATAACCAAAACTATTTATGTTTTACATGTGGGGCTCCTAAAGCCATCTTCCTGAAAGCATCCGGAAAAATGAGACACGACAGTGTGGTGAAAAACAGAATCATCACTCATGTAAGACAAACGGTAGAAAAGGGAAATAGCGGAAGGAGTAGACAAAACAATAATGGACATATCAGAATCAACAAGTCCTCCAACTCATACGACCAAATAGGTTGATTGTTCAAGCCCTTATTACGACCAAATAGGTTGATTCTACAAGCGCTTATTACGACCTATAATCACGTTTTAAAGTGTTCGACCTCTAGTGCTCCCGTTGACTGCAAACGCTCCGGAGGGTCGTATATTCACAAATAACCCTCTCTGGAAAATCCTAAATTGTAGGATAGTTTGGCCATTAAAATGCTTTTTGATTAGATTTCTAGCGGGACGTATATATTGTACTTTTAGAATCCAGATATTACGAAGATGATTTGATGTCTCACCAGGAGAACTAAACGTGTAACGGCAGTGACCATGTAAAGTTAGCGTCAACCCTCACGGAGGTGAGTTTTCATAATAAAACCGTATTCCCCTCACTGTCAAATGATTTTAAAGTGGTATCTGCAGTACTCATCCACTAAAAACATCAGTTTATCCTTAATTACACAACATTAATTGGTATACATTGTGTACACTGCTTTTGTGTTTTTCCCATAGGCTTTTCCCTTTCGATTCTGAGAGACACATTTATTTTTTCAGATGTTTTTGTAAGCCCGATAGGGCCATTTTAAAGGTGGGGCGTAACAAATGGGGGATAGTCCGGGATTGAATGTCCATGAGGTGAGGTCAATTTGTTAGCATTTGTCTGTATTTGTTTGTAGCCTTTATTTAACCAGGGGGGTATACTGCGAAGCAGGATTTTCGCTTAGCCGGCTAAATTCAGGGAAAACTCCGGCTTTCCGGTCCTACGAAGCTGGTTCTCTTTTTAGCAAGCTAGATCTCCATGGTAATATATGCTAAGCAGCTAACCTGGTCGGGACCAGGTTAGGTTGCAGGCTAAGAGCTCAACTCAGTGAAAGCACCGCCTGCTGACCAATCAGAGCTCAGTGTGTGGAGTTTAAAGCGATCAAGTCATATTACAGGAGAAAGGAAATACAGAAAAACTGCCGTCGCAGGAAAGACGGCCGGCAAAAATCACCGACTGTGTGAACGTGAACATTAATAGAATATCACCTCCCATCTTCAGAGCAATCTGACTATTATAACATTAGCGTTAAGAAAGCTTACTTAAATATCGGCCACAACATAAGTAACCGGATCAGAGTACATTAAGTACAGTCCGCGGCATATCACTTCATAATGTATCATATCTCTCCTTATCTGAGTCAGCTGAGCCGTATCTGGCCGTGCAACACTCACAGTGTCACATACTGTATGCAGAAGTATTATTTTAAGCAACACATAAGTTGAAGAAACACTCGAGACAAATGTAATTGAAGTCAGATCGTGTTTTAGACGGGGCAGTGATATCATAAACCTGTTAATGTACGCATTCAAACACTTTTTCTTTTACCAGCTGTATTCACCTTGCAGGTGCAGCTATGTGGCTTTTATCCTGGATAAAGTGTTTAAGTCATGGATGTTTAAAGTTTAACTTCTTCATTTTTGACTAGTATTAAAGTTCACTTTTCATTCAGGAAGTATGACGCTGCGCTGTCAGTGCGCTTCTCCATGTTTGTGATTGGTCGAATGCTCCAAATACCACCCCTTTCATGTGAACGCGCACCTAACTAGATAGGACACGGCTGGCTTGAGCGATCCACTTGATAACCAGCGTCGTAGTACAGTTTAGCGAGAGCGCGTATGTTTTGGATTAAGCCAACCGGCTAACTCAAACATATCCAGGTTAGGTTGAACCAGGTTCGCAGTATAGGCCCCAGGTGAAAATCCCATTGAGATCAACAATCTCTTTTTTAAGGGAGACCTGCAGCACATTGTTTACACATAAAACAACAGAAAACAAAAAGGACATCAATACAACATAATTACAGGGGTATACATTAGCAACCTATTCGCAATGACAGATATCTAATAACATTTCATCTATCCGAGCTTTAAAATGATACAAGGGAACCAAAATCCTCAGTCTAAAAAAAAATTGCATAGTGAGATCTAGTGGCTTACCCATATTCCTCAGCTATCGATGAAGCTCGGTGATTGGATGTTTTAGTGCTTGCTTTTCTCTTTGGAAGTCATCACATAACGGCATTGTAATACACGGTTTGGCCTCATTAAATATTACACATCTGCCATAGTTCTTTATTTATAGAGCCCTGATTAGAAGACCTTTGGACAAACTGGAAGAAATACCGCCGAAACTGAATATGTGATGTGGATCATAAATATATCAGCAATTAAACAACATCTTCAATTTCTCTTCAGACAATACGTCCCCTTGCAGTATCAACATTCATTTGGCTGACTTTTATATTTGAATTACAATATGTGAAATATTATAGCAATATCCTGTAAAATTATGTGAAAACATGAATAAAACTACACATCCTCAGATCTTATACATACATAAGTGTCCTACACTAATAATACAAAGCTTTTATGGAATTGTATGCTATGTGTTATTTGTAACATCTTCAGAAACTACCTTTCCAACTCCATACAGGTTCATGGTACAATGCATAAGCTTCAAATTGAGAGACTGAAACTGTATTTTTCTTTACCGTTCTGTTTTAATTTCACAATAAAGTTAATAGTAACATTAGGTTTGATATTATTATGTTTTATTAACTACACCACTGGTTTTTAAACCCGCACTGCCTAGTGGTTAAAGCACGTTATTGATTTTTTTTGTTGAATATGTTATATTTGATGAAAACATTTCAATATTAAGAGTAGCCTACATACACAATAGGGGGAAAGTAGAAGGTCTGTTACAGCCGCTGCTACCTTGTGTCTTTAAGTATGGTTGTGTATGTAAATGAGCTGTGCAGTTCCCCTGCTGTCATTGGCCGTCCGGACCGTTCAACATCCGCGGGGATTGGACAGACGTCATCCAACCCCTGCTCGCTTCTGCCACGTCATCCGGGGGAGGAAGGCTGAGCACGGACAACACTCTGGAGGCTCTGTATTTTGTGTCAGATGCCTCAACCCTATCCTTGTGATAAACCTTCCTTCTGTGACTTCTGAGAATTCTGAGACAAGTTAGCCGTGTGTATTTAGTATTAGCTCCACTGAGTAGCAGTGTCTTTAGTAGGGTTCTGGGCGAGCACACTGAGTAGCAGTGTGTCGTCGGGTTCTGTGTTAGCGTAGGGTTTTGTGTGTGTATACTGCTTAGAGCCAGGTTGATTAGCACCTGTAGACCAGCATTTTTGTGTGTGTATGCTGCTTAGAGCCAGGTTGATTAGCACCTGTAGACCAGCATTCCTGTGAGTGGATATTGCGTAGAGCCAGGTGATTAGCACCTGTAGACCCGCACCAGCTGTGTGTGTTTCCACAGTCCCGTTTTGTTTATTGTTTGTTTCCACTTTAGAAGTGAGATTTTCTTTTCTTTGTATATCGGGGCAACTCTCTTTTGGAGACCCTTTGTGTTGTGTTATAGTGACAGATTGACCCATTGTGGGGCCAATCTGTGTGTCCATCATTTTGCTTAGTTTCAGTAACAATAAAACCACCGGTAACAAATATACCAAATCCAATCTGGTCTTGTCGTTTCCCGTTTGTACCCTAGCCAAGTGGGAACGTAACAAGGTCAATGATAGAAATTTAGAATAGAAAATATCAAGAAGATACTGTAGTGATCTCTACAATAAAACAGCTAGTGGAGGACGTCCAAAGATATGAATAGGAGGATGTGCAAAACAGACAAACTAATAAGGCTTTATTCAAACATTAAAGAATACTTTAGGTTAAGGTCTTCTTTTGAATAAGAAAAAAACTTTGGGGGTATCAACAGATAAATATTAAGTCTGACAAAGTAGGCTACTTAACATCTAATACAGGGGTCGGCAACCTTTTTGATATGAAGTGCCATTAAAAAAAAAAAATTGTTATCAGCGTGCCAACGATCGAGAATTATCAACGGGGAGGGGGAGGTTGAGGAGCTTGTGAACTAACAGCAGGAGGGCGTGATTCTCCAGAACACACATGTTAAGGTCACGCAGAGTGAGATGAGATCGCTGTCCCTTTAAGAGAGAGAGAGAGGGGTGTGGCTTGTGCATGTGTGTTTGTGGATGGTAGAGCGACGAGGAAGCAGAAAAACAGAGGTCTGTGATGTAGCTATTTTGTGAAACAGAAGAACAGCTAAATAAATGCAACGGCCTCCCAAGAAGAGCTCGCCTCTCTCCAGTCATTTAAGCTAAAGTGGGTATTGAAGCTGAAGCTTGTTGCTTCTGCCCTCCTCAACACACTCTCACTCCATAATCGTCCAGGAGCGACGTTTGGTCAGTGTCCGTGGCGTACAGTTGTGACGCTCCTAGGCTCCTTCAGCTTCATAAAGGGACGCAAATAGCTTTCAACTGATTGCAATGTATTCCCATCTGCGGCGGGATTTGACGCTCATGGAAGCACGGCATTCGTTTGTGTCGGCTGCCCTTAAAGGCAATGTGAGCATCCATTCCCATTGGATAACGGAGAATTGTACACCCGGAAGTAAGTATTCCCCTTACTGTCGATTGATTTTACAATGATATCTGCACTACTCATCGACTAAAAAACACCAGATTATCCTTGTTAATTACACAACATTGAGTGGTTTAAATTGTGTGCAATGCTTTTGTATTTTTCCCCTTCGATTCGGAGAAACAAATATTTTTTCGGAGTAAAGGATGGCAGAAGACACTACACTACACAGAATCCCCAGCTATCGTTTAGGACTACACCATGTGCTCTGTTTGACAAACCCCGTGATAGTCCTCAAGCTCTGTGATTGGAGAGGGTGCTCCGAGGGTTACGCCGAGCGTTGAACATCACTTGAAATGGGATGGAACCATTGCAGACTGTCCAAAACTGGATTTGAACGGGTCCACCGCGTCCCCCCTTCCCCCACCCCGTCCCCAGAACTACACATGCTGGCTATTGTGTTTCGCAACATGTTCTCTATCTATGGCACGTCTCTACTGGGAGTTGTAGTTTTAAAAGACGTTTTTGTATTTCCCATAATAAGAAGTTGCCAGTATTAAACTGTGTACATCCCTGGAGGTTTAGGGGATAGGAAACACTCAAATTTAAAACATATAAT
The DNA here is from genome assembly GCF_902827115.2 of Pseudochaenichthys georgianus. Taxonomy (NCBI): domain Eukaryota; kingdom Metazoa; phylum Chordata; class Actinopteri; order Perciformes; family Channichthyidae; genus Pseudochaenichthys; species Pseudochaenichthys georgianus. The sequence goes on from NC_047512.1 coordinate 31,648,282, forward strand.
TAATAAATGCGTGAAAATTGCTTGTGCCCATAATGGGCAGCATTAATATATATATACCCACATGCCAGCTAAGGTCAGAAGAGCTTTATTTAACAGCTGGTCTTATGTTTGTGACCCCTGTTGTTAATTGATAACATTACATTACATTACATTAATTGATAAGCCTGAAACATGCACTTGTCAAGGTTCAGAGGCAAATTTTGCAAATATGGCAGTAGCCATCGATCAGCTTAAGATAAGATATACTTTATTGATCCCAAGTTGGAACATCAGCATGTGTTACAGTTGTAAATATGCAGTGGTGTTTATTTGTAAATCATTTAGTATAATCACACAAATTCTGTGTTTTATATTTAACAATTCTGTGTTCTTTATTTATTGATTGTTTAATACCTGACAAGGCCGGAGATGAAATATCTACATACATCTTATAAGAGTATAATACATTATGTATAATATCAGTTAAAATAAGTGCTTCGACATAGTTAACATTGCTGGTGTTAAGCTCCCCGTAAAAGAGACACAAAACTTGAACCCGCTATGCAAGAACACTGGGACGGAGACTTAGGTGAAGTGTCAAAAAGACTGGATTTAATAAGTCCACACAAAACCAGGCAGGACACAAAGCAAACTCTGAACAGAGTGGGGAGAACGTGGAGCAGGGCTGAGACGGAGGTTGGGCTGGACGTGGCAGGCAGGACGGAATGGAATGTGGAGTTTCTGGAACAGGCAAAAAACAGAACATGATTAGCATACGAAAAAATCTAACAGGAAGAGTATACAAAAGCACTAGAAAATCTAGTCAGCCAGAACTGGAGTTTACCACTGTGAGTATACGAAGAACTGGCGAAGTCTGATGATCTAACCGGAGATTTAAGCAGCAGCAGGTGAGTGGTGGTAATCAGTGATGATGAGAAACAGGAGCGGAGGTGAGTTGGCGGAAAACGGAAAGTAGGTCAACCACGCCCAGCCAGGAAGACAGACAAACAGATAGACAAACAAACAGAAAAAAGGAGAAGGAGATACCGCAATTCCTCACAGTACCACCCCCTCAATGGGAGCCACCTGGCGACCACCAGGCTTGTTTGGGTGAGCCCTGTGAAAGGCCCTCACCATGATTGGGTCCAGGACACGGGAACGAGGAACCCAGCATCGCTCCTCGAGGCCATAACCCTCCCAGTCCACCAGATACTGGAAACTCCTGCCCCGACGTCTGACGTCCAAAAGACGGTGCACCGTATAAGCAGGGTGATTGTCGATAATACGGGGGGGAGGAGGGGGTAAGGCCGGAGGGCTCAATTCACTGGTGTGAACCGGCTTAATCTGAGACACGTGGAAAGTGGGGTGAATTCTCAGAGCTCTGGAGAGCTCTGGGAAGCTTCAACCGGACTGCGGAAGGGTTAATGATCCTTAGGATGGGAAAAGGACCAATGAAGCGTGGGGAAAGCTTCTTGGACTCAGAGATGAGAGGAATGTTGCGGGAGGACAACCAGACTGACTGGCCTGGGACGTATGGAGGAGCTGCCTTTCTGTGACGGTTGGCTGATCGCTGGTTCCGTGCAGAAGTCTGGAGAAGGGCAGATCGTGTATCTCTCCAGATTCTCTGACAGCGACGCACATGCTGCTGGACTGAGGGAACTGCTAAGTCTCGCTCCTCTTCGGGGAACAGGGGCGGCTGGTACCCTAATGAAGCCTCAAAAGGGGAGAGACCAGTAGCGGAGCAGGTGAGTGCGTTGTGGGAGTACTCAACCCAGGAGAGATGAGAGCTCCAAGTAGAGGGGTTACGGTCGGTTAAGCAGCGGAGAGCTGACTCCAGGTCCTGATTTGTTCGTTCTGTTTGGCCGTTTGATTGGGGGTGATATCCAGAAGTCAGGCTGACTGAGGCTCCCAGGGATTGACAAAACTCCTTCCAAACTCGAGAGGTGAACTGGGGACCGCGGTCTGAGACAATGTTGAAAGGGATACCATGTAACCGGAAAACATATTCTGTGAGGAGTTGGGAGGTCTCCAGGGCTGACGGGAGTTTTGGAAGAGCAACGAAGTGAGCCGACTTGGAAAACCGGTCTACTACAGTGAGGATTGTGGTGTTGCCCTGGGAGGGGGGCAGGCCGGTAATAAAATCCAGTGCGATGTGTGACCAGGGACGACTAGGGATAGGTAGGGGCTGGAGCAACCCTGCAGGAGACTGGTGGGAGGACTTACTCCTAGCACACGTGGGACAGGCAGAAACGTACTCCAGAGTGTCCCTGTTGATCGTTGGCCACCAGAAATGTCTCTTCAGGAAAGAAAGAGTGCGGTTTACTCCGGGATGGATTGAGAACCGGGAATTGTGGACCCACTGTAGAACCTTGGAGCGGGCAGCATCAGGAACAAACCGACGGTTCGGAGGACCATTGCCTGGGTCTGGTTGCTCTCTCAATGCCTCCAGGATGGTGTTATTAATCTCCCAAGAGAGGGCGCCTACTACACAACTCTTGGGAAGGATTGAAGCATCTGGAGGCTCGGGAGAGTTAGGAGAGTATAGCCTAGACAGAGCATCGGGCTTTACATTCCTGGAGCCAGGGCGGAAGGTGAGGCAAAAGTCGAAGCGACAGAAGAACAGAGCCCACCTGGCCTGTCGGGAGTTCAGTCGCTTCGCCGACTGGATGTAGGAGAGATTCTTGTGGTCCTTCCAGACCAGGAAAGGCTGCTTGCTGCCTTCGAGCCAGTGTCTCCACTCCTCTAGTGCCAACTTAACAGCCAGAAGCTCCCTGTTACCAACATCATAATTGCGCTCCGCAGGAGAGAGGCGACGTGAAAAAAAAGCACAGGGATGGAGGATGTTATCAGTACCAGCCGTCTGAGACAAAACTGCTCCTACTCCAGTGTCAGACGCGTCCACATCCACAACAAACTGCTTCTCTATGTCTGGCTGAATAAGGATGGGAGCTGAGGTGAACAAGGACTTGAGTTTGATGAAAGCTCTATTAGCCTCTGGAGTCCAACAGAACGTGATGTTGACGGAGGTGAGTCTGGAGAGAGGTGCAGCTACCTTACTGAAGTTCCGGATGAAGCGACGGTAAAAGTTGACAAATCCCAGAAACCTCTGGAGCTCCCTCCTTGTAGTTGGGGCTGGCCACTCCACTACTGCCTTGATCTTTTCAGGGTCTGCCTCCACCTTTCCCTGGCTGATGATATAGCCCAGGAAGCTGATCCGGTTCTGGTGGAACTCACACTTCTCCGCCTAACCATAGAGCTTGTTCTCCAGCAGTCTCTGTAGGACCCTGCGGACATGGTTCTTGTGTTCCTCCTGATTCCTGGAGAAAATCAGGATGTCGTCTAGGTAAACAAAGACAAAGCGATTAAGGAAGTCACGCAAGACATCATTGACCATAGCCTGGAAAACTGCTGGGGTGTTAGTGAGACCAAAAGGCATGACCAGATATTCAAAATGGCCCAATGGAGTGTTAAACGCTGTCTTCCATTCATCCCCCTGGCGGATGCGGATCAGATGATAGGCGTTTCGAAGGTCAAGCTTGGTGAACAAGGTTGCCTCTTGGAGAGGTTCAAAAGCTGAGGTGAGAAGGGGTAATGGGTACTTGTTCATGACAGTGATATTGTGTAACCCCCGAAAGTCTATGCAAGGTCGTAGCGACTTATCCTTCTTGCCTACAAAAAAGAACCCAGCACCCACAGGAGAAGAGGAGGGACGAATAATACCAGCAGCCACAGAGTCCGTGATATAAAGCCCCATAGCCTCCCTCTCAGGACGGGACAGATTGTAGAGGCGGCTGGAGGGTAGAGGAGCTCCAGGGAGCAGATCAATTGGGCAGTCGTAGGGTCGGTGGGGAGGAAGAGAAAGAGCCCTCTCTTTGCTGAAGACTCAACGCAGGTCTTGGAAAGTAGCAGGAACACCAGTCAAATCTACAGATGCATCAGAGCAGACAACAGGATTTGGGGAAACAGAAGTTGAAGGTATGGCAGAACACAGGCAGTTAGCGAGACAGTGCTGATCCCATTCAATAATCCTTCCCTTAGCCCAATCAATGTGTGGGTTGTGAGTACGTAGCCACGGGTAACCCAAAACCAGAGGTGTGGAAGGAGATGATATTACCTTTAACTGGATAAGTTCACGGTGGTTTCCGGAGGTGATTAAAGTCACAAGGGGTGACTGTGCTGTGACTGAGGAAATGATTTGTCCATTTAGAGCATAGGCAGTTAACGGTTCCTCTAGAGGCTCCATGCAGAGTCCCAGCTGTTCAGCTAGCTCCTGGTCCAAAAAGCTATCCTCCGCACCAGAATCAATAAGAGCCTGGAGGGGCAATATCATAGAACTAACACAGAGCTTGGCGGGAATTAGAAAACGAGTCAAAGATGGGGTTAGAGATGATTGCTGTGGACTCGTCAGGAACCCCAATCTCACTGACGAGCCTCCCAGTTTGGCCGTACTGGGCAGTTGGGAATGATATGCCCAGTCTTTCCACAATACAGGCATTGGCCTGCACCTATCCGGCGCTGACGCTCCTCCGGAGAAAGTCTAGCACGACCCAGTTGCATGGGCTCCTCCTGAGAAGAGGTGCGCACGCTGGACAACGGGGGGAAAGTGGAAGGTCTAGACACAGAGTGAGCGGAGTAGGAGGAAAAACTGGGCTTACTGAGTGAGGCTGGTGAATCCCTCCGTGTCCGCTCAGCTCGGCGCTCCCGCAGACGACCGTCAAAACGAGACACTAAGGAAATCAGCTCTGAGAGATCCGCTGGAACGTCTCGTGCTGCCAATTTGTCCTGAAACTGGTCCCTTAATCCTCTCAAAAACACCGCCTTGAGAGCCGCCTCGTCCCATCGAGCCTCTGCAGCGAGTGTGTCTAACTCAATGGAGTAATCAGCCACTGTCCGGCTTCCTTGTTGCAGGCTAAGCAGCTTATCTTCGGCAGAGCCAGAGGAGTTGGGATGATCAAAAACAGCTGAGAACAGATCAGAGAAGCTCTCAAAACGTAGAGTGTCAAAATCCACCGAAGAGTTTAAAGCCTCTGCCCAGGTTAAAGCTCTCCCGCGGAGCAAACCCAAAACAAAATTGATCCTCGTTGCTTCAGCAGCAAATGCAACAGGACGCTGGCGAAAAACCTTGTTACATTGAAACAAAAAACCTCTGCATTTCTCCACTTCTCCGTGAAATGGCTCAGGATCGGTGATAGGAAAATCCTGGCGAGGAGAGGGCAAAGGAGCTGGACTGGGAGTGGTCTGAGATGCTACCGTCGAGGTAGTGAGAGCGGAGATCTGGCACGCCAACTCGGAGACATGAAGAGCCATGGACCGGTTACTATCAACCAACGCTCGGATGAGCTTTTCGTGTTCACCCAGGAGGGAGCCCTGACTTGACAGGGCATGAAGGATTGGGGTAGAATCCTGCTCCGGATCCTGCGGGGTTCATTTTTGGCCAGTTCTTCTGTTAAGCTCCTCGTAAAGAGACACAAAACTTGAACCCGCTATGCAAGAACACTGGGACGGAGACTTAGGTGAAGTGTCAAAAAGACTGGATTTAATAAGTCCACAAAAAACCAGGCAGGAGACAAAGCAAACTCTGAACAGAGTGGGGAGAATGTGGAGCAGGGCTGAGACGGAGGTTGGGCTGGACGTGGCAGGCAGGACGGAATGGAATGTGGAGTTTCTGGAACAGGCAAAAAACAGAACAGGATTAGCATACGAAACAAAAAAACAGGAAGAGTATACAAAAGCACTAGAAAATCTAGTCAGCCGGAACTGGAGTTTACCACTGTGAGTATACGAAGAACTGGCGAAGTCTGATGATCGAACCGGAGTTTTAAGCAGCAGCAGGTGAGTGGTGGTAATCAGTGATGATGAGAAACAGGAGCGGAGGTGAGTTGGCGGAAAACGGAAAGTAGGTCAACCACGCCCAGCCAGGAAGACAGACAAACAGATAGACAAACAAACAGAAAAAAGGAGAAGGAGATACCGCAATTCCTCACAGCTGGAGGTATGCACACATATTGATAGATGTCTTGTAATGCACTATTGAGGAACCTGCGACCCAAGTTTTTCATTCATTGCATAACTACACCATAGTTGTGTATATGATATGTCAATAAACCTTAGAAAATCTTGAAATCTTGAAAGGGATGTGCAAAATAGTCATTATAGACAGTCTTTAATTAACTATTAGTAGAGAATAACGAGTAATGAATATACTTTATAGGGATCCTATTAATATCTAATAATAAAAATAATGAAATTCAATAACATGCTTTAACCACTAGGTGTCCCTTTATATCAGCTGTGCACCTTTATGGTGTAAATACAGCCTATCTACCAATTGGATCAAATATAAAAGTCAGCCGAATTAGTGTTGATACTGCAAGGAGACATATTGTGTGAAAGGAAATGTAAGATGTTGTTTAATTGCTGATATATTTATGATCCACGTCAAGTTTTCAGTTCCTCATGTTTGTCTAGAAGTCTTCTCATCAGGGCTCTATAAATACAGAACTACGGCAGATATGTAATATTTAATGCAGCCGAACCGTGTATTACAATGCCGTTATGTGATGACTTTCAAAGAGAAAAGCAAGCACACTCGGAATAAAGTATTATTTTATTTTTTTTAAATGTTTTCGGTCTGTTTCCGGTATTTGTTAATGACGATGTGCTGTGAGATGTGAGACTGGAATTGCACAGGGGAAAATAAAGTATCTTTAGATGCAGATTTTGTTAAACTAATACGTTTGCGCTGTGGACCAACACTATACATTGACGGGGAAGGGGGTAGCAATAAAGATAACACCATTAAACAGTTACACAACATAACAGAAATAATATCGATAGCAGCGTCCCTAGCAACCACCTTGGTAACAATGAAAACATTCTATGGACGCAATTTCCTGAAGTAATCTTCGTAATAACTAGCAAACTAAAGATCATATACATTCACTGCACACAAAATCTGAAATAACAACTCATATTTCTCGCATCAAATGACATCAAAACGCATTTTAATGGCCAAACTAACTTTAAAATAGGCATTTTCCACCGAGAATAAAACGAAGTTCGGCCATGTTTTTTTTTTCTGCAGGGAGAAATTTGAAGATCATGTGACATAGACGCCAGCCATTGGAATTAATGGTGAAAAAAAACGTGGTTTGTCTAACAGAGCACATGGTGTAGTCCTAAACGATAGCTGGGGATTCTGGGTAGTCTAGTGTCTTCTGCCATCCTTTACTCCGAAAAAATATTTGTTTCTCCGAATCGAAGGGGAAAAATACAAAAAAAAATACAATTGCACACAATTTAAACCAATCAATGTTGTGTAATTAACAAGGATAATCTGGTGTTTTTTAGTCGATGAGTAGTGCAGATATCACTGTAAAATCAATCGACAGTAAGGGGAATACTTACTTCCGGGTGTACAATTCTCCGTTATCCAATGAGAATGGACGCTCACATTGCCTTTAAGGGCAGCCGACACAAACGAATGCCGTGCTTCGATGAGCATCAAATCCCGCCGCAGATGGGAATACATTGCAATCAGTTGAAAGCTATTTGCGTGCATGGCTTCCTTCTGCAGGTAACGGGGAGACGCGCTCTGGCGGCGGTCTCGTTCAGGATCCGAAAATACAATTTAAATATTTTGCACACTTATTCAATCAATCACTCAATCAATGTTTATTTATATTGCCCAATATCACAAATGTTACATTTGTCTCAGTGGTCTTCACAGTTTGTACAGAATATCAGTATGACAATACGACACCCTCTGTCCTTAGACCCTCACATCGTACAAGGAAAAACTTCCGGAGAAAACCCACAGTTTAAAGGGAAAAATGGGAGAAACCTCAGGGAGAGCAACAGAGGAGGGATCCCTCTCCCAGGACGGACAGACGTGCAATAGATGCCGTGTGTAAATTGAAAAGATAATACATTTGCAACATAGGTAGTCCAAATGTTTGGAAATGCATGTGTGTATAATAGGAAGATGAATCCACAAGGATATCCATCTAGGACCTATGATCCAGGACCACAGCCACGACTCGCGATCCAGGGCTCGCGATCCAGGACACAGGACCGCAGGATCATCCATGACTCCGGATCCCGGCGTATATAGACACCAAAAAGAAAGACATTTGGGGAAGCAGGGTTAATCGGAACATGAGAGTACACAGGTATAGACAGGTATAGACAGAGAGAAGGAAGAAGTAAGATGTCCCCCGACAAACTAAGCCTATATCAGCAAAACTAGGGGCTGAATCTAATCAGCCCTAACTATAAGCTTTATCAAAAAGGAAGGTCTTAAGAGCACTCATAAAAACGGATAGGGTGTCTGCCGCCCGAACACAAACTGGAGGCTGACTCCACAAATGTGGAGCTTGATAAGAAAAGGCTCTGGCTCCCATTGTACTTTTAGAGACTCGAGGAACAACCAACAACCCTGCATTCTTGGAACGCAATGCCCTACTAGGACAGTAGGGTATAATGAGTTCTTTAAGGTAAGATGGCGCCTGCCCATAAAGGGCTTTGTAGGTGAGAAGAAGAATTTTAAATTCTATCCTGTGTTCTATTGGGAGCCAGTGTAAGGCAGCCAGAACAGGAGTAATGTGGTCCCTTTTCCTAACTCTGGTTAGTACACGAGCTGCAGCATTTTGAATCAGCTGAAGCGACTTGACTGACTTCTTGGTACACCCTGATAATAAGGAGTTACAATAATGCAGCCTTGAAGTAACAAATGCATGGACTAGTTTCCCTGCATCATTTTGGGGCAAGATATGCCTGATTTTTGCAATGTTACGTAGATGGAAGTAGGCGGTCCTTGAAATTGATTTTATGTGCGCGTTAAAGGATAAATCCTGATCAAAAATAACACCAAGATTCCTTACGGTCTCACTGGAGGCCAAATTAATGCCATCCATAGTTAGTATATCTTTAGATAATTTGTTTCGTAGATTCTTCGGGCCAAGTACAATAACTTCAGTTTTGGTCGTGTTTAAGATCAAAAAATGTAAGGTCATCCATGTTTTTAAGTCCTTGAGGTAGTCTTGAATTTTATTTAGATGATTAATTTCATCAGGCTTGATTGATAAATATAGTTGAGTATCATCCGCCTAACAATGAAAGTTTACAGAATAATTCCTTATAATATTGCCTAACGGAAGCATATATAATGTGAACAAAATAGGTCCACTTATTCCTAGTGTGCCACTGGTTACGGTGCCGCGTGCCAATGCTGGGTTGCCGACCTCTGGTCTAATATATTGCATAGTTTATTTTGGCACTTGACTATCACCTTCCCTGAATTTGACTCAGGTGTAACTAAAGTCTGATTTAAGGGTTGTTTATATTTCACATCATTAATCAGAATCTGCAAAGTAACTAAAATAAATGTAGTGGAGTAAAAATACCAGGTTAACCTCTGAATTGTAGTGGAGTAGAACAAAGTAACAATAAATTGCATGTTGTACATAACAAAAACATTTCCCAATTTGGGATCAATAAAGTATATCTTATCTTATCTTATATTAAGATGATCGATGGCTACTGCCATATTTGCAAAATGTGCCTCTGAACCTTGACAAGTGCATGTTTCAGGCTTATCAATGAACAACAGGAGGGGTCACAGACATAACACCAGCTATTAAATAAAGCTCTTCTGACCTTAGCTGTCATGTATATTAATGCTTCCCATTATGGACACAAGCAATTTTCACCCATTTATTAATTATATGTTTTAAATTTGATAACACTGTGTTTCGTATCCCCTAAACCTCCAGGGGTGTACACAGTTTAATACTGGCAACTTCTAATTATGGGAAATACGAAAACGTCTTTTAAAACTAAAATTCCCAGTAGAGACGTGCCATAGAACATGTTGTGAAATACAATAGCCAGCGTATGTAGTTGCTTTGTCAATCAAAGCGGATGTTGTAGTCCCAAACGATAGCTGAGGATTATGGGTAGTGTAGTGTCTTCGGCCATCCTAAACTCCGAAAAACTATTTGTATCTCCGAATCGAAGGTTAAAAACACAAAAGCATTGAACACAATTTAAACCAATCAATGTTGTGTAATCAACAAGGATAAACTTGTGTTATTTAGTAAATAATCTTCGTAATATCTATCAAACTATAGATCCTACACATCCACTGGACGTGGATTCTTAAAGTACAATATACACTTATCGCTAGAAATCAAATCAAAAAGCATTTTAATGGCCAAACTATTCTACAATTTAATTTAATCGCGTTAAAATAATTAGTGGCGTTATTAACTTGACAGCCCTTGTGAATATACGACCCCCCGGAGCGTTTGCAATCAACGGGAGCATAATGACGCAAATTGTTGTTTCTTACACGACCACTAGAGGTGCTAAACTTTAAAACTTGACTATGGGTCGCAATAAGCTGCTGAACAATCGACCTCTTTAGTCGTTTTTTGGAGGAGGACAGGCTGAGTAGAATAAATCATTTTAGGGAGTTTTGCTATCTTCAAACACTAGATACGATGAGTTTGTTAAAGCCTTCAAATCTCCCAGTGTGTCGTCAATACAAACTCAAGCCCCAGTTAGTAATTCTCATTTATTACCATAACATTACACAGGACTAAACATCACACATTTCCAGAACTCTCCAAGAATTCTGAATTCAAAGATTCGGATAAAAACCAAAACTGAAAAGCATTGTATATTATTTGTCTTATTTTTCAAAAAACTAAATACACCAATAGACATGATTTCCTAAATATGAGGGTTTTTAAACATGGGAGAAGTCTTTAAGAGTTCAATAATAGGTACATGGGTAATCAGTCTTTTTTTGGAATGACTGGGTGGAGTCCTTCTCAGTAGGATCTAAAGGAAATGTAAACACAGCAGGCCTGAAGGGTAATTGTCCTGTAGGCAATAGGCATGTGTGACTCTGTGGGTGGGTGAGGGGTCAGAAGAAGATACCACCCTTAATGTTGTTTACTTTCTCCTTCAAGTGGCCATTGTGTTCGCTTGGCATCCATCACATGACACCTGGGGGGTATACTGCGAAGCAGGATTTTCGCTTAGCCGGCTAAATTCAGGGAAAACTCCGGCTCTCCGGTCATCCGAAGCTGGTTCTCTTTTTAGCAGGCTAGATCTCCATGGTAATATATGCTAAGCAGCTAACCTGGTCGGGACCAGGTTAGGTTGCAGGCTAAGAGCTCAACTCAGTGAAAGCACCGCCTGCTGACCAATCAGAGCTCAGTGTGCGGAGTTTAAAGCGATCAAGTCATATTACAGGAGAAAGGAAATACAGAAAAGCTGCCGTCGCAGGAAAGACGGCCGGCAAAAATCACCGACTGTGTGAACGTGAACATTAATAGAATATCACCTCCCATCTTCAGAGCAATCTGACTATTATAACATTAGCGTTAAGAAAGCTTACTTAAATATCGGCCACAACATAAGTAACCGGATCAGAGTACATTAAGTACAGTCCGCGGCATATCACTTCATAATGTATCATATATTTTATTATTTGAGTCAGCTGAGCCGTATCTGGCCGTGCAACACTCACAGTGTCACATACTGTATGCAGAAGTATTATTTTAAGCAACACATTAAGTTGACGAAACACTCGAGACAAATGTAATTGAAGTCAGATCGTGTTTTAGACGGGGCAGTGATATCATAAACCTGTTAATGTACGCATTCAAACACTTGTTCTGTTACCAGCTGTATTCACCTTGCAGGTGCAGCTATGTGGCTTTTATCCTGGATAAAGTGTTTAAGTCATGGATGTTTAAAGTTTAACTTCTTCATTTTGACTAGTATTAAAGTTCACTTTTCATTCAGGAAGTATGACGCTGCGCTGTCAGTATGCTACTCCATGTTTGTGATTGGTCGAATGCTCCAGATACCACCCCTTTCATGTGAACGCGCACCTAACTAGATAGGACACGGCTGGCTTGAGCGATCCACTTGATAACCAGCGTCGTAGGACAGTTTAGCGAGAGCGCGTATGTTTTGGATTAAGCCAACCGGCTAACTCAAACATATCCAGGTTAGGTTGAACCAGGTTCGCAGTATAGGCCCCTGGTCATAGTCTCCTCATCAGGCTTGTCCTCGACCCTCCACTTCAAGCATCACAAAGACACACACATACAATCACACACTCAAACGCACACAATGGACCTCTTGTTATCCCCACTGATATACAGGAAGCTTGCCCTCCTCATGGTCACTCATGTTCCCCTCAATGACCCTCTAACTCTCATCAATACAGACCATTGATAAAGCACTAATTTCTTCTAATACAATTCTCCAACATCCCCTCACATCCCACTGCCGTTATCTTTCCAGTCAACACTGAGGGTCAACAAAGAAACAGAGGTTACAGTAGTACTCAATCAGTGATCATCTGCTCTTGAATGTGTGAAAGTCTGTATAATGAGGGATTATTGTGTTGCTAACTGAAACATTTTCTGCTATAACGTGGAACAATAGCTATTAGGGTTACACAGGGCCTGTAAATATAGTGACATGCTATGAAAACACACAATAAGACAGTTTCCACATTTTAGTTCAGTTCAGTGCAGGTTTGTGCAACACGGGGAAATATTAGATTAGCTGGAGTTGATCATTTTTCAAAGACGCTGGAGACACTAAGTCTGAAAGTCAGCAAATCTAATATTTCCAAACATGCAAACCTGCATCCAAAACTGTATCGAATTTAACTGTGAAAAAAACAGTCCAAACATTTACTTTTTATCAAACATTGTTGCAATCAGCTACCCAACCCATGTCAAATATGTGTGTACAGTCGATGGGAAGAAGCTATAAAGCTGTACAAAAATATGAGAGACATTTTCAACAGATTACAATTTTGGATAACTTATCAGACGAAAAGGGAAAGACCCGTTACATGTCATTTGTATTGGGATAAGTTTGATAAAGTAGCTGATATTTATAGGGGTTTGGTTTCAAGCATATGCAGATAATAATTCAGAAATCTCTCAACCCAAATAACTTTGAGGAGTTCTCAGGCAATAAAACCACACAAAGCTAATGTTTTTATTTTCAATTTCTGAAAAAAAAAGCTTGGGCTACAGATCCGAATGTGGTACAGCAAATGAAAGGTTTTATGAGATGTAATAGTCTCACTTTAACTAACTAACCCAGCTCAAAACATCACAGGTATCATTGGACTCCCAATAGGTTGGGCAGGTTTACCATCACTCTCTGTACGGAGGCTCAGTCATTGGTACACGTTTATCTATAAAGCTTTGTTGGGTAAACTCCCGTATTATATCTGCTCTCTGATAACACAGAGAGTTGCAAGCAGCTATTGTCTGAGGTCACATGATGTAGTCTTGTTAGATGTGCCAAGAGCAAGGACTGTCTTCGGTAAGACAGCTTTTATGTGCGCAGCTCCACTTGCTTGGAACAATCTTCAGCAAGAATTTAAACTGAGCAATCTCATTCCTCTGCATGTTTTTAAAGCTAGGGTAAATGAAATGCTTGCTGATACAATGGGCACTTGTAAATGTCTATAACTATGTATCCTGTAAATATAATGTATAATGTCCTTTATTGTTTTATGTTTCATGTGGAATCTATATGCTGCAGGTCTCCCTTGAAAAAGAGATCTATGATCTCAATGGGACCAATCTGAATAAATAAAGGTTTGAAATGAAATGAAATGAGGATGGAGTTAAGGCCAGACAGCACTTATTGCAAATGCTCATCTAATAAGGGTTTATATCTACATAATATATTGTACTGTGCTACGGTTTAAAAAGTATTGGATAACAAATGTCTATAAAGTTTGTGCGGGGACAACATTTTTTATTCAGCCTAAACTTGTACTCTGAAAAATAGGAGCCTTTTGGACAACATCATAATTGGATGTCTTTAGCTTTTGCTTGTGTCAAAAAGTAGATTTTTGGTCAACGGAGAGACAAGATTACAAACACATTTAAGGCTGGATTGATGCACTGTTAAAAATAGCTAAACTTGGATAAGTTATGTACATGAATACAGACAAGTATCATTCAGCCTTCTTAGGCCCTAGCCACACAGAGACGGTAACGAAAACTATTTGATATCAAAAAAGTCTTCCGTCCACACGAGACCGCTCGACCTGCTGGAGATGCTGTAATACATATGCCGGGACTGTAAGTGGCGCTGTACTTCCGTCACAAAATACACCAAAACCAGCGAAGAAGACTTCACGAGCATGCATGGTTGAGTCACATGAAGAGCGGGTAGAGTGGTGTTGAGTTTTGTCCCAAACATTAACTCGGCTGGAGTCAGCTGTGTACAGTGGCGACTGGTCATTGGGGGCAGGTGGGGCACAGCCCCACCTAGTGTCAGCAGAAAGTATTAAAAATAATGATTTCAACAAAATGCAAAAAATAAATTAAAAAATATATAAAATATATTTTAAGATCATGTTTAATCATCTGATTCGTCTGTACATTGCTGTTTTAGTCTGTGTTCTTCTAATTAGTGTCTACAGTGTGTGCCTATTGAGCTGTTTAGAGCCATGTGGGACAAAACCCGATCCTGCCCCTCCCTCTCTCTGTCTAAGTGAACGGTGACTGTAAAAACTACACTGCGCATGCTCAGAATATTTTCCAATTTAATGTGTGTGGCAAAAAACTTATGACCATAGGGGCATAGTGCTGCCATCCCCACCATATGTCATCTCACATCATTCAGAGCTGATTGGCCAACCCAGTCTCACAAAAAAACCTGTAATAACTACGTTGGTCCACAACGTAGGACGTAGTATTTCTACGAAAACGCCTCTGAAAATTTAAGATCCCTACATTTTTTTTCACCATTCATTCCAATGGCTATGTCACGTGATCTTCACATTTCTCCCTGCAGAAAAAAAAAAACATGGCCGAACTTCGTTTTATTCTCGGTGTAAAATGGCTATTTAAAGTGACTTTGGCCATTAAAATGCGTTTTGATGTCATTTGATGCGAGAAATATGAGTTGTTATTTCAGATTATGTGTGCAGTGGATGCACATGATCTTTAGTTTGCTAGTTATTACATTTCATTTCATTTCATTTCAAACCTTTATTTATCCAGATTGGTCCCATTGAGATCATAGATCTCTTTTTCAAGGGAGACCTGCAGCATATAGATTCCACATGAAACATAAAACAATAAAGGACATTATACATTATATTTACAGGATACATAGTTATAGACATTTACAAGTGCCCATTGTATCAGCAAGCATTTAATTTACCCTAGCTTTAAAAACATGCAGAGGAATGAGATTGCTCAGTTTCAATTCTTGCTGAAGATTGTTCCAAGCAAGTGGAGCTGCGCACATAAAAGCTGTCTTACCGAAGACAGTCCTTGCTCTTGGCACATCTAACAAGACTACATGTGACCTCAGACAATAGCTGCTTGCAACTCTCTGTGTTATCAGAGAGCAGATATAATACGGGAGTTTACCCAACAAAGCTTTATAGATAAACGTGTACCAATGACTGAGCCTCTGTACAGAGAGTGATGGTAAACCTGCCTTGGTATACAGGGTACAGTGATGTGTAAGCGCTTTACAATTTGTGACAAATCTCAGAGCACTGTGATACGCAGCATCCAATTTGCTCAGGTAATTGGCAGGTGCATTCATATAGACCAGATCACCATAGTCCAGCACAGGTAAAAAGGTCACAGTGACTAGCCTTTTCCTGGCCTCAAGCGAGAAACAGGACTTGTTTCTGAAAAAGAAACCTAGCCTAACCCTCAGTTTTTTAAGCAGGTTATTGACATGAAGTTTAAAAGAGAGACAATCATCAAGCCAGATACCAAGGTATTTGTAACAGGCAACAACTTCAAGGTTTGTTCCTTGCGTAGTTACAATATCTAGAACAGGCTCTGGTGTCTTTTTAGCTTTTGAAAAGAGCATTACCTTGGTTTTATCCACATTTAAAAGAAGCTTTAATTCAGAGAGCTGAGTCTGAATAGTGTTAAAAACAGCTTGTAATTTAACAACAGCCTCCTGAATGGAGGGACCTGCACAATACATCACAGTATCATCCGCATAAAAATGTAAAGTAGCTTCATCCACATTATCACCTACACTATTAATATATATGGAGAATAAAAGTGGTCCTAAAACAGAACCTTGTGGTACACCATTAGAAATGTTTAACCATTCAGAAGACAGTCCATCAAAATGAACACATTGGGACCTTTCAGAGAGGTAGTTCACAAACCACCCCACTGCAAGGCTGGATAGGCCAATACTGAGTAGCCTCTGCTTTAAAATGCGATGATCAACGGTGTCAAACGCTTTGGAAAGGTCAATAAACAGAGCTGCACAACTCTGCTTATTATCTAAAATAGTAGTAATGTCATTTACCACTTTCATTGTCGCAGTGATGGTGCTGTGTTTCTTTCTGAATCCTGACTGATGTTTAGACAGGATATCATTTATACATAAACACTCCTTTACTTGTTCACTCACTAAGCGTTCGAGCACCTTAGCCAGAACTGACAATTTAGAGATTGGCCTATAGTTATTTAAAATAGTTGCCTCCCCTCCTTTCAGTAAAGGCAAGACATAAGCAGACTTCCATACT
This sequence comes from Pseudochaenichthys georgianus, assembly GCF_902827115.2. Classification (NCBI taxonomy): domain Eukaryota; kingdom Metazoa; phylum Chordata; class Actinopteri; order Perciformes; family Channichthyidae; genus Pseudochaenichthys; species Pseudochaenichthys georgianus. The sequence continues at coordinate 31,664,834 of NC_047512.1, forward strand.
TTTGGAATTGTGTTCGTGCTGAGGGAGAGGTTAAAAAGAGAAGTAAGAGGTGGAGCAATAAAATCTGCAGCTATCTTTAAAAAGAAAGGTTCTACGTTGTCCGGGCCAGCCGGTTTCCTAGGATCTAACTTGGATAAGGCTTCATGAACAATACCAACAGTTAAAGGAGTAAAACTGAAGGGTTTTCCAGACCACATTGTTCAGAGTCAAGGATTGGAGCGTTCACAGGAGCCACACAGCCAAACAGAGAGCCACAAGACACAAAATGCTCATTAAAGCAATTTAGCATAGTAGCCCTGTCTGATATAGTGCCAGATGCTGTGGTAAGGCACGGAGGTAGCTCATTTGGGATATCACCAGTGGAAATCGATTTTATGGCTTTCCAAAATTTCCTAGGATTATTCAGGTTTTCTGTGGTAACCGACAAATAGTACTTTGATTTAGCACTTTTTATTTGAGATGTGAAGCTATTTCTTAGCTGCCTAAAACGTAGCCATTCTACCTCTGAGCCTGATTTCCTAGCCTTAGCCCAAGCATTATTTCTCTCATGAAGGAGACTGGACAGCTCAGCAGAAAACCAAGGATTGTTTCGTCCCTTCACTCTAAATTTACGCAGAGGTGCATGTCTATCTATAATTTTCATAAAACCAAGATAAAAATAAGACCATGCAGTTTCTACATCAGCACACAAATTGATTCTACCCCAATCAAAATCAAACAGATCATGTAAAAAACCCTGCTCCACAAAGTGTTTTTTGTCTCTCTTTGTGATGACACGTGGTTTAACCTTTTGGACCTTAGTGTCCCTAATTGTGGCCACAACACAGTGGTCACTCACATCATTAGCAAATACTCCCACAAATGAGTATTTATGTGGAACATTTGTTAAAATTAGATCAATTAAGGAGGATTTATTTGGGGACTTAATATTTGGGCGAGTAGGACTGTCTATAATCTGGGTAAAATTCAATGAGGTACACAGGTTTTTACGAAGATTACTTCATGGAAATGGTGTCTATACAACGTTTTCATTGTTACCAAGGTGGTTGCTAGGGACGCTGCTATCGATATTATTTCTGTTATGTTGTGTAACTGTTTAATGGTGTTATCTTTATTGCTACCCCCTTCCCCGTCAAAGTATAGTGTTGGTCCACAGCGCAAACATATTAGTTTAACAGAATCTGCATCTAAAATGGTGCAGAAACGTTATTTTCCCCTGTACAATTCCAGTCTCACATCTCACAGCACATCGTCATTAACAAATACCGGAAACAGACCGAAAACACTTTATTCCGAGTGTACTTGCTTTTCTCTTTGAAAGTCATCACATAACGGCATTGTAATACACGGTTCGGCTGCATTAAATATTACATATCTGCCGTAGTTCGGTATTTATAGAGCCCTGATGAGAAGACTTCTAGACAAACATGAGGAACTGCCGCCAACACTGGAAACGTGACGTGGATCATAAATATATCAACAATTAAACAACATCTTACATTTCTTTTCACACAATGCGTCTCCTTGCAGTATCAACACTAATTCGGCGGACTTTTATATTTGATCCAATTGGTAAACAGGCTGTATTTACACCATAAAGGTGCACAGCTGATATAAAGGGACACCTAGTGGTTAAAGCATGTTATTGAATTTCATTATTTTTATTATTAGATATTAATAGAATCCCTATAAAGTATGTTCATTACACGTTATTCTCTACTAATAGTTAAGTAAAGACTGTATATAATGACTATTTTGCACATCCCTTTCAAGATTTCAAGATTTTCTAAGGTTTATTGACATATCATATAGGCCTACACAACTATGGTGTAGTTATGCAATGAATGAAAAACATGGGTCGCAGGTTTCTCAACAGTGCATTACAAGACATCTATCAATATTTGTTCATACCTCCAACGCGGTGGACCCGTTCAAATGCCGTGGTTCCATCCCATTTCAAGTGCTGTTCGACGTTCTGCACACTCTCCAATCACAGAGCTTGAGGATTATCACGGGGTTTGTCAAGCGAAGCGGAGAGAATACTTACTTCCGGGTGTAATATTCTGTAAAGCAAATGAGCTGCTCCGTCCCTGACGGACTCCAACTTGTGTTTATTAATCAAACAAATAAATAAACACAAGGATAATTATGTGTTATTGAGTAAATGGAGAATTGCACAGGGGAAAATAACGTATCTATTGTGGAGATTGACATTATTCACCCACGGATCTATGGGTTAGGGTATTGTTCTGCACGGACATTTTAGTGAGCCGGACTTCCTGTCTCCGTCGGTCTTCGCTTCCCGGGCATGATGCTGGTTACATGTGTTTTGAGATGCTAAATAAAAGTCTAGCTTGTACCTTTGATACCCCGCCTCCGACTCCCATCTCTCGGCACCACACTATGCCACAATTTTAGATGCGGATTTTGTTAAACTAATACGTTTGCACTGTGGACCAACACTATACATTGACGGGGAAGGGGGTAGCAATACAGATAACACCATTTTACCCAACATAACAGAAATAATATCGATAGCAGCGTCCCTAGCAACCACCTTGGTAACAATGAAAACGTTGTGTAGACACAATTTCTTGAAGTAATCTTCGTAATAACTAGCAAACTAAAGATCATGTACATCCACTGCACACATAATCTGAAATAACAACTCATATTTCTCGCATCAAATGACATCAAAGGGCATTTTAATCGCCAAACTAACCTTAAAATAGGCATTTCCACCGAGAATAAAACGAATGTCGGCCATGTTTTTTTTTTCTGCAGGGAGAAATGTGAAGATCACGTGACATAGACGCCAGCCATTGGAATGAATGGTGAAAAAAAACGTAGGCATTTTACAATTTCAGAGGCGTTTTCGTAGAAATACTACGTCCTACGTTGTGGACCAACGTAGTTATTACAAGTTTTTTTGTGAGACTGGGTTGGATGTCCAGCTGCATTAGTAAGCAAAGCCAGAACCCCACAACAGCCCCTCTGTTGAGAACCATGAATTTAAATTCTGATGTGATGTTGTACCGGAGGCCAAGGTTAAAGATGTCGTAACTGACAGGGTTTTCATTTATACTTGCTTTGTAATTCCTTCAGGTTGATTTGAGACCAACATAGCCAAAAAGCTTCAATTACAGCAGACATTTTACAAGATTGGAGCCTTGAACTGCTGCTGTTCAAAATCAGTTTTTGCAAATACAGATATTCTTCTGTAATTCCTGCACAGCCTTCGTCCCCCCTTCCTTTTCCCACTTTAACCCAATTGTTGGTAGACCAACATAGCCAAAAAGCTTCAATTACAGCAGACATTTTACAAGATTGGAGCCTTGAACTGCTGCTGTTCAAAATCAGTTTTTGCAAATACAGATATTCTTCTGTAATTCCTGCACAGCCTTCGTCCCCCCTTCCTTTTCCCACTTTAACCCAATTGTTGGTAGCCTAAAATAATCAGTCACTATGAAATATCTTTGCCGCAGGGGCGTATACTTATATGACCGAAAGACAACTGGCGGCTTTGTGTTCCCAATTATGCCGTCTGCCAGCCGGTAATGGGACACATGAGACGGAGGGTGAGCCCTTCAGTTGCATAAAAGGTCCTGAGATTTGCACGCGTACACAAACAAACCTACGAAAACACCAGAAGCCACAGAGGACAAATGACACTTAGGCGGACAAATACTCAACATTCCTCAGGGGTGGCCACACACACACATATTTAAACACAGCAGGGTGACCTTTCAACTGGAGGACAGATGACTTAAACGCATCTTTGTCCACTGAAAATGTCCTTGAGCAAAACATCTGTCTTCAGATTGACCAGTTTGCATTTGATGGCGGACCCAATGCACTGACTTTCCTGAGGGGGCACACATCGGTCAAAAAAGTTTCACACACACACTCACTCACACACACACGTTATTTTAAAAAGCAGTTGAAGTATTTTTCTAACCTGTGATATTCCACATATTTGAAGCAACGCTGATTAAAGCCAGATTTGTACTTGACACAAGGGATCAACCATTTACCAGCCACAAGTGTTTAGCTTCAGATTTTGTCTGATGGTATTGCTACCACAATGGGCAATTTCTTTCTAAGCTATGTTCCACACAGTAATTGTTTTTATTTTACCTTGTAGATAATGGACATGCTTATAATATTACAAAATACCTACCATCTTGGTTGTAAACTATTGGCTATGCTTAAAAGTGCATGACTGAAAAGATGTCTATCCTATTTCAGCCATTGATCTTGAAATGCACTATTGTATCACTACAATACATAATAATTCCAAAATAAGGTCCCATGGAGGTCCACCGGAAGGGGAGTCACGCCCATCTACTTCCGGTCCATGGGACCTTATTTCGGAAAAATAATGTATTGAAGTCAATGGAGAGAGAAAACTTATCTTTCGATCCCGTTTGAATTGTGCCACGAATTACACATATGATATTTGTCAATCTTAACAAATAATTTCCATGTCAAAAAAGTCACAGTTTGTCGTAAAACTGTTGAAATATAAGACTATGAAAAATACGCAACTAGAAAGACTACAAATCCCAGAGTCGCGTAAATTATGTCAAAACTGATGTCATAATTGTTTTCCTCCACTAAGAGATAGCTAAGATCAGCGCCATATAAGATATAATATATCTATATCAGGGTTGCCAACTCTCACGCATCTGGCGTGTGACACACGCTTTTACTCTCAATCTTACGCTCTCACGCTGCCCAAACTATTCTCACGCCAAAACAAGCAATCACAGACAGCAGTTAGTAATATTGATTTCAGTAGTCACTTGTCTGGAAATACCGAAGACTAGAAACGGTTTTGAAAACTTTTGTCAGGTAGTGATCGTCTTCTCAATAGAACATCTTTGATAATGTCTTCTGGCCAATCAGAATCAAGATAACGGCGTGGTGTTGTTGCAGGAAGTCCCGGTGGAGAATACTTTTGCTGTAGTACAATCATGTAGTACATCGATACAACATTACGTGTTGATAGAAATCAACACGTAATGAAATAAGACCCCACGGTGTGATGATTGATAGGTGTGTGTGGGCTGTCTTTCATTTTGACACACAGAACAATGGGGGCTATCCACATCCACCCTTATCCACAATGTAACTTAATTCACAGCCTCTTCCCTCTTCTCTCTGTGAGGAGCAGCAGGTTCAGCTTTCAGAACAATGTAACACAAAACTAAAATGGCATTCATTTTTTTTTAAATGTGTAGTAATTAGAGGTGTAACGGTTCACAGAAGTCACGGTTCGGTTCGTACCTCGGTTTGGGGGTCACGGTTCGGTACGGTTCGGTACAACAAGAAAAAGCAAAAAAAAGTCCCAAATGCATAATTCCAGGTTTGTTGTTATTTATTTTTAACAGTTGTGCAAGTTTCAGTCTCAAAATAAGGAACTCTGACATTTTGAATAATTAACTGTATTAAACAGTTAAAAACAAACCATAAACAGTACCACACACACTCAGATGGCCATATTATCTATAATGGCTGATGTCAAACAAAAAGGTTTCATCAAGCTGTAAAACTAAAAAGAATGTCTTACATCATAAATAATAAGAAAGTGTTTCAAGAGCGCAAAGTCGTTGAAAAACATATGCCAAAAGCTTCCGTTATTTATTTTGGTTTCACGGCTCTCATGTCTATTGGCTTCTTAAAAACAGCGGGGATCAGCTGTTGAACTGCTGTTGTCTTTTGCCGGGCTCTGGTGATTGGCAAATCTGGGTGATCCCTTCTGATATGATTTAGCATGTTTGGCGTGTGTACCCATTAGCATACCGCACCGCTATCGAACAACGCTGACACACCGTCCTCGTCCGATCCACCACTCGCACACTTCATCGTTATTGTAGTCCACAGGGAACCCGAAATGTTCCCACACAGCTGATTTAAAAGAAGCAGGTGGGTTCTAGCTCCTGTGTGTTATCTGAAATCGCCATACTAACTTTTCTTCTTCTTGTATTTAGTTCGTTTTGTTGTTGTGTTTCTTCTTGTTCTTCATTTGTTGTTTAAGGGCGGCTGGCAAACAGCTTTTAGGCGCAATACCGCCCCCTGGATTATAAATAGTGTAGTGGATGCTGCCCTGAAGGACAGACTTTTTTCCCACTCGTAAAAAAAAAGGCGTATTCGCCGTGTGACTGCATGTGCCGAACCATGACGTCCGAACCGTGACGGTACGGGACGAATACAGATACCGTTACACCCCTAGTAGTAATAGATTTATTTATTTTTCTTCTCAAGAGAGTACCAGAATGTGTATTTTATGTTAGTATTTCAAAAAATCTCAGGGGTTGGGTTTTCATCATGTCAACTCTTTCACTTGTGGGGAGATTGCAGGATTGGCTCCAGGTCGCACTTTTTATTTACTTCAAGACAAATGTGCCTTTTTATTTCATACAGTTCAATTTGGATTGAGACGGATATAATCTAAACCTCACGCGTGGCGTTTCACTGTCAAGGGGGGCGAGCGTGTATGTAATTACATTGCAAATACTGATTTGAGCCCCACCACTGTATGGGTTAGCCCTACTGTAGATTACCCAACACAAATACTCTGGAGCCGCCACTGCCGACCCGTATTGCGCATGCGCAGATCTAAGATCCAGCAGAAATTATAAAAAAGTAAAAGTCTGCTGCTTATTGTTCTACTAGGCCAAAATAGAGTCAAAGAGTATATGAGAGTGAGTGTGTTAATTAATATATTTGGCAATTTGGAGTAAGTTTGTAGATTTGTTTGTGTCTGTGTGTTTCATGTAGGCTTCTCACGATAATTAATTTTGTTGGATACATTTTCCCGGAAATTATTGCGATAAACGATAATATTGTCGGCACCGTTGTATGACCATTTTAGACCACTGACATAATGATAATATATAATAATAATTCAAGTACATCCTTTCAAACTGCTAGTCACATCCTCATGTAAATGGCAATTTATCGAGTTCATTTTTATTTATCAAACCATAAGTCAATTAATTGCTTATCGCCACAGGCAGACAATAAAACAGTGGAAACAAACATGTGTTTGACTTTCATTAGTGAATGAAACGTTGTGCCCTTTATAGTCTGTGTCCAATATTGTGTATTTGTATATATTGTATATATATCCTATATATATGCTAAGGTCCCGCTGCTGACACGATAGCAGTCATTTCGTGTGCATATGTAATTAAACCCATGATATCAAAATCTCACTCCAGCCAGGTACCCAAAGTTGGCAACCCTGCTATATGGCGCTGGCTAAGATAAGATAACTTTAACAAGATGCCTGTGTGCTTATTACCAGGTTGTTATCATACCAGCAATGGGTCTTGCTCGTTCTTTCGCTTCCCGTCTGATGAAAGAACCAGCAGTGGCTGGATCAAGTTAGCTACCTAGCTAGTAGCTAGCACGTTAGTTAGCATTACAGTCATTTTTATTAGCCCTGCTTAAGGTAAGTAAACATGAAACTATTCAGCAAAACTTTCAATAATAATCTAAGGTATTGAGTTTTTCGGACAATACTTGCATACAAATCTATAAATGCCTTCAGGTTTCTAAAATATATAATATGTGGTCAATTCAACAGTGGATCCAGCAAAGATTCACATTTTTGCATGATTTTAGTTATTTTTTGCTGTTACTTAATAATAATTTTAATAAATTCAAGTCAAGCTTATTTACATGTGATGGTAGCTAGTTAGTGCTCTTACCTGTGTGCCTCCTCCGCAACCAGACTGTATTAAAACTCTTAACTACCAGTCTACTTTACTTTAAACAATTAAAAAGACAAAATCAACTACATTTATTGATATACCAATCTTTATTTTTGGGGGCTCTTCTTTTAAATTAAACTTTCAGACGTTAGATATTAAAATACAGTAATAGTATTGTTTATTAAAAAAAACTGAGCCACTCCTTACAGTTAACTTCATATTTATTTTTGTCTTATTTATTTAGCATTTATTACACACATTTTCCCCTCATATTCACAGTGTGGATTAATTGAGACAGCGTGGTGTCCAGAGAGCTGCAGAGACTTTGGGAGAAACCTCAGAGTGACGGATGTCCTGTCTGTTGGTTTGGGTGAAGAGGACTGAGGTGGAGCGGTCTTTCCCTCCTCCATCAGGCCTGATGGAGGAGGACGTGGCCTGATGAAGAAACCACCTAACTGCATCTGTGAGCCCATACTGAGAACAGCTGTCACAAACAAATGATGGTCCTGTTTGAATACACACTATTCGGTGTGCAGATCTTTGTGTTCACAATAAAAGTGTAGTTTCTTAGTGAATGTCCTGTATTGGTCTTAATGTCATATCAGCTTTTCATTTTCTTCTGGCCCCTCTGAGAAAACGGTGAGGCAGTTGTGTCCTTCAGGTATGTCCTTTCCTACCAGAAATGACAAGAAACATAAAATATATGACATTCTTGCAGAGCAAGTGTGTTATTTATGAAAGAGGTGCGTTTGTTTATTAAGCGGCTGTAGAAATAATATATCTTTTTATTTTACTGTGTTTTTTAAATTCATCACTTTGTACTACAAAGATAATCAGATTATGAATGAACAGTCTGCAGTTAATCCACATTCAAAAATATGTTTATTAAATCATATTCAACTGTTATCAGAACTTAGTGTAAATGTAAGGCAAGGCAAGTTTTTTTTTATATAGCACCTTTCAACACAAGGCAATTGAAGGTGCTTTACAAAAATGAAAGACTTTCAGACAAAGGCATTTAAAAACAGTCATTAAAAAGAAAAGATAATAAAAGAAACATTAAAAGAAAAAATACAAGGATAAAAGTTACAGTGCAGTTTAAGATATGAATAGTTAAATTAAAAGCAGCGGCAAAAAGATAAGTCTTCAGCCTGGATTTAAAAGTAGTAAGAGTTGCAGCGGACCTGCAGGTTTCTGGGAGTTTGTTCCAGATATTTGGAGCATAATAGCTGAACGCTGCTTTACCATGTTTAGTTCTGACTCTGGGGAAAGAAAGCTGATCAGTCCCTGAAGACCTGAGAGGTCTGGATGGTTCATAATTTAGCTGTAGATCAGACATTTATTTAGGGCCTAAACCATACAGCTTTATAAACCAGCAGCAGTATTTTGAAATATATTCGTTGACACACAGGAAGCCAGTGTAAAGACTTCAGAACTGGAGAGATATGATCCACTTTCTTAGTGTTAGTGAGGCCTCGAGCAGCAGCGTTCTGAATCAGCTGCAGCTTTCTAATAGATTTTTTAGTGAGACCTGTAAAGACACCATTACAGTAGTCGAGTCTACTGAAGATAAAAGCATGGACAAGTTTTTCCAAATCCTGCTGTGACATTAATCTTTTAATCCTAGATATATTCTTTAGGTGATATTAGGCTGATTTAGTAATTGTTTTAATGTAACTGTTGAAACTCAGGTCAGAGTCCATGACTACACCTAGATTTCTGGCTTTATCTGTTGTATTGAACATTGCAGGCTGAAGCTCAGCACTAACTTTTATACGTTCAGCCTTGGCTCCAAAAACCATTACCTCAGTGTTGTCAAACAGTTATTTAAATGCAAGAATTACTCACCTGTTGAAAAACTACTTTTTTCAATGATTTTACCTGGAAATGGCAGGTTTGATATTGGCCTGTAATTATTCATTACTGAAGCGTCTAGATCAGGGGTCGGCAACCCTGGCACGTAACCAGTGGCACACTAGGAATAGGTGGAATAAGTGTGCACAAATATTTAAATTGTATTTTCGGATCCTGAACGAGACCGCCGCCAGAGCGCGTCTCCCCGTTACCTGCAAAAGGAAGCCATGCACGCAACGCAGCCCCGCTCTCTTTAACTCCAGGTGACTTTCTGCCGCTTTCCTCCATGGTGCAGTGCTGATCGTTTCACCACAGAGGAAAGCACTTCACAAATTGCCCTCCTGCTGATAGTTGACGAGCGTCAAGCTCCTCAACCCCCCCCCGTTGATAATTTTCGATCGTTGGCACGCTGATAACAATTTTTTTTTAAATGGCACTTCATATCAAAAATGTTGCCGACCCCTGGTCTAGATTATGCTTTTTTAAGAGCGGTTTAATGACTGCAGTTTTCAGGGCCTGTGGAAAAACACCTGAGTGAAGATATTTGTTTACTATATGAAGAAGATCTGAGGCCATGTAAGGAAAAACATTTTTGAAAAACCCTGTTGGAATAATATCAAGGCAGCAGGAGGAGGATTTCAGAAGTTGTATAATGTCCTCTAGGTTTTTATCATTAATCTGATAGAATTGTGTCATGGTGTTTTAATTGATTTTAGGTGGACACAGAGAAAAAGCATGTGCTGCACTGACTGCTTGTCCGATTTTCTGAATTTTGTCAGTGAAAAAGGAGGCAAAGTCATTGCACGCCCTGGTGGATAGAAATTCAGAGGCTACTGACACTGGGGGGTAGTTAGTCTATCGACGGTAGCAAACAAGGCAGGTTTTTGCTTTTGGCAATGATATCAGAGAAGAAAGACTGTCGGGCAATTTTTAATTCCAAATGATAAATGCCAAGTCTCTTTTTATAGATTTCAAAGTGAACCTGGAGATTTGTTTTTCGCCACCTGCGTTCAGCTTTTCGACACTCTTTTTTCCGTTCTCACGGTCATGGCCTTTCTCCATCGAGATATCATGTAGAATCATGCTGTTCGTTTGTCTCACTGAAAGAACCACTTTTACCTCGTCTTTTACAGACAATATGTAGAGACAAATGGTAGCAATTCTCACAATGTAAAATAATAATTGCCTTAAATTAGGGATGCACGATATTGGTTTTTTGAAACCGATACCGATACCGATAACTTCCTGCTTCTCAAGACCGATACCGATAACCGATAATAATATAATATATATATATATTAAATGTACCTGTAGTTTTTGCACACCTGGTGGTAAAAAAAAGACTAGTAGTGAGCAAATGACATGAGCATTACTACTATGAACAAAACAAAGCCAAGAACAGTTTTGACTCTTCAAAGTGACCATATTTATTTTCCTTAAATAGATAAATATTATATTTATATAATAAATATATACATATTTAAATAATTCCTTTGGATTCGTCGCTAATTTAGCAGCGCAGGCGTCTTCGTACGCTTTTAACACACCATCGTAGCGATGGCGATGTTTCAGGTGACTAATCAGGTTGGAAGTATTATAGCTCGTTGCCTTTTTCCCTCCTCGTGGAACTTCTGCATTGCATTTGTTAATACAAATAACAAGCGAACTATCTAACTCTGAAACTTTGAAATAGTCCCATACTACCGACGACATGTTTGTTTACTGTCCTGGCTTCACGGCCGCACACCATTTACGTCACAGCCAGGCATGAGTTAGGGAGCGCTGGATTTGTGAAAAACTCCCCTCTTCCTAAACCACTAATACCACAGTACTGGCAAAACGGGAGGAGCCGAGTGAAAAACAAGCGCCCCTCATCCCAATCCACCCACACCGCAGGATCTTTTCTTTTTTTTACCCAAAAAATATATTGTATATTATCGGGGCTATTAATACTTTTATCGGGTTTATCGGGATGACGTCATAATTCCTAATATCGGACCGATAATTATCGGGCCGATAATTATTGTGCAACACTGCCTTAAATACATTGAAATGTGAAAGCTGACAAAAAAATCATGTTGCTTGGTAAAATCGAAATGTAACTTTTTGCAACGAAGGAACAGTCAACTTCCCTGATGTCAGTATTTAGTCATGTTTAATGGAATGTATATCAGTGTATTATAGTTGTTACTTTATCTATTTAAACCAGAACGTTTCTCGATTCTTTGTACAGTATGAAAGGAGTCTTTGTACATTTCACTCCATGCTGAAGTTCACTGATGTCAGGAATCTCAGTCTGTCTCTTGTGTTCAGCATCCTCGGGTCAGTCTGCATTGCCTGGAAACTTTAAACAAACAGATAATTTACATATACATATATATATATATGTATATGTATATGTAAATTATCTGTTTGTATATATATATATATTAGGGCTGTCAGTCGATTAAAATATTTAATCGCGATTAATCGCATGATTGTCCATAGTTAATCGCAAATTAATCGCACATTTTGTATCTGTTCTAAATGTGCCTTAGAGGAATATTTTTCAAGTTTTTAATACTCTTATCAACATATGAATGGACAAATATGCTTTATGCTAATGTTCATTATCATTTGAACAATGACAAATATTCTCATGAATATTAAACACAACAACCTCTGAACATTACAAATATACGCCTCAATTCAACCTGGAACCTCTCTCATACAATACAAATGGGGTGTGTGTGTGTGTATGTGTGTGTGTGTGTGTGTGTGTGTGTGTGTGTGTGTGTGTGTGTGTGTGTGTGTGTGTGTGTGTGTGTGTGTGTGTGTGTGTGTGTGTGTGTGTGTGTGTGTGTGTGTGTGTGTGTGTGTGTGTGTGTGTGTGTGTGTGTGTGTGTGTGTGTGTGTGTGTGTGTGTGTGTGTGTGTGTGTGTGTGTGTGTGTGTGTGTGTGTGTGTGTGTGTGTGAATATGTGTGTGTGTTGGATCGTTGGAGCTATGTGCAACTCAAGGCATATGCTCGAACGGGAGCTGCCTGGACGCTGCAATCAGGTTGCTGCAATCATGAGTGTGCTGACTTCTCCTACAATGTCCCACTGTCTGGCTTCATGCATAAAGTCAAGTGCTCGGTGCAGTTGTGGCGAAATGTCGCTCCTCTGTTTTCATTTAAACAGCTCCTTATATTCGTTAGCGCAGCTAGCTAGCACCAGATGCTAACAACAACAACAATGCACGTAAGGTCTCTCTCTCGCTCGCTCGGGCCACACATACACACACCCTCCCGGTCCTCCCGATGGCCAGTCTGTGCCTGCCGGTGAGCGTGGAAGTGTGGTCTGCAGCAAGCGGGCGGCAGGAGCGGGGCTGTCAGCAGCATCAGTTTGTAGATGGTATTTTAAACTCGATGCGCTCTGAAACTACGGGGCGGCCGAGGAAAAAAAATACACATGCGTTAATCGCGTTAAAATAATTAGTGGCGTTAATTTTTTTTTGCGTTAACGCGTTAACTTGACAGCCCTAATATATATATATGTAAAGTAACATGTGTGACTTTTTAACATGCAAACGTCATGTGATAATCTTTTTATTATCCTTAAAAAAAAAGTGCTGGATATCACAGCCCTTACTGTATCTTATCAGTTGGATTATGTATTATTGTATAGTTGGGGTCCTGTTTATTTTACTGTTTTTTGGAATCGTTTTTCATGAGACAATCAATTTAAATATTTGTCATATGCCATATGCACATTCATTTGTAACACACACGTAATACCCAGGGGGCAAAACCCAATTTTTTAGGAAATCAGACATGGAATGTTGTAAAAGGTTGTCCACCAGAAATGATATCTAGGACCTTCAAGGATCACAACCTGGGTGGACAACCCGGTCAACTAGCTACTGGAAAGCTACAGTGAGGGTCCAAACAATGCAACCCCTATATGAAAAAAAGTCACAAATTCTGTCTGGATCAGATGCCATCATTCTCTTTCTGATTGAATATCTCTGTGACAGTTCATGGTAAAGACAAACTGAGCCAACCTATTGAAAGAGCAGAAAATAAGCTTTCAGGTTATGCCTTGGTTAAGCCTGTTCTCAATAAGGTCACTAGATGGCGCGGTGCCTTTTTTGTCTCTCCAAAGCAAAATCCATTTCAAGCAATGCACTTGTCGTCCTCTGGATTGTTTGCTGTGTTCAAAATGGGTAAATATACTTAAAAGATTATTTCTATTACATTAATATAAACAAGGTTTGCTGCCGATGCTAAGTTGAATTGATTCAATGTTTACAGATTTTTCAGTTTATAGTCTGGAAAGCTAAAGGCAGCGTAATTCAAAATGGCCCCCACTTTCTTTGCAAAACCCTTTAATTGAAGGTTTTCTATGTTATAGGCAGTGATGTACCTGAACGCGTTCAATGAACGATCGTTCATGAACGCGTTCATATTTTGGGCGAACGTGAACTGAACGTACTGTATTTCCGCTCGTTGAACGTAATTGAGAACGCGTTCATTCTCAGCGCTGTATAACGGCGTTCAAAAGTGCGTTCATTCTCAGCACTGTATTATAACGGCGTTCAAAAGTGTGCCAGATTTCATATGCCTTTCAGCCGAAAACCCAGTTAAAACACACCGTAAACAGGCTTCAAAATAATGCGGAAAACCACCCAATCTGGCAACAGCAAGCTGCCTGTGACGCGTACGCGCCTGTCACCCATCGCTGTCGCACTAAAATATAAATATACTAAATATATCAGACTCCTCACAACAAACAATGTGGAACCGCGGAACCGGCGAGCATTGAATGAATGAATGAATTAGTATGGACGAAGCCGAGAGCAGCTGCAGCAGCACTCGCTCAGAGTGAGACTCTACGGCAGGGGTGGGGAACCTCCGAGTCCGGCCTCCGGCCGTATACGGCCCGCGAGACAATTTGGTACGGCCCTCGAGGTAATTTATAAACACACGCAAAAAATAAAAAAATGAAAGAAATCTAGACCGCAAAAAAATTAAACAAGCGAGTACCTGTTTTTCCTGGCCAAGGTCAGGGTCCTTGAACACAACACGAGCCTAACGTGTCATCACGTGGTATATGTCTCGACTGACAGGGGTGCAGTTCTGACGGAGAGCACCAGAACGCCACTCCAGCACTTCAGAAATTGCAGTACCGATAAGTCCATACACATGCCGCAGTTTCTGCGTGTCTGTGTCTTTAGTTGAAAGCCCAGTGGCGATCTGCTCATCTGTCATACTGATCAGACAGTCAATAACTGTGTTGTTATCATTAGCATCTGGTTAGCTAGCTATGCTAACGAATATAAGAAGCTTTGTCTACAACCAGTGAGGTAAAGGCACATCTTTATATGATCATTATAGTTATGAAAAAATAAGAGAATAAAGTAAACAGGTATAAAATACTATATGACAGTTATTAATAAAGAAGAATACAGTTTCAAAGGGGAGTGATTTGTCAAATATCCATACATTAAAAGAAAATCTGCTTACAGTTGTGTTTGGGTGTTGAGAGATGTGTCCATAGATCTCCTAATGTTGCTCTCAAAGTGCAACAAATCTTGCCAGGGGAGCATGCCCCCCGGACCCCTCTAGAGGAGGTTAGGTCCCCCCCACTTAAATCATGTTCACATCACATGGATAGGAAACTAAATACATGTCCACACATCTTGTGTCCATAAATTATCTTTCTGTTTTGGTGGTCACGCCACACCCTGCACGTGCATGCATACGCGAGTCATGGTGAGATATCTGGATTAAGAGGTTGCTTTTTCTTTGCACAGAATGAAATGAATGGGCTGTGATTTTAGTTTTTTTAAGCAGAGGTCAATAACTTGTACGTCCCTCTGAGGATATTGTAAAAATTGAAATGGCCCATTAACATCCAGGAGACAAATAATAGCTCGCAGCAACGTATTGAAAAAATAACTATGAACTATAAATTAGTTCATTTTTGAAACCATGAACTTTAGTTCAACATTTTGAATTATGAACTATGAACTGAACTAGTTCATTTTAAAATTTGTGAACTGTGAACTGAACTAGTTCATGTAGAAAGTGAACTTTCCCAACACTGGTTATAGGACAAGGAAAACTGAGTTAAATTTATCTGGAAGTTGACATTAAAGGAAGGCTCCAGTCATTAGATAGTTAATCAAAACTTCAGTATTTAGTGAAACATTATGTTTAAACCATACCCTGAAGAAATCAGCTATATTCCCCGGTAAATAATGATTTTATAGCTCTTTTTTATCAAAACCTGTATACTCCGTCAAGCAGCTGCCATTTTGGCCATTTTCAGTAGTCACATGATCCGAAAAACTAGTTTGTGATGTCATCTATGCGTTCACTTTGTAAACAGATGACGAAAACATGGCAGAGTATTTGAGTTCGGACTCGTCAGCCGAGGAAGAAGTTTAGAAAAATAAAGTCCAGGCGGACTTACTTTGAATTATCACTATAGGTATTCATTCCATCCAAATACAACCTGCGTCATTTGTAGGAAACAACGTCTAAGGCACCTTAATATTTAATAAACTATGAATATTTTATATCCATATAACGGGAAAAAAACTAATTTAACTGATCTTTTTCATTTTTTTCTTAAAAAAAAACACACAATGTTAACAGTGAGCCTCTGAATTAGCCCCGAGCGAAAAATGCTAATCTATTACTGCACCGAAAATCACTCCTAGCTCCCTTATTACTTATGCTAGCTGCACATCCAACACATTGTTTATGATCGTAAAGACACAGAATCTAACGGTGCCCACCTCAACACTGAAAGATACAAACTTGCGACGTTATCAACAAAAACGTACATCAAAACAAGTGGCGCTAGGTACTAACATGCGCTAGGCTAACATGGCTTACCTTGGTCATTGCAGGGCTCTCAAGTTTTGAACAGAGTTCAGAGTGAGATTTTGGCAGTGGCGGGGCTTTGGGTGGGGACGGTGGTCTTATCTGATAAATGACACATAAATTCATATAAAAACATATTTATTTCATTCTTAGTGAAGGGATGTGTGTGTGTGTGTGTGTGTGTGTGTGTGTGTGTGTGTGTGTGTGTGTGTGTGTGTGTGTGTGTGTGTGTGTGTGTGTGTGTGTGTGTGTGTGTGTGTGTGTGTGTGTGTGTGTGTGTGTGTGTGTGTGTGTGTGTGTGTGTGTGTGTGTGTGTGTGTTTTTTGTTGTAGGTGTTGGTGGCAACCCTCTCCGCGTCGGCATTAGAGTGAGGGAGCTCTAGAACAAGTTGAGCTATTTTAGTGAGCCTCCCAAGTTAATATTAACAACACAGGAGTTAAAACGCTTAATAACCTTCATTACGTGTTAGAGAAAGCACATAAGAACGTTTGACAAAGATGAGGCTGTTAAACGGGCAGCGGATCCGCTGTGTGTAGAAAGAGAGAGAGAGAGAGACGCTGAGCCGCACCGAGCAGCGATCAGCTGATACGGAGCATAGAGAGAGCTGCAGTCCGCGGGGCTCGGCCTCGCCTCCTGTCCTCACAACTCTTATTAATCCCGGTACCGGAAATTGTTATTTGTTCCTACTCGGAACCGAGTGTTGCTTCCCAAGCCTGCCACTGTGCTACACTTCCCGCCCCGCCCCCGTCTAACTGTACAGAAAGCGGCGAGATGCATTTCCTTAGGAATCGACAAGCAGAACCGAAACTAACACTTCTAAACGAACAATGTCGGACACGTACAATTTGCGAATGAGTTCTGCCTTTTGTAAACTGAATGTATCAATAATTTGTCAATAAATCAGGTCGAAAAACGTCACTTGTCCGCCGGACAAGTCAATTGAATGATCTACTTGTCCGATATTGTAAATAACACGTCCCGGACACACTTGTCCTGTTCCTCCGGCCCATGGAAAGGTAGTAGTTCCTGAAATCTAAAAAGAGCACCATGTGTAAAGAACTGATTAATGTATTCAATCAAAGTATTGAAATCCTGGAAAATGTTGAAACCCTTACCTGTCTATAAAGTATAGGGCAGAATGTCTAAATCCTACCCGGATACAGCCATGTTATTTTCTAATTGGCTGTTCGACAGCTTACATTCTTTTGATTGGTTGATGCGTGGCTACAGTGATTCTGTACTAGTTTGTTTACAAAATTGCGGCGCAACTTGGTGGGCGGTACCCTGGAAAGAAATCTCTGCGTGAGAAATACAAGGTGTGGCGTGTGAGCGTGTGAATGGAGTGGAATGCGTGTGTCTCACGCCAAATGCGTGAGACTTGAGAGCCCTGTCATTGTCTGGTCTAAACTGGTCTTCAATGGCATTACAACGATAAAAACGATGATGTAGTTAATCCATAGGTTAATATCCAATGTGACTGTGTCCCCTTTGAAATGTTCTGATAATCTATAAGCAATAAAACTGCAATTCCGTTATCTGCTGTCCGCTCTGTGCTCCGTGCGCTCTGGGTCCTGCAATTCCTGCTTCCTTACGTAGTAAACAATAAGCAAAGTCTGCTGCGTAATGTGCTTACGCTGGTTGGCATTGGCAGTGCACTGCATCCCCATTAAGTAATGGTTGATTAATAAATCCCATTTTATGTTTCATCATACTCTCAGAGTAGTCGTCCGGAAACTTGAAATGTTCGCTGCATACATGCGCCTGTGGATCTTTCGGTTCGGGCCGAGCACATTTCGCTAGCCACTGCCTCCGAACGTACTTCCTACGCTTACCCGTTGGCAATAGATGGAACCGAGCATTCCGTGGATTGTTCCTATCCAAATTGTGGCAATGTTTCGCGATACAATGAGGCATATTTCTATAGAATTGAGAGAGTAACTAGAATAAATAACATGAACAAAGCACATACGTCAATTTGTCCTCGACACCAAACGCATAGTTCACGTCACTTCTGGTAAAATAAGTCATGTGACTCGTCAAAATGGCGCCGCCCACAGGGTTGATGTTATTTCGGTAATTAATCAGTTTAAAATCACTGATAACGTCATCGGATTAAAAAAAAAAAAAAAAAGACTGTCAGAGACTGGTCTGTTTTATCGGATGATAATTATTAAAAAATGCGTGTCATGAGCATTCCCTCCCTTCAAGTTCAACTTAATGTCAAATCAATACCCTTTTATTATTTGTGCAAACCAATGTCTTTGTTTTTGTGAAAAATATCCTATTTTGATCATGAAATAAACAAAATTCCTGGTGGCAAAACATTTATTTCACATATTCTCTTCTTAGTTATTAACTACAAATAAACAGATATGATCAGAAGTTGAACAGAAAATAGCTAACAAACAAATAGAAAAGTTAGAAGGTCATGCAGCAGGTTGAAACGGATGGTGTTTACATCCCAGAGACCATGATGAAAAACAGCGAGATCCCCCATGTGCTTGCTATGGACAATCTGGACTGGAAGAAGAAGACACTGGAGGGTGGGAGTTTGAATGCCACCACTGCAATCATAATTGAAAACCAAAAGATTGTGCGGGTCCAGGAGGGTGCCAGACTCCCCACTTCTACCTCGAACAGAAAGAAGACTCTCTCAGATGTTACTGACCTACCTGCTCCCATGTGACACATCTCAGCTAAAGACAGGCAGAGGTCCAGGTCACTTGAGCATATTGAGAAGCTAGAGAGTCTGGATACTTCCTCAGATGGCACAGCTGAAGACCTGTTACTTATGTGGCATCTTGCAAGAATGGTTACAACTTCAGAATAGCTGGATGCTCCTCCAGATGCAGAAGCAGGACTGCCTGGCTTTTCTGCCTTCTGTGCAGACCTCCACCCACACAGACCGGCCAGTATCATTGGCTATCTTCCTCTCATCCCAGCATCTCTAACTGATCCTGCTGTCCTGAAAGAATAAATGAAACAGCTGATCAAGACATCGCATGCACTGGGAGACAAGTATACCATTATCATTGGATATCAGGCTACATATGAACTCGCAGTTGCCATCAGAGACAAGCACAGAGATGAGTTCTGCAATGTAGTCCTGCTGCTGGGGGGATTTCACCAAGCTCATAACTACATGATGTGGTGGAAACTTCTGTGTAGCAATGCAGTGGGAGTCACCGACTCATGAAGGAGACACGGGGAGAGCAGGAGCTTTGATGTCAAACACTGATGGTTTGTTAGGATCTTCGGCCGGAGAATTCACATCACAAGTCACAAGCCAGAGGTTCTGACTTCACAGGAGAGTTTCCACGTCAATTCTGAAGCGCCTCTCTCTTGCTAGACCTTTTAACTCGTTCACAGAGTAATCAACATATTTGAGGAGATATCCTAAATAGCTGGGAACACTGAATTACTTGCGTCTGACACTTATGGCCTCCAAGATTACAAACCTTGGAGTCCACAAACACCGAGAAGGAAGTGTTCCAGCGTTATCACAACAATACACCATTTGTGACCGAGAGTTGCCCGGTCATAAAATGGGAACAACAACATAGGCTGAAGCAGCCCCTTTCCTTAAGGGAGATAACAGACGTGAGGGTTGGTCATAAACGTCAAAGGGCAAAAATGATAGATATCTAGGAGTCCAGGAGAATTATTCCCTAACACATGAAGGCTGTTTGCAAAATCATCAGGGATGCAGGTGCAGAGGATATTCTTGTTGCAGCTGGTCTGTTTCAGGAAAGGACTGCCAAGAAAATGTTTGGGGAGAAGGCTGACTACTACCAAACCATGCATGCTCTCAGGATCCTCAGTGAGGCCATGTGGTGCTTGTACTGGCAAGCATTTGGGGGATGTGCAGCAGACAGAGAAACACAACACTGGCAGTCACAAGTAGAAAATGTTGTGAAGATGTTTGAGAAAGACACCACTGCTACTGAGAAGTTGGTGATCATCCAGATGTCACGTCCACATATATCAATCCTACAAGAACAGATGTTACTTTTCCAGGAATCTCTGCAGTTTACTGGTCAATCTTTCTAGAGATGTCAGACATTCTCCACAGGTTCATCTACTACCAGCGGGAAGGTTACTGGGCAGGAGATCTCTGTGAATCAGCACGGATGCTACCTTACCTCACTGCAGCAGGACACTACAAATACGGGCAGCAGTCTTTGCGTCTGTATTTGTCTGAGATGAAGAAACTGCCAGAGACAGCCCCTGAGGCACATGAAGCACTGATGGCAGGTGCATTTGTTGGAAGGAACCACAATGGTGTCTCTCCTGACATACTTCTGGAGCAGACATATAATGCAGATGCCAAGGAGGCAAGTGGTCTGGATGGCATTACACTCAATCGTGCTGCCAGGATGAAGTGGGTCTACACAAAACCACTCACTGCAGCTATCTCTGCAGAGCTCAAGTCTATGCTGCACCTCCATTCCTCCAGCCCCCACCATGAATCTGGTTGGAGTCGTGTCAACAGGGATGCAGAGATGGTAGTCAAGGTCATGGCAGCAGTAGAGACCAACCCATTCACGACAGCCACACCATCCCTGATCAATATATCTACTGGTGAGTGTGCAGATCCCACAGTCAAGGACAACCTGAGTGTGAAAGCAGATGGTTTGAAGGCATTGTCAGAGTCACTGTCCAGTGACCAGAAGAAGACAAGTTATTGTAAAGCTAAACACCTTCCATACACAAAACAGGATGAAACCAAAGAAGTCTGGGAAAACCTCTTCACCTTGCAAGAGCAATGAAGTCATTGCCCTTCTGCGCATGACCCAGATCATTGCCAGTGGTGGATAACTCAACATTGTTGACTTCATAGGCAACCACGAGTGCAGTGACCTTCCCCCATCCCTCTTCCAGGAAGATGGCAGAATGAATACAGGGACCAAGGCGAGCCTTGTGAAGATCTTGAAAGAGAAAACCAAAGTAAGCAGCATCCCTGATCTGCCCAAAGACTGCCTCTAGACAGCAGTAGTCGTAGATGCCATGTCCGCCATACAACACTGGTCTTTCCACACAGGTGAAGGATTTGGAGTGATCGCTGAGTGATACAGGCACCTGCTGCTGATTGATGTGCCTCCTGGCACTGACATCATACACTTCTGTTGTGACAGATACAGTACAACCAGCCTCAAGTCAGCTGAGCAGGAACAGAGATATGCCAGATCCAAACCAGCGAAAGTGTATGAAGTCAGTGAGCAGTACACAGCTCTGTTTTTTGCAGTGTCTGCTAAAAAAGCAAACGTGCTGAGCTTCCTTTGTGAGAAGTGGTGTGCGGATGAACAACTGGAACCTGATCTTGGCCCAACTCATCTCTACCTGGGTGGTGGATTCAAAGAAGAGACTGTGGTGCTCACAGCATGGTCTGTTATGGATGTTCCTGCTCTTGAATCAACACAGCAGGAGGCTGACACTAGGATCTTCCTCCACACTCTCTACAGCAGGGAACACCAACCTTTTTTAGGATGAGGGCTACTTTAAAAAAATAAAACAAGTCGGGGGCTACTTTTACTCCTCTTTTCTTTTCTTTTTTTTGCAGTGTATATATTTAGCACATTTTAACATTATTATATGCTTACCTTTAACCTTTGTGTGCTGTTTGGGTCTTTGGGACCCGTTTTCAGTGTTTACTAAAAGAACATGTATGCAATTTAATTATTTTAACCTGCTTTATTTGGGAGTGGGCCTCACATCCTCTAGGGGGGGCCTCACCTCCTCTAGGGGGGACCTCACCTCCTCTGGGGGGGTTCGGGGGCATTCAACCCCGGGAAGATTTTTTTTTTAAATGTTGAAGTGAAATGCATCAATCTGGTGCACTTTGAGCACAAAATGAATTTATGGATACAGCTCTCAACACTCAGATGAAAGGGAGCTGTATACTTTTCAATAATCCAAACATTTTTAGAATATCACAACCAATAACAAATCATTTAAACTTGTTTATTCATATCTTGTGTTACCTAGTTAGCGTTCTTTCTTTTTATTTATGCATATTTGTACTAATCACTCCCCTTTTAAACTGTTTTTTGTACTGTCCTAGTGTACACATTGGAATCATCTCTCTCTCTCTCTCTCTGAGTGCTCCTCCGTGGCGATGACGGCATGCGTTAAAAAAAAAAAAAAAAAAACATATTTGTAAAGTGGGGGGACACAAACGGGATTTCGAAAAGTGCTCGGGACATGTTCCCAGTGGAGTTTACGCCGTGTCTGTGCGTCAAGTGGAATAAATATATATGCAAGTTACAACACACAAAGTAAAACTCTGGCCCTCATGTGTTGTATCTGGCATGATAGGCTGTTCAATGGGGCTGATGTGTAGATTCTGCCAGAAGGAAAATCAGCGGGGAGGTGCCACATTGCTTTTCTTCCCGACTGCAACGCTGGTCCCGGAAATCAAGCAAGAACGTGATTAGTCGATATTCATAGTGGGGGTGGGGGGAGGAGGGGTGTTAGATAGATATAGAGTTATAGTAAGTAGATAGAGTTCGCTATGATTTAGTTTTCGTTTATGCATGGGGTAGATTCTTTTAATTACATTTCCTTTTTTTTGGTGTGTATTTTATACATTTTGGATTTTCTTTGCGAGCTATTCTTAGAACGTGCCCGGCGGGCGCCTCACATTGCCCCTGCAGGCGACTGAGTGCCCGCGGGCACCGTGTTGGCTACCCCTGCTCTACAGTGTCCAGAATGAGGGAGTTGACACAGTTGTCGTATGCCAATGACACAGGCATCATATACCTACCTATACATGAAATGGTTGTGGCACTGGGACCTTCACAGTGTTGTTCCAAGCCCTTCATCCACAGTCTGAGTGGTAGAGATACCACTAGTTATCCATATTTCATTGGCAAGAGGGCATGGTTCAAGAGCAGCATGAGTCTGGACTACCTGCACTTGAAGAGTTTGGTGAGAACCCCGCCGATGCCATAACAGATGACCTCCTCAATCAGGCACGAGACCTCACCATAACTGTATATACATCCAAAGCTGATCACTTTGAGAGTTCTGATCTGGGCAAACTGAGAGCATACAAGTTCCTGAACAACAAATTGACACTCCTAAATCTACGACCCCTAACAGAGAATGGATCTTTGCTGCACCTGAAAAGAACGCACACATCGCCATAAATCCCCCCATGCACAGAATTTGGATGGTCTCTGGACAATGGATAGTTCCGGTACCATCTACAAAGCCAGCTTGGCCTGTGTCGATGAACAAGACCATTTCATGTGGCTGTCAGAATAAGGCAGTTCCAGGGTGCCGTTGCCAAGGACAGGCAACAAAAAATGCAGAAGGATACACATTGCCACACTTGAGAGCAGTGACAGCAGCTGTGACACAGAAAAAGGAATAGAAAGCAAAAAGCTTTCTGAGACACTATCATGAATACCACCATGTGTACATTGAAAACATTTGTACTGTATATTCAGTGTAGGTTACTTTTCTCCCTTTTCTTCTTAAAAAAATCATCTGAATGATTGTTTTGTGTTCAACTTCTGATCATATCTGTTGATTTTTAGTTAATGACTAAGAAGAGAGTATGTGAAATAAATGTTTTGCCACCAGGAATTTTGTTTATTTCATGATCAAAATAGGATATTGTTCACAAAGACATTGATTTGCACAAATAATAAAAGGGTAGGGTCCAGATAAATTTAACTCAGTTTGCCTTGTCCTATAACATAGAAAAGCTTCAATTAAAGGGTTTTGCAAAGAAAGTGGCGGCCATTTTGAATTACGCTGCCTTTAGCTTTCCAGCTTAGCATCGGCAGCAAACCTTGTGTATATTAATGTAAACCCTTCGATATGTTATGTAGAAATAATCTTTTAAGTATATTTACCCATTTTGAACACAGCAAACAATCCAGAGGACCACAAGTGCATTGCTTGAAATGGATTTTGCTTTGGAGAGACAAAAAAGGCACAGCGCAATCTAGTGACCTTATTGAGAACAGGCTTAACCAAGTCTTCACCTGAAAGCTTATTTTCTGCTCTTTCAATAGGTTGACTCAGTGTGTCTTTACCATGAACTGTCAGAGAGATATTCAATCAGAAAGAGAATGATGGCATCTGAACCAGACATAATTTGTGACTTTTTTTCATATAGGGGTTGCATTGTTTGGACCCTCACTGTAGCTTTCCAGTAGCTAGTTGACCAGGTTGTCCACCCAGGTTGTGATCCTTGAAGGTCCTAGATATCATTTCTGGTGGACAACCTTTTACAACATTCCACGTCTGTAAAATGACTTTACCCCCTGGGTATAAGGGTAAAAGACAAACATCTTTAACAAATGTAATGCAATGAATAAGCTTAATTGTCACAGAAGCACACCTAACGTCATATCTAATATTTAAAGTGGACCTATTATGCTGTATTGGAAAAATATATTGTCGGGACCTATACAAAACATGTCTGTGAAGTTTTTTGCTTAAAATACCAAACAGTTCACCCATTGTAGCCATGCCTCATACTGCTCATACCCCTCTTTTGCAGCCCTGTTAGAGAAACGCGGATTTTGGGTTAAAAAAAAAAAGAGGAGGTGGAGCTAATGCCTGATCAGAATTCTACCGGAGATAAAGTTCAATTCTGCTGTGATAAAACGCCATCCTATTCTAAACCACACCAAGGATTATTTCTGAAACAGTATGGAGCTCAAATGCTTTTTCTTTTGCAGGTTTATCACAAGGTGAGTTCCTTTTTTTATTTCCTGCTTTTTAAAACACATGTGTTCTACAGTACAGGGTAGCTCTGAGTGTTAGCGAGGCTTGCTGATGTAAACAAAGATTACGTCCAAAACACGTCAGGCATTGTTTCTGATAGCAATTTTCTGTGGGTCCGCTGCCGATTTGACGTCAGATCGGCAGCACATCTGTATCCGCTCGTTGTACTCCTGTTTTTAAAAGATTTGGGTACGGAGGAAAAGAGAGAGGGTTTTATTTTCTGACACTTCGTGAGTTCCCCGACACACCGGGGACACATATTTATGTAGAAAAGTCATCACAAAGTGCATTTTGCATGATAGGTCCCCTTTAAACAAATAATTTCCTTCTCCCTAAAGCATTGACTATGCAATTTTTCGTCCTTAAATGCAGGCATTACATACATGTTCACGTTCTGCTGCCACAATAAGTCGGTTTCTACAGTGTAATGATAATCAAATGCTAAGTAATTATTGGTAATAATTAGGGCTGTCAGTCGATTAAAATATTTAATCGCGATTAATCGCATGATTGTCCATAGTTATTCTCATAAATATTAAACACAACAACCTCTGAACATTACAAATATTCGCCTCAATTCAACCTGGAACCTCTCTCATACAATAAAAATGGTGTGTGTGTGTGTGTGTGTGTGTGTGTGTGTGTGTGTGTGTGTGTGTGTGTGTGTGTGTGTGTGTGTGTGTGTGTGTGTGTGTGTGTGTGTGTGTGTGTGTGTGTGTGTGTGTGTGTGTGTGTGTGTGTGTGTGTGTGTGTGTGTGTGTGTGTGTGTGTGTGTGTGTGTGTGTGTGTGTGTGTGATGGATCGTTGGAGCTATGTGCACTCAAGGCATATTATGCTCGAACGGGAGCTGCCTGGACGCTGCAATCATGTTGCACTATCCGAGCTGAGTGTGCGGACTTCTCCTACAATGTCCCGCTGTCTGGCTTCCTGCATAAAGTCAAGTGCTCGGCGCAGTTGTGGCGAAATGTCGCTCCTCTGTTTTCATTTAAACAGCTCCTTATATCTGTTAGCGCCGCTAGCTAGCACCAGATGCTAACAACAACAATGCACGTAAGGTCTCTCTTTCGCTCGCTCGAGCCACAGATACACACACCCTCCCGGTCCTCCCGATGGCCAGTCGGTGCCTGTCGGTGAGCGTGGAAGTGTGGTCTGCCACAAGCGGGCGGCAGGAGCGGGGCTGTCAGCATCAGCTTGTAGATGGTATTTTAAACTCGATGCGCTCTGAAACTACGGGGCGGCCGAGGAAAAAAATACACATGCGTTAATCGTGTTTAAATAATTAGTGGCGTTAATTATTTTTTGCGTTAACGCGTTATTAACGCGTTAACTTGACAGCCCAAGTAATAATATTAATAAAAACAACAAGGTTTGGGTTTGTTCGTTTAATATGATGAATGTTAACCAGTAAGCTTCAATAATCAACTCCAGCTCAACAAACCATATTGCAATATCTACGTTAATGTTATTTCTGGAACCAACTGGAAATGTGAGATTCTTATTTTTTAGATACACAGATCCAGTGATGTACCTGAACGCGTTCAATGAACGATCGTTCATGAACGCGTTCATATTTTGGGCGAACGTGAACTGAACGTACTGTATTTCCGCTAGATGAACGTAATTGAGAACGCGTTCATTCTCAGCGCTGTATAACGGCGTTCAAAAGTGCGTTCATTCTCAGCACTGTATTATAACGGCGTTCAAAAGTGTGCCAGATTTCATGTGCCTTTCAGCCGAAAACCCAGTTAAAACACACCGTAAACAGGCTTCAATATAATGCGGAAAACCACCCAATCTGGCAACAGCAAGCTGCCTGTGATGCGTACGCGCCTGTCACCCCTGGCTGTCGCACTAAAATATAAATATACTAAATATATCAGACTCCTCACAACAAACAATGTGGAACCGCGGAACCGGCGAGCATTGAATGAATGAATTAGTATGGACGAAGCCGAGAGCAGCTGCAGCAGCAGCACTCGCTCAGAGTGAGACTCTACGGCAGGGGTGGGGAACCTCCGGCCTCCGGCCGTATACGGCCCGCGAGACAATTTGGTACGGCCCTCGAGGTAATTTATAAACACACGCAAAAAATAAAAAAATTAAAGAAATCTAGACCGCAAAAAAATTAAACAAGCGAGTGCCTGTTTTTCCTGGCCAAGGTCAGGGTCCTTGAACACAACACGAGCCTAACGTGTCATCACGTGGTATATGTCTCGACTTGCAGTTCTGACGGAGAGCACCAGAACGCCACTCCAGCACTTCAGAAATTGCAGTACCGATAAGTCCATACACATGCCGCAGTTTCTGCGTGTCTGTGTCTTTAGTTGAAAGCCCAGTGGCGATCTGCTCATCTGTCATACAGTCAATAACTGTGTTGTTATCATTAGCATCTGGTTAGCTAGCTATGCTAACGAATATAAGAAGCTTTGTCTACAACCAGTGAGGTAAAGGCACATCTTTATATGATCATTATAGTTATAAAAAAAATAAGAGAATAAAGTAAACAGGTATAAAATACTATAGTTATTAATAAAGAAGAATACAGTTTGAAAGGGTAGTGATTTGTCAAATATCCATAAATTAAAAGAAAATCTGCTTACAGTTGTGTTTGGGTGTTGAGAGATGTGTCCATAGATCTCCTAATGTTGCTCTCAAAGTGCAACAAATCTTCCCAGGGGAGCATGCCCCCCGGACCCCCCTAGAGGAGGTTAGGTCCCCCCCAATTAAATCATGTTCACATGGATAGGAAACTAAATACATTTGCACACATCTTGTGCCCATAAATTATCTTTCTGTTTTGGTGGTCACGCCACACCCTGCACGTGCATGCATACGCGAGTCATGGTGAGATATCTGGATTAAGATGTTGCTTTTTCTTTGCACAGCATGAAATGAATGAGCTGTGATTTTAGTTTTTTTTAAGCAGAGGTCAATAACTTGTACGGCCCTCTGAGGATATTGTAAAAATTGAAATGGCCCATTAACATCGTACAGGAGACAAATAATATGAACTTTAGTTCAACATTTTGAATTATGAACTATGAACTGAACTAGTTCATTTTAAAATGTGTGAACTGTGAACTGAACTAGTTCATGTAGAAAGTGAACTTTCCCAACACTGCACAGATCTTATAATGAGGTTAATCTCTTATACAGTACGCTGGACTTCAACACTACTGTGACGCTAGCTATCTGCATCGTCGAGCATAGCTATTTTAAATTAACAATAACAATGTGTACAGTTACCTAACTAGCAAACTAACAAATGTACAAGCATGACCTTATTTTACCAACCTCATCGAGAAGCCTTTTGTTCTACAGTATAATCTTTCTTAATGTTTTACACTTCTCTATTATGTTTTAACTTGTATGCTACGGATAGCATCGTTAGCACAGATGTAGCTTCGTCTCGCTCGTTAGCTGAATAAAAAGACCAGTAAGAAATAAAGTGCTTGAATTTCACTTACCGAAGAAACTGCATTCATGGACGGTCTGTTTGAACCGCAGAGCCATAAGATAAGTGCGATATTTCAATGAAGAATACTCCACCAGGCAAACACGTCCGAGTTCAAGTTGTGTTCTCTGTGTCAGCTGAGCCCCTAGGCTGTAGCAGCCTGGAACTAATGACGCTAACGGAGCTACCAGAGAGACCACTAGCAGTTTGGTACTTCCGTTTCATTACAATGACTTCCGTTACAGTAAGAATCCCCCTCACACACATAGGTGAAACACATGCACATTCCCTACTGAGAACCTTTCAGTAAAATGTGTGTGTGTGTGTGTGTGTGTGTGTGTGTGTGTGTGTGTGTGTGTGTGTGTGTGTGTGTGTGTGTGTGTGTGTGTGTGTGTGTGTGTGTGTGTGTGTGTGTGTGTGTGTGTGTGTGTGTGTGTGTGTGTGTGTGTGTGTGTGTGTGTGTGTGTGTGTGTGTGTGTGTGTGTGTGTGTGTGTGTGTGTGTGTGTGTGTGTGTGTGTGAGGTTTTCAGTTGTGAATGTGAGAGTATAGTCTTTGTGCAAGGCCAGATGTTTTCAGTAGTGTATATGCGAGGTGAGTTTGAATTTTGGCCTACACGGCCCTTCATAGTTGATCAATTCAAGCACGGACACCTGTCTGCTCTCACATTCCCGCATTATGTTTTGCGGGAACCAATCTTTATTTTTTTCACACTCTATCCCAGCTGCACATTTGGGGCAAGACACAATAAATAAAGCTTCGCCAGTTTCCTTATCACAACTGATCAAGATGGCCAAAAGATTCTCTGCTTAGAGGGCCTTGCAAATGATTCTGGAAGAGAGTGAACCATTTGATGATGATGTAGAGGAAGAGGAAGAGGTTTCAGAATGTGAGGATCACATTGAGAATTCTGAGTCTGACAGTGACTTTGAAGAATAGGATGAGATTGAGCTAGTTACAAAAAAAAGACGAGCCACAGGACCGGCCGGTCAGTGGGCAAAAAAACAAGTAGCACTTTAATTCATTAATGTGATCTAACTAATGTAAATGGACAAATATTAACTATATATGCTGTTTATATTGCTTGTAATTGAGATGAAGTAAACATCTGTTTGATTGTGTTGAATTGAAGCCTAAAAAGGCAGCGGGTCCACCAGAAAATATGAACACCATACAAGGGTTAAACCAAAGTTGTGTTATTGTTTTCACAATATAACATTAGTTTATATTCCAATAAATTGTTCTGTTGTCTCATCTGAGGAGCATGTTTGAGATACAATCCTGTTAAAACAGTTGGGCAAGCAAGAAAAAGCCTCCTAAAAGTCTTGAAAAGCAAAGGAAAACATGTTTCAGTGTCGAGTCCAACAAAAGGTGTTATTGAAAGTAGCCCTAAAAATTAGCTATTGTAGCAGGCATTGTCGTTGTTTAAGCTAACGCAGCAGATTTTGGAGCTACATCAAATGGAAGAGGAAAGACATAGAACTTAAGAACAATAAAGGCAGCAAGAATACATTAAGAAGAAGAAAATAAAGAGGTAGGCCTAAGCTGGATATATACAGTTATCAAATCTTAACAAACTCATCCATGCTAACGTAAGTCTTTAGACCGGTTGAGGTTGACTTTTGAGAATGAAATGATAAATAATGAATGCTACAGAAGATTGTTACGACCTGGTTCTTAGGCCGTTAAAAAAAGTATACCATTGTAATGTTAAGGTCAGACCATTATATACATTTACAGAAACTGCAACAAAATCATTAACTAAATGTATGAAATGTCAGTCCGTAGGTCAGCAGTGTTAGTGAGTGGATGTGTGAAAGTGTCTTGTATGTAGTAAAATAAAGTGCAACCACATGTGTTGCGAGGGGGAGAGCCAGCACGAAGTGAGGGAGGGAAGGAATGGAAACAGATCTGCATGAAATGCTTTCTGGATGTACTGGCCAGATGCACCCAGCTGCATCACAGCCACCGGGAGGAGAAACCAGGACTTTAAACAGGAGACACGAAGCACAAGCAGCAGCCCAGGGCTACACACAAACCTCACGGTCTAGATGAGAAACTTCTATGTCAAATTGTAAATGAATTAGTAGCGTTTCCAGACGATAATGATGAATGCTTGCCCCTGCCCGTATTCTGACAACGAAGGTCAACGAAGTCTAGTACATAGTGGGCCCTTTTATGAGTGTTCTTCTAAGGCAGTGGTTCCCAAGGTGCTAGCGAGCTACACTAACGGATATAAGGAGTTTATTCAACAACAAAGTGGAGGAGAGTCCTCTCCTGTCAGACTGAGAGACTCAGTGAGCTAAAGGACTCTCTCATTGTTATCTCAGTGGGTCTCAAACGTTTTGGTCACCATTAATGTAAACAATTATTTCCGAGGCACACGTTTATATGATCATTATAGTTATAAGAGAATACATGAAAATCAGGTATGAAATACTATATGACAGTAAAAAAATAATAAAGTTTAAAAGGGTGATTTGTAAAATATCCATAAAGAAAAAGTAAATCTGTTTACAGTTTTGTTTCAAATGAGTGTTGAGAGAGGTATCCATAGATCTCTTCATTTTGCTCTCAAAGTGCACCAGATTGATGAATTTAACTTCAATGTTTAAAAATAAATCTTCCTGGGGGAGCTCCCCCGGACCCCCGTATATGAGGTCCACGCACCACCTATAAAAATAGCACTTTACCCCTGCTTACACCTATATGCCATGAGCTGATTACCAAGCCTTCATTGTAACAGTTGCGGGTACACTGTGTATATGCGTGTGGAATGTTGCAGTATAAAATTCCACAGTAGCGCAGTAATGGGAAACCCTAAATGTTTGAGCACCCTTTATGAAACGGCAAGCTACCCCACAGTACCCCCAAAATAAATCTCTGGCGACGCCACTGAGCCTGACTTGTGTTGGGGGCCCCCGACTTTTTTTTTTCTCCAAAGGAGGGGCCTGACAGAAAAAGTTTGAGAACCACTGTTCTAAGGAATGATTTCCACAAGAAAATCCATTTATGGCTTCTAATATCAGTGTTCACCACTTAAAGAGTTGCAACATAGGGCGCCTCAGGGGGGTTTGGTTCCAAAAAAACGTGAAAGGACCCAACTGCCAAACGCAGCAAGCCGTTCAATATCCCATGTTATTTTCTCATATAGGAGAGTGAAGTAAGACAGCAGGGAGCGGGAGACTGGCTGCAGTACATAACATATTGAAACCAAATAACTCATAATGCAGGTTTCCGGTTTCTCTAAAGCTGGACGCAAAATTAAATTAAATTTAATTTTTATTTGTCCCGCTCATGGTACCCAAAACCAAATGTACAATAATTGCCAACAAAACATGAATCTACCAAAACACCATTGAGCGAAAAGGAGCAGGGAGAAGAATAAAATCTTATGTGACCTGCCCCTTTCTAAAAAAAACTAAATAAATACAAATAGATGGTCTGCTCTTCATAATAATTTTTTTTCACAGCCAAACATAACAGTATCTTAGGATACTGTTATGTTTAGTCTCTTACTAAATAACATTCCCATTACGCTTCAGGGGGAAATGGTTAATGTTGTAACATTTGAACAAAACTAAATGAAAGTGCAACAAAACCACTTAGTAAGGTCTAGTAAAAGATCATGTTCTGACTAAAAAGCACATTCAATAAAATAAATCAAATGTGCTTCACAAATAGCCTTGTGTCTTGGGTGAAAGTCCAGTTTTTTTGACCCAGCCGTCCACACTGTCCTCCTCTCTACATGGGCTTCCATAGACTTTCCTTAGTGGCCTATTTGGGTAAAGTAAATAACAAATGTTATCCTGGAGAAGACACATTTGACTGGAACGTTACTGATGATGCAGTTTTGTTGTTTGGGAACATCATTTTTGGTAGACCAGGCTGCCCAGTTACGCCTTTTCAAATCTTAATCCCCCTTTGTCAGCAACCGTTGACCTTTGACTTTTGGGGTAACCGCCGAAGAATGAAGAGATTAACGGTCAGACAATGATATCTTTGTGAGGACATTCAACGAGAGAACCCAGCCTAAAAGATATACTAGGACTGAAAACTATTAAAATATAATGAGGCTCTTTTCTAGTAATGGCAGAACTCAGTATCGTAAATATATGGGAAAGACATTTAATCTGATTGAACTGAAGTTTTTTTTGCACCATATTCAAACTGTCTACTCAACAACAAAACAGCTTAGAGCTATTGAATTTATCTCTCTCCGGTCAACCTTGCTGCTGTCATTGTGTATCAGCGGTTTCCTGCAGTTGGGAATTGAGGAAGTACCCACCTATCCTGACTTTGACACCAGCTGTCTTTTATTTTCATATTATTGCTAAACAGGGAAAAACCTTTTGCCCCTGACGCTAACATTGTGCTCCTTCGAAACGGTGCTCAGTCAATAACAAACCGGTTGTGTGCAGCAGGTCTCCCAGTTGTTGATGTCAGCCGGGAGTCACTGTTCCTGTTCCCAGGGTAGCACCAGCCAGGGTGGGGGGCAATTGTTACAGTGCAAAAGCTGATAAGAAGTGCATGTGTGTTTTGTGTGTTTGTGTGGTGTTCATATGCTAGAAGATAAGTGTAATTGGGGTTATCAAACAATTGCTCAGACGGGAAAAACCTGTCAAACAACCAACCACGTGTGAAGAGGTTCTCCTGGTACAGTATATGTTATTTGGTATGACAGGGGCCCTTGTTGATGTGACCGAAATATGACCCACATATGCTTATGCTTCAGAGCTGTATTTAGATACGTGTATATGCAACCCTGTCTCCAACTAAATTACGTTCCCATACATCTAAACTGCATTCTACATTACGTAAGGAAGACATACCCCTTCTTAGAATACAGTTGTTGTTTCAAACACGTGTTAACGCCAAACAGAACAAAACGGTGACAAAACTACGAACATAATCTTGAAAAAATGGTTTTGCTGAAAACGTCCAGGGGATCCAATGTCCAGTGTCAAATAAGGTTTAGGGAAACATGTATTTGTTGAATGAGAAGTTCGTCTTTTGGACACCAGGTTGCCATCTATGGATGAGAAAAAAAACTCAACAGGATTATCTAAGGAAATTGCAATATTTGACAAGTCTGTATTTGACATCTAACCCTAACCCTCCTCCCAGCCAATCAAATATATCTGGTCTTGTACTCAAGTGGGTTCAGTGTTAATTGTCTTTATAATGCTGACAATTGAAGAGGAGGGAGTTGGAATGTCATACTGGGTTTTCATTTTTTTTCATCACCATTTATTATAACCCCCGGGGTTATCATAACTGCTACTGTTCAATGTTAATATCATGTAGCCAACAAAACTGACACATCCCACCAGATCCAAAAACACAAAGTCCTGCGCTAACACACTGATATATATTGCAGATTGAGCCAGGGCACAGATCGCTAACAGATGTGGATTTTCTCCGTACCAACTGCAGGATCATTTTCTAAATTATTAAATTATCCTAAACTGTAGTTTCTTGGTAAACAACTCATCATTCATGTGTATGTGCAAAACATTAACGTACGTAACTGTTTATATTATATCGTTCTGAAAAATATCCTGGACGAAGTTATTCTCACATGTCCATGGTATGCGTGCGCTGGACCATGGAAATAGGAAAACAGAACTCTGAATAGACATCAATCACCGATTTAGTTGCTTCACTGTGAACTCCAAAAGATACATTTCCACAGTCCTGAGTTGGAAACTCCCCAAACTATTTTCACACATCCTAAACTCCAGGCAATGGTGCTCCCCACTGTTTTTCTGCTTGCTGCCAAGTGCAATGGTATAACATAGCAGGAATGGAAACTGGATAAATTATTAGTGTTAGGCAGGATTATGGTCGATTGCTCAACTCATCGTCTAATCCTGTTGGCCCAGATGTTTCGGCTATATTTTAACCCAAAAATCCACTTCAAATCCAGCAACGAAATTAAAGGGCCATCAGTTTATACATGTATCTGTTACAGTAGGGAGTTAAGTATGGACCCCATCCCAGAATTATTACTAAATATTGTAACTCTTGCTCTAAGTTTCAGAGGAGCCCTTTATCAGGTAAAAGCCTTATTGGATATATTGGAAGCACTTTTGTGTCAGTATGTTGCTAGTCTGAGTAGAATGGACCAATAATTTTTGAGTGGGCTTTGGTTGCATGTCGTTAGACTTAAGAGCAAAAAAAAGCAGACAACATTATATTTATATCATAAACAGACATTTACCTATGATTTCAAAAATACGATCCTGCGGGATTTCAAGTACCCAATGGCGTCTAAACAATGTTGTGGCCAAGTTAACATCAGGCGGACCCCCAATGTGTTGCAAGATTGCTCACCAACTATTCCAGAGCAGAGGAAGGCAAGTAAATTATGCTGAAAGACACACGCCTAGCTAACGTCATCAACTTGCTTACACACTCACAAAAAGATTGGCATTAATGCAACAGCTAATCCATCCCTAAACTTCATTTGACGAAAGATGACTCATGCAGTATTACCTTTTTAGCAAAAGAAGGTAGCACATAACAAATTGAGCGACATCTCTTTCCGTGTGCCACTGTTAATTGTGAAATGAGATGAACATCCCGTAATAACTGTTACAGGATGTGTATTTTGAAAATGATGTAACTTTTTTTTTTCTTTATTATATTTTTTTCTTATATCATAACTTAGTACTTTAATGCATGTAACATAATAACATATGTAACATTAAGCTGTATGTGGCTCTTTTTCTGCTGTAACTATGTACATTTCCCCTCTGTGGGACTAATACAGGTATTCTGAGTTTGATTCTGATTCTGAACAGGGAATTAAAAACTACCCCATAAACCAACCTGTTTCTTTCAGGATATAATCTATGTATGCTGTTCTTCACTTGGCACCATGACAATCACGCTATCTTCTAGGAATATTGCTAACCAGTATTGACATATGAGTACAATACACACGCTGTTGCACCATAGATAAAGTGGGAAAAGGAGCAATAACATTGCATGTTACATCTCATTTTCAGCAAACATTTCAGAGCTTTGTGGACTTAATCCATGACAAACTGGAGTTGAGACCAGGAGGCGGAGTCGCAGTTTTACACGCTTCTCTGCGCTCTCTCCTAGGCAGTCATCCATAGGAATCCCGAACCCAATAAAATACCCAATATTAACGGTGTGTGTGTCTGCCCAAGGACAATTTAAGGTAAAACCTAATAGAGGTGTCATACATAATAACCTAATAAAAGTAAATGTAACAACTACTACAGTGCAACAAAACAGGAAGATTAAATGTGGTCTCTTAAACATAAGATCTCTAGCATCTAAAGCAATATTGGTAAATGATTTAATATCAAATTATAATATTGATATATGTTATCTCACTGAAACTTGGTTGAGACATGAAGAATATGTCAGCATAAATGAGGCCACTCCACCCAGCCATATCAATACTCATATTGCCCGAGGCACAGGCCGAGGAGGTGGAGTTGCAGCAATCTTTGACTCAAGTTTACTTATCAATACTAAACCAAAATTAAATTATACCTCCTTTGAAAGTCTCGTTTTTAGTCTTACGCATCCAACCTGGAAAACTTTGCAGCCAATCTTATTTGTTACGGTGTACCGTGCACTCAATCAACTTTGGTACTTAAAACAGATAAAGTAATTATCGTAGGTGACTTTAATATTCATGCTGACGATGATAAAAATAGCCTTACTGTTGCATTTAACTCTATATTAGATTCTGTTGGTTTCCGTCAGAGTGTAAATAAACCAACCCACTGCTATAATCACACTCTCGACCTTGTTCTGACTTATGGTATTGAAATTGAGCAACTATTAGTCGAACCGCATAATCCTGCTTTATCCGACCATTTCTTAGTAGCTTTTGAAGTACTGTTACTAGACTACAAAGCATTAATCAAAAGCTCCTGCAGCAGAAACCTATCTGTTAGTGCTATAGCCAAATTTAAGGAAGAGATTCCACCAATACTTAACTCGATAGCATGTCTGCATGTAAGGGAGGAAACTTATACAAAATGTACCCCACCCCAAATTGATCAAGTGCTACAGATGCGTTACGAATAAAATTAGACACTGTTGCTCCTTTGAAAAAGAAGAAAATAAAACAACATAGATGAGCTCCATGGCATAATGCCGAAACCCGCAAAATAAAGCAAAAGTCGAGACAACTTGAAAGGATATGGCGTTTAATTTGGCATATTATTCTCAATGAATATAAGAAAGCACTGCGTAAAGCGAGAGCAGCTTACTACTCTTCATTAATAGATGAGAATAAGAATAATGCAATATTTCTTTTCAGCATTGTAGCCAGGCTAACAGAAAGCCATAGCTCGATTGAGCCTTCTATTCCCATAGCACTCAGTAGTAATGATTGTATGTGCTTTTTTAACGATAAAATTGTTACTCTTAGAAACAAAATTAATGACCTCTTGCCTTTGACCAGTATAGTGTTATCAACAGCTCCCGGAAACATAAGTTCTAATATTACACTAGATAGTAAACTAGAATGCTTTTCAGCCATAAACCTTGAACAATTAAATTCAATGATTCTCTCTTCTAAACCATCAACATGTATATTAGACCCAATTCCAACTAAGCTGTTAAAGGAAGTTTTTCCATTAATTAGCACTTCTTTATTAAATATTATGAATATGTCTTTATTATCAGGCTATGTTCCACAATCATTCAAAGTAGCAGTGATAAAACCGCTTCTTAAGAAGCACAACCTCGATCCAGAGGTTTTGGCCAACTATAGACCTATTTCTAATCTTCCGTTCCTCTCAAAAATTCTTGAGAAAGCAGTTGCAAAACAGTTGTGTGATTACTTAAAAAACAATGATTTATTTGAAGATTTTCAGTCTGGCTTTAGAACACATCATAGCACAGAGACAGCTCTGGTTAAAGTCACAAATGACATTCTAATAGCCTCAGACAAGGGACTTGTCTCTATTCTTGTTTTGCTCGATCTCAGTGCTGCATTTGATACTATCGACCATGATATCTTATTGCAAAGACTAGAGCACTTAGTTGGCATACAGGGAACTGCTTTAGGCTGGTTTAGGTCCTATCTATCTGAACGCTCTCAGTTTGTACATGTCAACGATGAATCTTCCACGCAAACCAAAGTTAGCCATGGAGTGCCACAGGGCTCAGTGCTCGGACCTATTTTGTTCACATTATATATTCTTCCGTTAGGCAATATTATAAGGAATCATTCTGTACATGTTCATTGTTATGCGGATGATACTCAACTATATTTATTGTGAGAGAAACTTCTGCTCAGCAATGTTGATGGAAGAAATGGAAGCTGGAGTCCGCTTTATATCAAACACCTGAGTTTATTTGAGAGTCACGGCCGGGAGCATTGGCAGGGTTTTCACACGACTTCATCATGTAATTCCCTAGCCAACACTGAAGATTACACAGAAACACAGTGCAAATCTACACAGATAATCAAGGAGGAGCCTCTGTTCGCGCCCTTTTCATCCTAATCGATGCAACACATGTTGAGACCAAGGACTGATCCATTAACAACCATCTGTGCATTTGGTCACACTTCCCCTCAGGGAGGCAGGGCCTTTTGGCCTGTGCCCTGTGTAAACTACAAACAGGACACCTAGGGAAAACACTAACATTCTCCCAGGCACAGATATCATTAAAATATTCTCTAACAGATCCACCCTTTTATCAATGTATTGATAACCAATTAACATTAGTCTAAGAATATTTCAGTCACTACTTAAATCAAATAAAACGTCCTCAGAGTTGTGTGGATTTCTCATTACATTAATCACATCAAAAGCAGAATAAGATTGAAACAGTCAATCACAATGGTTGATACAGACAACCATAATAGAAAATCATCTCTCTTCAGTGTTTGATTTATTTTGTCAAAAAGGCACAATAATAACACATGCAATACAAAAATATAATAGTAAAATATATGTTTAAAAAACAAGATCTTTTATCATTTATCACTCAGTTAATCTCATTCATCAAACACAAATTCAAATTCAGCTTACATCTTAAAGATTCACTTCAAGGCAATTACTTATTAAAACACAATTAGAATGTAGGATTATAAGAAATCCAATTGAGGTATAAATCAGAATCAATAGGGATTCAGTTAAAATTCACAGTTAAGGTATACATTCACAGTGATGAATCGATCAATCTGTAATCTGTAAAGGTACAGTGTCCTCAATCTTTAGCATTACTTTTCGTTTACTTCAATACACTTATTCAAGAGTAAGGCACTTTACTACATACATTTTATTCAAATACATTTGTCTAACATCTGAAAAGGAAAAGTTAGGCATTTTATTTCAACAACCTGAGGAAGGAAAAGTCAAAACATCTATTCGTTTGAAACCGTCAGGCAGGTAATTGTATTTACTGTATCAACAATGAGAGAGACTAGGCCCTCGTACTGTTAAGATTGCTCAGAGTCTGTGGGGAAAAGTTGTACCAATCCTCAGCCTCCTCGCTAATTCTGGATGCTATGTCCAGCTCACTAAACCAGCTTTCGTGAAAGGAATTGGGCTAAACATGGGAGAATGCATAGATTCTGGCATATTTTGGCACATCAAACAGTTGCTAATAATGCGTTCATGTGCGTAATTTAACATTACACTTGCTGCAGAATTAGTTTTAGTTCGTTTAAAAGGAGTGATTAAGGCCTTTTTGAAAAATCTACATCACCTGCTGAGTATTTAAGTGGAGTGGATAGAACATTTGTTTTTCTATCTAAATGTAGCATGCAGTAGCACCTGGATTGGGAACGTGGTAATCTGGTTTCCTCGTTGTACATTTTACCTGGTAATGATTAAGGATAGTAACATTGTCTGTTATAATATTAGAAATATCTTATTGTTCAATACCTTATCAATCTGAAAATATCAATTAATTAATTTTGTTTAGTGTGAAAGTGTAATCTGATCTGACAAAATATATTTGTCACCACTATTTAACACATATCTGTTCATCGGAAATATAAAAACAATCATTAATTGTACATCTGTAATCATCTGGTCATTCAATTCAATTGTTATCTTTGTACAAGAGCTAGAAGAACATGTCCTCCTGACTCGTTCTCCTCCTCTCTTTATGACACAGAATGTCTGGTGTGTGAAGGCATCCCGATACTGTAGATTAGCACTGAGTGCTGATTGGCTCAAAACTCTTCTTCACCAGAGCACCATATTTCAAACCCCCCAATTGCTCTGCTTTTGTGGCTCATTCAGTGAGCACTTTATGATCTCCCAGTGAAACAGCGGCTCATCTGCCTGCATTCCTTCTGCTATCTGCTTGAGAGCAGAGCCTATTCCAAGTGGCACATCCAGATGCCACCCCCGTGATGGGAGATGTTTAGGAAGAAATCTGCCCTTCCAAGAACCATGAAGCCTCTGAAGCCATCGCTCGTCCTGCAGAGTTGTCTGTTTGCCCCCCCGAGCAGAAAGATGAAGAAGCATCCCATCCCATCAGAAAGTTGAAGATTAGAATCCTCTCATCTCGAAAGACCTCGTGCCTCCTTGCCCGTGGTTGGGGGTGCTCTCTGCAGCCACAGAGTGTGATCCCCTCTCTCTGACCCTTGGCCTTCAGAGCTGTCCTAGTTATTGGGTCAACACTTGATAGAGATGTTTTCCTGAGTGAAGACAACTCAAGGTAATGGATTAGCACATTATCATTCAATTACAAAATTAGGATAGGCCCCTCAGAATTATTTGGGAGCCTTCCTGACACATGCACATGCATACATGTAAGGTTTGTGTTAGTCATTTAACATGCAAGAATCATATACTCATCAGTCCAAAGCAGAGAAATGTTATTTTAAGTTAAATGTGAGCTAGTCCCTGTGGATATAACCCCTTCTCAATGATTCTAAATGTTATATTAATTCACCATTTACCGTTTGATAAAAGATTAGTTTATCAGAAGTACATTTCCTCTTCCATAAACATAGGTTTGAGAAATTAATGTTTCAATATGAGATCAATTACTCAAATATAATTGACTCTCCCCTCCCTTTTCTTACATATGTCACATAATGTAATAACAACGTAGGAGTCTATTTAAACATGGTATCGTCTATAAGCTATTTAATCGAGAAAACTCAGTATCAGCATGCAACTTGCAAATAACTCTTCTCTCTTTCCTATCCCTCTCTTATCCTCATCTCTCTATTCTCTCCTCCACATCTCTCTCTATTCTCTCTCTCTATTCTCTCTCTCTATTCTCTCTTTCTATTCTCTCCTCCACATCTCTCTCTATTCTCTCTTACTTCAGTTAGATATGAAATAAAACATACGAGTCCATGTAAGCATGGTAGAGGTCATAATCCATCACTCGAGAAAACTCAGTATCAGCTGTGCGCAACTAACAAAAACAATTGTGAGAACCATATAGTATGCAGGAAATGCACACCTTTGTTGAAAAAAAACAAAGCATCTCTGATTTGGGAGGAAAAGCTTCAACCCCCTTAACATCTGAGTCACCACTGAAGGAGCATGAATGATAGTGGGCGTCTGAGGGTGTCTTTACTGAGAAATGTCAAACAAATTCAAAACCTTACATTTGAAAACAGATTTGCATTCCTCCACTTAAGGTGACGTTATCATTGGAAACAATAAGAACAAACTATTTTGATATAGAATCTATAAATTGAATCTTAAGAGCAGAACAGAATGGTTGTATTTTTAGCCTAAGCTCCGTGCAGCCTCATGGTCTATATAATGTGAATATATGTAGTAGACAGTAACAGGCCCCTGACAACAGGCCTATATTAAAATGGTAGGGGCTTTTCACAGCTTGCCAATCTTACAGGCATCCTCTGCATAGCAGTATGGATAGCCTTAAAAAAAAAAAAAAAAACACTCTGTGGTAACGAGAGTCATATTGCTGACCCTTGTGCCCAAGTGAAGCCGTTTGACTCATCTGACTGACCCAAGGGTTTGGAGCTGGTGTGACAGTTCACACAGACAGTGTTCAGAGCAGACGTCAAGCTTTCAAGCTTTCAGTTCATGGCTCGGTGGGGGGGGCTGTAAAGTTCAGTTTGAGGAATGTCATTCTCTCTGGGAGCAGGAAATGGTGTCCATTCTCGGACCAGACCATTAATGTCATGTAGCGCAGCCATAGCATCTCTGTGACTGCACACAGCCGGTCTGTAGTAGGGCCGAGCTGGGTGACTTTTAGTGAAGCCGTCCGAAGCCATAGACAACAAACGGAACACAAGGTCATAAATGTCTCTCTTTACCAGTGACTCAATCATAAAATAAATTAGTGGGGAAAATGTGGAACACTAATCCATCATGTGAAATGTTGAGTTAATTTAAATAATTACTTATGGGATGAAATCAAATTATCATTAATATTAGAAACTAAAGTCAGTTAAAATAGGACTTGCACGGATCAGAATCCAATCAATACACAATTTTTCCAGCTCTGTAATAAAATGGATAACAAGCAGGGATGCAAACTTGTCACCTTTTGAATCCAAAATAGGTCGTTTGTGTGATTCATGTAGATCTGCAATACAAATATTATTTGGGGTATGGGCAAGGTTGCCAACTCTGGGTACCTGGCTGGATTGAGATTTCGATATCATGGGTTTAATTACACACATGCGCACGAAATGACTGCTATCGTGTCAGTAGCGGGACCTTAGCATATATGTAGGATATGTATATAATATATATATAAATGCACAATATTGGACTCAGACTATAAAAGGGCACACAGTTTCATTCACTAATGAAAGTCAAACACATGTTTGTTTCCACTGTTTTATTGTGTGCCTGTCATGATAAACAATTAATTGACTTATCGGCTCCTGAGTATTTTTGTTGGGTAATCTATGGTAGGGCTAACCCATACAGTGGTGGGGCTCAAGTCAGTATTTGAAATGTAATTACATATTGATTGATTGATTGAAAAGTTTATTAACAGCTTGTATATTGGGTACAGTACAGTACAGCTCAAAAAATACAATTGTCAAGGGGATGCAGACCAGAGAAAGACTTTCGTCTTGTTTACATCAGGGTCCCCCATTTCCAATTCATCATATCATTTAAGACATATAAGACATATTTGACATACAGATGGCTATATCGCCCCCTTGACGGTGAAACGCCACGCATGAGGTTTGGATTATTTCCCTGTCTCAATCCAAATGGAACTGTATGAAATAAAAAGGCACATTTGTGTGACAAAATTGACATGCTGAAAACCCAACCCCGCAGCGGCAGCTGAACCTGCTGCTCCTCACAGAGGAAAAAGGCTGTGTGAATTACTTTACATTTGTGGATGGGAGGATATCCCCCACTGTCCTGTGTGTGAAAAATGGAAGACAGCCCACACCTATCAATCATCAAACCGTGGGGTCCTATTTCATTTTCAGCGTGAAGCGAACTGAAAAACCTTTCTGGCTAACGTTAGCTTTAGTACTCTTGTTCTTGAGTAGAAGTACCAGAGTGTAGGAATACTACGTTACAGCAAGAGTACTGCATTAAAATGTTACTCAAGTAAAAGTATAAAGGTATTCTCATCAAAATATAGTGGACATAGCGACAGTAAAGGTAGTCGTTGTGCAGATTGGTCCATTTCAGAATAATATATGATGTGTTTTATAATGATTGATCTGGTAGACCTGCAGCTAGTCTGACGTACTTTGTATACTGCAGGGTAGCTTGTGGATTTACTCCAGGTGGAACTAAAGTCTGATTTAACACTTGATTAAATTTCACATCATTCATCCAGATCCGTAAAGTAACTGAAGGTATGAAATACATGTAGCGGAGTAGAAATACACCATGTACCTCTGAACTGTAGAAGTAGAAGAATAAAGTGGCAAAACATTTAAATACTCAAATAAAGTACAAGTATCTCAAAATAGTGCTCAAGTATAGTCCCTGTTGAGTTTATGAACTTAGTTACACCAGTGGCTATACAGATAGAAAGACTAAGCCTTGCACAGAGGCATGAAAACACATCTATGAAAAATGCTCAACAATGCTGCCAGAACCACAAACTGACTGCTACAATTAAAATAAATGCCTCTATCCATCTCCATCAGATGTATATAGCACCTTTCAACGCAAGGCAATTGAAAGTGCTTTACAAAAAATGAAAGACATTAAGCATTAAAAGAAAAGCTAATAAAATAAGCATTAAAAGGACAAATACATGGATGAAAGTTACAGTGCAGTTTAAAATATGAATAGTTCAATTTAACATTAAAAGGAAAAGTTACATGGATAAAAGTTACAGTGCGGTCTAAAATATGAATAGTTCAATTTAACATTAAAAGGAAAAGTTACATGGATAAAAGTTACAGTGCGGTCTAAGATATGACTAGTTCAATTAAAAAGCATAATAACTGAACGCTGCTTCTCCATGTTTAGTTCTGACTCTGGGGACAGAAAGCTGACCACTCCCTGAAGACCTGAGAGATCTGGATGGTTCATCATTTAGCAGGAGGTCAGACATGTGTTTTGGGCCTAAACCATTCAGTGCTTTATAAACCAGCAGCAGTAATTAGAAATCTATTCTTTGACACACAGGAAGCCAGTGTAAA
Source organism: Pseudochaenichthys georgianus (assembly GCF_902827115.2). NCBI lineage: Eukaryota > Metazoa > Chordata > Actinopteri > Perciformes > Channichthyidae > Pseudochaenichthys > Pseudochaenichthys georgianus. Next base: position 31,709,038 of record NC_047512.1, read on the forward strand.
GACTTCAGCGCAGTAGTGATGTGATCCACTTTCTTAGTGTTAGTGAGGACTCGAGCAGCGGCGTTCTGAATCTGCTGCAGCTTTCTAATATATATATTTTTTTTTTTTTTGTGAGACCTGTGAAGACACCATTGCAGTAGTCCAGTCTACTGAAGATAAAAGCATGGACAAGTTTTTTTTTTCTCAAATCCTGCTGTGACATTAGTCTTTTAATCCTAGATATGTTCTTTAGGTGATAGTAGGCTGATTTAGTAACTGTAAATCACTTACACGTGTGTGTGTGTGTGTGTGTGTGTGTGTGTGTGTGTGTGTGTGTGTGTGTGTGTGTGTGTGTGTGTGTGTGTGTGTGTGTGTGTGTGTGTGTGTGTGTGTGTGTGTGTGTGTGTGTGTGTGTGTGTGTGTGTGTGTGTGTGTGTGTGTGTGTGTGTGTGTGTGTGTGTGTGTGTGTGTGTGTGTGTGTGTGTGTGTGTGTGTGTGTGTGTGTGTGTGTGTGTGTGTGTGTGTGTGTTTGGTTGGGGGTAGGCAAATGTTCCTCTTTGTGCCTTTAGGCCATAAAAAAAAAACCCCAATGGTCGCTCTGTGGTCTTGCTCAGATTCTCTGCCCCTCCAAAGGTCACGCCTGTGATTGACCTCGGGTGCAGGATTTTAGGAGCAGAGGAAAGGGGAGATTCCGTCCAAAATGCAAACCTCTCCATGACTTGTCTTTAAAACGTTCTTTAAGTCCTGTATTAAGTCTTCTGTTATGTAGCGGGAAATCCCATTTAAAAATGAAGAGCAAAATAGTTTAGTTTACTTCTCTGTCTGTTCGGATTTGGAAATGTTTATGATTTATTTTGTGTGCTCGTGAACGAGAGAAGGAGAAAACAACATCTATCTTTGAACTGCAATTACTTGTCTTAAAATTTGCAACATTATACTCCTTTAAACATTGCTCAATTCATTTAAACACATGTATTATGTGCACAATAAAACCTCAACAAGTATATTGATCCTGGCTTAACCAGCGACCTTTACTCTATTGTTCATAAGCTCAGTATTTGACAACTATTAGGATTGTAGTAATGTCTGTATAGACCAATTGTACTAGAAATAATTTGAAACAGTTTAATAAAGAATGTTAAACTATATTTAAACTGTAATTGAACTTCAACGTATATCAATTATCTGATTCCAGTGGCCAGTTGGAAACAGACAATCAACAAGGTTTTCATTTTGCAGCAACAGCGCAAAATGCAAAAAATGCAAAATGCTGCAGCTCGTGTACTAACCAGAGTTAGGAAAAGGGACCACATTACTCCTGTTCTGGCTGCCTTACACTGGTTCCCTATATAAAACAGGATATAATTCTTCTTCTCACCTACAAAGCCCTTAATGGGCAGGCGCCATCTTACCTTAAAGAACTCATTATACCCTACTGTCCTACTAGGGCATTGCGTTCCAAGAATGCAGGGTTGTTGGTTGTTCCTAGAGTCTCTAAAAGTACAATGGGAGCCAGAGCCTTTTCTTATCAAGCTCCACATTTGTGGAATCAGCTTCCAGTTTGTGTTCGGGCGGCAGACACCCTATCCGTTTTTAAGGCTGATTAGATTCAGCACCTAGTTTTGCTGATATCGGCTGAAGTTTTTCCTTGTACGATGTGAGGGTCTAAGGACAGAGGGTGTCGTATTGTCATACTGATATTCTGTACAAACTGTGAAGTCCACAGTGTAATGTAACATTTGTGATATTGGGCTATATAAATAAAATAATAAAATTGATTGATTGATTGATTGATTGATTGATTGATTGATTGATTGATTGATTGATTGATTGATTGATTGGTGTGTAGTCTCAACATGTCAACCTATTTCCAGGGTGGTAATTTAGACCATCCTGAGAAAATGTACCGAGACATGCTCTTATATAGTTTTTAGCATCTACAATAGTTGATCGCCAGTGTATTATAGCCAGATTTCCCAGCTGGCCAGGTTTCAATAGTTCACATGCACAATTCCGTGGATTTTGTGGGAACAGATTGTTACAATCCGTACACACACACACAGAAGACAAAACTCCATCTCCTGCAAAATGAAACTCCATTGAAGAAAATGGAAATTCTTTCAAAAAAGGTATTTTGTAATTACGTGTCACGATTATTTCAAAATACACATTTCTAAGAACCAATTGAACAATAATATGCTCAATGTCAAACAATGCAATGAATGGACAATGGTACAGTCGGTGAAGGTTAGGTATAGTTGTATAATATTATACTCAAATATACTGCAATACTAAATACTGAATAAGTCCCACCACAAAATTGGATGAAAAAAATGTTCAACATACAGAATAAATAATGTACATTTAAAGCATTGGTCCAATGGGACGTCTGACCCTCAGAGAAAACACCCAGACAGCTGCACGATTGTTGCGTGTGTGTGTGTGTGTGTGTGTGTGTGTGTGTGTGTGTGTGTGTGTGTGTGTGTGTGTGTGTGTGTGTGTGTGTGTGTGTGTGTGTGTGTGTGTGTGTGTGTGTGTGTGTGTGTGTGTGTGTGTGTGTGTGTGTGTGTGTGTGTGTGTGTGTGTGTGTGTGTGTGTGTGTGTGTGTGTGTGTGTGTGTGTGTGTGTGTGTGTGTGTGTGTGTGTGTGTTGCAATGCTGGATGAGTGATGTGCAGAGCCAAAGGACAGATAAAGTGGATTATTTTATGTTCTTTTCCTCGTTCTATGTTTTTGTCATTACATTGCAACTCACTGCTTAATGCACACGGCTGGAGCGGATCATTTGTTTGGGTGTGCGTGTGTATGTTCGTCTGTGTTAGGGTTAGTGAAACAGGCAGGACCCAAATGTAGATTGAACAGAGAAAAATACCTTTATTTCAAGGTTTGTCGGTGACAAAAAACAGAACACTACCCTGAGAACACAGTCTCAGACAAACGAGAAACCAACAATGAGAACTTAAATACACACAAGACTAATCAACGAAACAAGAGACAGGTGAGGAGGGAGGAAACCACACAGGGGCACCAGGGGGGTATACTACGAAGTAGGATTTTTGCTTAGCCGGCTAACTTCAGGGAAAACTCGGGGTTTCCGGTCCTACGAAGCTGGTTCTCTTTTTAGCAGGCTAGATCTCCATGGTAACTTATGCTGTGCGGCTAACCGCCGGACCAGAGGCCTGTACTACGAAGCTGGTTCAACCTAACCTGGATATGTTTGAGTTAGCCGGTTGGCCTAATCCAAAACATACGCGCTCTCGCTAAACGGTCCTACGACACGGGTTATCAAGTGGATCGCTCAAGCCAGCCGTGTCCTATCTAGTTAGGTGCGCGTTCACATGAAAGGGGTGGTATTTGGAGCATTCGACCAATCACAAACATGGACAAGCGTACTGACAGCGCAGCGCGTCATACTTCCTGAATGAAAAGTCAACTATAATATTAGACATATGAAGAAGTTAAACTTTAAACATCCATGACTTAAACACTTTATCCAGGATAAAATAAAAGTGTTTGAATGCGTACATTAACAGGTTTATGATATCACTGCCCCGTCTAAGACACGATCTGACTTTTAATTACATTTGACTCGAGTGTTTCGTCAACTTAATGTGTTGCTTAAAATAATACTTCTGCATACAGTATGTGACACGGTGAGTTTTGCATGGCCAGATACGGCTCAAGAAGCTGACTCAGATAAGGAAATATGATACATTATGATGTGATATGCCGCGGACTGTACTGTTACTTTGATCCGGTTACTTATGTTGTGGCAGATATTTAAGTAAGCTTTCTTAACGCTAATGTTATAATAGTCAGATTGCTCTGAAGATGGGAGGTAATATTCTATTAATGTTCACGTTCATGTGAACGTGCACCTAACTAGATAGGACACGGCTGGCTTGAGCGATCCACTTGATAACCAGCGTCGTAGTACTGTTTAGCGAGAGCGCATATGTTTTGGATTAGGCCAACCGGCTAACTCAAACATATCCAGGTTAGGTTGAACCAGCTTCGTAGTACAGGCCTCTGGTGAACACAATCAAGTAAAAAAGTAGGAGGGAACAGGGGGGTATACTACGAAGCAGGATGTTCGCTTAGCCGGCTAAATTCAGGGAAAACCCCGGCTTTCCGGTCCTACGAAGCTGGTTCTCTTTTTAGCAGGCTAGATCTCCATGGTAACTTATGCTTAGCGGCTAACCTGGTCGGGACCAGGTTAGGTTGCAGGCTAAGAGCTCAACTCAGTGAGAGCACTGCCTGCTGACCAATCAGAGCTCAGTGTGCGGAGTTTAAAGCGATCAAGTCATATTACAGGAGAAAGGAAATACAGAAAAGCTGCCGTCGCAGGAAAGACGGCCGGCAAAAATCACCGACTGTGTGAACGTGAACATTAATAGAATATCACCTCCCATCTTCAGAGCAATCTGACTATTATAACATTAGCGTTAAGAAAGCTTACTTAAATATCTGCCACAACATAAGTAACCGGATCAGAGAAACATTAAGTACAGTCCGCGGCATATCACTTCATAATGTATCATATATTTCCGTATCTGAGTCAGCTGAGCCGCATCTGGACGTGCAACACTCACAGTGTCACATACCAACCCAGTCTCACGGCATTTCGTGTTCACCAACACGATTTTTAATCTATTGATTCGTGTTCACCAACAAGATTTTCCCCTTTTTTTCGTGTTGCACAGCACGATTTTAAAAGCAATGTATTTCTACTGCCTGCAGCACGTCTTTTTCTCCGGTCGGGTCGTGGGAGACCGGAAGCTGTGTGGTTCATAAAAACATGTTCTTACTCAATATCAAGCCACAATTATTGCTTTTATTTTAAATCGTATAATTTCGGACTTTTGTTGCCGTCTGTGAGGAAAATAAATGGGGCTCAGACAATAAATGGGGCTCAGAGCCTCAGAATACGGAAATCTGTATTTTTAAATATTTGTTTCCTTCTAATTCGTTATTCTTTTCAAAATAACACACTGTTATTTACTCACCAATAACACACAATTATCCTTGCTTTTATTTATTGGTTTAATTCCATAATCTCGGGCTTTTTTGGCGTCCGTCAGGAACTGAATTTCAAAATAAAAATAACCGGAAACAGACGTAGGCCTATAAGGGACATTTCGAGCATCATTGCGATTGTCAACATTTCTGAGTTTAGGATGGCCGAAGACACTACACTACCCATAATCCCCAGCTATCGTTTAGGACTACAGTCCCCGTAAGGTTACGCAGAGCGTCAAACAGCTGTGTGAAATGGAATGAAACCACGCCAGACTATCCAAAACTGGAATCGAACGCCCCCCCAGAACTACACATGCTGGCTATTGTGTTTTGCAAAATGTTCTATGGGACGTCTCTACTGAACGTTTTCCCCACAATTAGAAGTTGCCAGTATTAAACACATTGGTGTTATCAAATGTAAAACATATAATTAATAAATGGGTGAAAATTCGCTTGTGTCCATAATGCGCAGCATTAATATATACCCACATGACAGCTCATTGTTACTTTGTAATTCTACTCCACGACAATTCAGAGGTTAACCTGGTATTTTTACTCCACTGCATTTATTTGAGTTACTTTGCAGATTCTGATTAATTATGTGAAATATAAACAACCCTTAAATCAGACTTTAGCTACACGTGACCTGAGTAAAATTCAGGGAAGGTGATTGTCAAGTGCCAACAATCAGGAGAGATATTTGATAGTTGGTGCTTGAGAAGACTAAACATGTATCTGCAATTGACATGAATGGAAACGAGTAATAAAGTATATTCATTACTCGTTATTCTCTACTAATAGTTCATTAAAGACTGTATATTATGGCTATTTTGCACATCCCTTTCAAGATTTTCAAAGGTTTATTGACACATCATATACACAACTACGGTGTAGTTATGCAATTAATGAAACACTTGGGTCACAGGTTCCTCAACAGTGCATTGCAAGACATCAATATGTGTGTACCTCCACCATTAAACATATTCATATTCTGCACAATTCTTATTCTATCTACATACATAAGAGTATAATTCATATGTATAATATCAGTTAAAATAAGTGCTTCAACATAGTTAACATTGCAGGAAAGCAATATATTAGACGTTAAGTACTTTGTCAGGCTTAATATTTATCTGTAGATAGATACCCCCAAAGTTTTTTTCTTATTTAAAAGAAGACCTTAATCTGTTATTTAATGTTTAAATAAAGGTTAATTCGTTTTTCTGTTTTGCACCTCCTCCTATTAATATCTTTGTACATCCTGCACTAAACTGTTCTGTGAACATCTGTGAATTAGATCAAATGTAAAAGTCAGCCGAATTAGTGTTGATACTGCAAGGAGACGTATTGTGTGAAGAGAAATTGAAGATGTTGTTTAATTGTTGAATATATTTATGATCCACGTCAAGTATTCAGTTTCGGCTGCATTTTCTCAGTTTTTCCAAAGGTCTTCTCATCAGGGCTCTATAAATAAAGAACTACGGCAGATCTGTAATATACAATGCAGCCGAACCGTGTATTACAATGCCGTTATGTGATGACTTTCAAAGAGAAAAGCAAGAACACTCGGAATTAAGCATTATTTTATTCTTTTAAAATGTTTTCCGGATTTTATATCATATAAACACCAAATCCCAGCATGCATTGCGGCTAAAACATCCAATAAGCGAGCTTAAAACCATAGCTGAGGATCTTGGGTAATCGCTCGAAATGCCTACGTCTGTTTCCGGTTATTTATATTTTGAAATTCAGTTCCTGACGGACGCCAAAAAAGCCCGAGTTTTTACATATTCTACAATCAAGCACAGTTTAATCCTCCGTGTTCTCATAGGTTTTGAGTCTATAGACAATAACAATATGGGTTACAACTTAACTCAGCATGAAAGTGCAGCCTCAAAATAATCAGAATGCCATTTTTAATGGTAACCCAGCTAGAAATGTTTGGTTCTAAAAACATTCTGAGAATGTTACATTCATTGTTCTAGGAATGTTTTCAGCGGGAAGTTTTCTTTTGGTTCCCAGAACGTTCTTCTGTAAGGTAGGATAACGTTCTCTAAAAACATTCTTAAGATGTTTTGATAACATTGTTAGAACATTATGCCCTACTATTCTTAAAACGTTTTCAGCTGCAAGTTAGACTTTTTTATTAGAATGTTATTATTTTAGAGTATGATAACGTGCTTTATCGTTCCGATTTATCAGAAGTCTTTTCTTTTTTTTATAAATGCGACCAGCAGCTAGTACAAGTCACTGTCGGTGTCACATGTACTGGAGGGGACCCAGAATCAGACTCGGAATCAGCTGGTGAAAGTAACATTTGTTTATTAGAAAAGGGGAGCTGGGAGTGGAGGTTGGTTATGGCGGCAGTGGGAAACAGTTGTTCCAGGGTGGAGAGGCCTGGCTGGTCTTGGGAGTGTGGAAGGCCTTGGATTCCTCCTGGGAGAGACATACAAATGAGTGTGATGCAAAAGCAGGCAAAGTTGTCAAAGAATATGCTGGTAAAAAGCTAGAGCGGCACGCAACAAACCGTTCACAGCAACAATCCAGCAGGGAATGAGTGCAGGCTGCAGGGTTTCATAGTGTGGCTGATGAGCAGGTTGCAGGTGTGGTTGATTGGAGATTGCTCCCAGCCGTCGAGCAGACCAGCAGGCAGAGAGAGAGACACACAGTAGAAACAAACACATACAAACACTAACAGGGGTTTCAGGGACGGGCAGTGACAGTTGGTCCATTCCTCTATATGTCTGTCGGTTTCAAATCTAAAGGGTGCAATAACGATTTGTATCCAATATGCATAAACAGCGGACACTGTTTATACGTAGCCCTCACAAACCACACACGGCCAGATAGCTTATCTAACAGATAGAACCTACATACGAGACACAACCTATAGTCAGAAAAAAGTGTGATTATTTTCTGATATTTTACACAAATGATATTATGAATACTGTGGGCCTTCATACCTTAGTGTGATTATAAGTGCATGTGAGTGAATATTGGCATGCATAAATTCGTTTGTATACGTCCTATTCATTGTCTCAATGCGCTCATACATCTTAAAGTTATCTCCAAACATGTTAAGAATGTTTTAAGAGAAAGTTATCCTACCTTTCAGAAGAACATTCTGGGAACCAAAATAAAACGTCCTGCTGAAAACGTTTTAAGAATAGTAGGGCATAATGTTCTAACAATGTTATCAACCACATCTTAAGAAGGTTATCAAAAACATATTAAGAAGGTTATCAAAAACATTTCAAGAAGGTTATTTCCAAGCATTTCCAGAAAGTTTTTAAAGAACGTTATCCTACCTTTCAGAAGAACATTCTGGGAACCAAAATAAAACGTCCCGCTGAAAACATTCCTAGAACAACGAATGGTAACAAACATTTCTAGCGGGGAACTCACACATGCCACCGTAAACATGCAATATCTTCTTACAGCTTATCATGAATTACGTGTTTGATTGTTTTTTATATGGTGACATCAGATTTTTTTAAAACATCCTTTTCAAACAAATGCAACAAGTTTGTTTTTTAAAGAGCTCTAGAAATAAATCTGACGTTGACCGTGTTAATATTTGCCATAACAGGAACGTTTTATAAAAAAAGAATAATTTTAATTATAATTTTCAGAATGTTGCTTGGAGAATGCTCTTTATTTGTTAGCATGTAACATTGAGGGAACGTTTTATAAAGAATATCTTTAATTAGTTACCCAACAACGTCCAAAACACATCCTTAGAATGTTGGAGGCAAAACGTTCCACCTTTGTTAACATATCAGTTGCTGCAACTCCCTCCTGGCTGGTCTACCTGCATGTGCCATCCGATCTCTGCAGCTCATCCAGAATGCAGCGGCTCGTCTGGTCTTCAACCTTCCTACATTTTCCCACACCACTCCGCTCCTCCGCTCCCTCCACTGGCTTCCGATAACTGCTAGAATCCACTTCAAGACAATGGTACTTGCGTACCATGCTGCGAATGGATCTGGCCCTTCCTACATCCAGGACATGGTTAAACCGTACACCCCAGCACGTGCACTCCGCTCTGCATCAGCCAAACGACTCGCTGCACCCTCGCTGCGAAGGGGACCCAAGTTCCCATCAGCAAAAACACGTCGGTTTGCTATCCTGGCTCCAAAATGGTGGAATGAGCTCCCCATTGACATCAGGACAGCAGATAGCTTGCACATCGTCCGGCGCAGACTGAAAACTCATCTCTTTCGACTCCACTTCGAGCAATAGAATTACTAACAAAGCACTTATATACTAATAAAGGACTGGCTTATCTAAAGCCAGTTGAGTAGCACTTGAAATGTTTTTGCTCTATGAAACCTGATGTACTTATATGATTCTGTTTTCTTCAAGTCTGTATCTTGTTGGTCGAACGCACTTATTGTAAGTCGCTTTGGATAAAAGCGTCAGCTAAATGCAATGTAATGTATGTTATAAAGAACATATTTAATGTGTTATCAAACAACGTCCAAAACACATCCTTAGAATGTTGCAGGCAAAACGTTCCACCTTTGTTAACATATCACATTAAAGAAACGTTTTATAAAAAAACTTTCTGTCATCTCAGGCCTTAATAACATCCTCAAACCATCCTCTGAATGTTGCAGTTAAAACGTTATAGTCTTAGTTAACCTTAAACCTTATAGGAACATTATTTGAAAAAATAAAAATCCTAAAAAGGTTTTTTGAACATCAGATTAAAACGTTTCATTAAAACCTTATTAGAACCTGTAGGTAATGTTAGCCAAAGTTGTGAGAACATTCCCCGCTAGCTGGGAAGTTATTGGATTCGGACATATGGTTTGAATGCACAGTCGAGATACATTTCCTTACGCAGGGACAGTCACTGCTGCTCAGCCAGAGCTGATTTATGTCAAAGGTTATATTGAAACCTTGAGTGCCTGATTTAGCGTGAATCATTGGCCTACATCAAGAGACATGCCTCAGTTTAGTGTATTCTTGAATTTCTCTCCCATGGGGTCCATATCATAAAGTCCACCAAGGCTTTCTAAAGGATCCTTTGGGGATATTGTGTGTGAAGATGCATTTACATGTTGTTTTTTTAAGGTTGTTGACCTTGACTAGAGGGTTTCAAAGGTTTTCCTAATCCTCTTAAGAGTTCATGGGACTTACGGACACACGGAAGAGCATGTTATCCTTTATATGAAGAGAAGATCATCAAAAACATCCACATGATAGTAGTCATAGATTATTGTAACAGACCCAAACCCTAATGTGATTGAAGATGGCACCAGGTTACCCTGCTGTGTCTGATGTAGGAGGCATTTTTTTTAACTTTCTTTTGTAATTTACTTTGACGCTACTGAAAATAAATACTTGTCTTAAACCCTGAAGCACCCAGCAGGGGGTCAATTGTGAAAAGCTGATGTGGTGTGACGGAGTGTACCCCGGATATTTGTTTTAAACTCTCTCAAAACACAGAATTGTGAAAGATGCATGTATCCCAGGATGAATTTACCAGAAAATAAAAAACGTGTTTACATTTGGTGTAATAATGCAGCCATTGTGATACAGTGTGGGATTTTTTGCCTTCAACTTGAAGCAACTCAAAAGGTCTAGAGGGGGAGCTGATGTAAACATATGATAATGAAACAAGAAAGATTCTCTCTGTGACGCAAGCGGTGTCTCCGTCAGAAGGTCATAGGGATTTTAAATTTGATTTGTCACATCACAAGAAGGAGGGATAAAGAATTGTGTGGTTCCCACCATCTATAGATGTTGTAGAAGATCTTGGTAGAGGAGCAACTTGATAGAAATCTTACGTTGACATGAATATTCCAAGAGAAGTTACATAACCCTAACCCTACATCACCCTACAACACTGAGAGTTGTAGGGAGAATGACAGAAGCAGAGATTATTTACAAGTTCTACAAGGATCAAATCCATACAGGGGTTTTTCGAGAGGGTGCTGACCTTATAAGATACATATATTCTCGCCAAAACATGAGGCTTGTATACAAAATGGCGCCGCAGACGTAAACAACACCTCAACGTCGGAGCTCCGTGAAAACAAAGTTGTCTATGCCGTCTGACGGACTATTTGACACGATTTCATATTTTTGGAGTAATTGTACCGTTTTTGATGAACAGGAATATTGTCTTATACTTATAATACTTGCACCACCTCTGGCCAGGGCAGGTTTTTGGCATAGGGCGGTCGCCTATAGTGCGCCAGATCTGAGGGGGGGGCTGCGCGCTGCGCTGGTAGTTCTGGGAGGGAGAAAAACATTTTTGACTGTTTGGTTCATCCTAATTTTTTTTTTAATGTAACAACATTCATAATTAAGTCAAGGTAACACCCTTTTCACCCTGGTTACAATTTTCATTTGCCCTGTACGATGGGCGCTGTAAGTGATGAAAGTGGGGGATGTTGGCTGAGCAGGCACCCGCAGCTCACAGCCAAAGTGCGAGCGAGCTTCTGAGTGAGCAAGAGAGAGAGAGAGAGAGAGGGCGTGCATCGGTACCGCGGATCGTTGTTGGATTGAGGCTGATAACTACAGCTCAGTGAGGTAAAGGACTCTGAGTGTTTAGATAGTTCACTTTAGTTATCTCAGTGGGTCTCAAACGGTTTGGTGACAATTTATGTAAAAAAATATAATTATAAAGGCACACCTTTATAATTATTAGGATAAATAAAAACAGGTTTGAAATCATTCTAATGTATACTATAGGACAGTAAACCAAAAATATTGTTTAAAACTGGAGAGATACAAAAAAATGCATGAATAAATAAATGTTAACTAGATAAAGTAAGATATAAATGAACAAATAAAATATGTTACATTTATTTGTTATTGGCTATGGTAGGTTATTGGTTATATTCACATACTTATTTGATTATTAAAATGTAAACCGATCTTTTTCATATGGGTGTTTAAAGTTGTACCCCCTAGATCTAGTCTCCAGTAATTCTGCTCAAAGTGCACGAGATTGAAGCATTTTACTTGAAAATGTTTAAACAAATCTTCCCGGGGGGCATCCTCCCCCCAATTAAAACATTTTCATACAATAATGAATACATTTGAAACCTTCTTTATGTTTATAACCAACATGTAAATACGTTTTTGTAGTGTATTGGTCTTTTGTAGAGATTTCTCATTTATTCTTTATATATTCTATTGTGTATTCCTTGGAGGGGGGGGGGAGCACCAAATCATAATCTCGCCAAGGACACCAAAATGTCTATAACCGGTCCTGCTTCTGGCCCTTTTACGGCGAAAATAGGCATTTTGGTTTGAGGACGCACGCCGAAAGGTATATGGTGCAGCGCCCCTGTTACCAGGTTTAGCCAAAACCCTGCCATATAAAGGGGCCCTATTTCTGGGGGTTTCCCCTTTCCTGTAGTGTGTAATGTAAATTGTTGTGCATGGAGATCAGGGGTGGGGAACCTTTTTCCTCTCAAGGGCCATTTCAATTTTTTCAACATCCTCCGAGGGCCGTACAAATTATTGACCTCTGCTTAAAAAAAACTAAAATCACAGCCCATTCATTTCGCCTTTCTTTCAGGCTGTGCAAAGAAAAAGCAACCTCTTAATCCAGATATTTTACCATGACTCGCGTATGCATGCACGTGCACAGTGTGGCATGACCACCAAAACAGAAAGATATGGACAAAAGATGTGTGCAAATGTATTTAGTTTCCATGTGGAAATTTTTTTTTAAATGTTGAAGTTAAAAGCATCAATCTGGTGCACTATGAGAGCAACATTAGGAGATCTATGGAAACATCTCAACACCCATTTGAAACAGAACTGTAAGCATATTTACTTTTTCTTTATGGATATTTTACAAATCACTCTCCTTTCAAACTGTATTCTTGTTTATTAATAAAAACTTTTTTATGACTATCATATAGTATTTTATACCCGTTTACTTTATTCTCTTATTTTTTTATAACTATAATGATCATATAAAGATGTGCCTTTAGCTCACTGGTTGGAGAAAAAGCTTCTTATATTCGTTAGCATAGCTAGCTAACCAGATGCTAATAACAACACAGTTATTGACTGTAATGATCACTATGACAGATCGCCACTGGGCTTTCAACTAAAGACACACACACACACACACAGCCACTCAAAAACTGCGGCATGTGTACTACAGCTTCAAAAAAACAAAAAAAAACGGAGCCACGTTCTGGTGCTCTCCGTCAGAACTGCACCCCTGTCAGAGTAGACCAACCTGATCTCCCCAGAATGCGTGACTCCACCACGACTTCTTAACACCACAATGCGTGGTGGAGTCACAAACTTTGTTACATTGACGTGTCGGTACCACGCAAACAACCCCTATGTAAAGTGAATGAGGCTCCTTTGTCGTGGTGCACACACGCATTTCTACAACGTCCCGCAGTGAGCTTTTATTCTATAAAACGTTTTTAAATCTACTTTATAGCTTGTAGTAACTCACGGCAGGCGTCTTTTATTTTATTTGTATTCATAATTATTTTTATTTTTCGTCAGAATGTAAAAATTACATTAGTTACGAATTTTTGTTCTCAAAAAACTGCATTGTGTGTAATACAACTGTGATTTTTATTAAATCAGTTAGTTTTTAAGGAAGACCAGAGCTTCAGCTGTGTCAAATAGATTGTTCCCTTTAGTTAACGTTATTTAAAAGATAATGATCATGTCCCCTCTATTGTATTACGAGCGTCCATTGGATAACGGAGAATTGTACACCCGGAAGTAAGTTTTCTCCTTACTGTCGATTGATTTTACAGTGATATCTGCACTACTCATCGACTAAAAAACACCAGATTATCCTTGTTAATTACACAACATTGATTGGTTTGAATTGTGTACAATCCTTTTGTATTTTCCCCCTTCGATTCGGAGAAATAAATGTTTTTTCTGAGTTTTAGGATGGCCGAAGACACTACACTACCCAGAATCCTCAGCTATCGTTTGGGACTACACCATGTGCTTAGTTTGACAAACCCCGTGATCAGTCCTCAACCTCTGTGATTGGATGTTGTGCGCGAAGTAAAAAGGACTTTGAAATGGAATGAAACCCATCGACGGCACACTATTCAAAACAGGAATCGAACGTGTCCTACCCCCCCCCCCCCCCCTAGGTCACAGGCTCCTCCAACAGTGCTACGCAATAAAACAGATACACAGAAAAAATAGTGAAATAGTGCAATAAGAGTCTATAAGTGATTGGAATATGATATATTAGATACATAATTTCTAAGTAGCAGCCAGATGAATGTTATGGATGTTGTTTCTAAGTTCAGGTGTTTAATAATCGTATAGCCTGTGGGATGAAGCTATCTCTGTGTCTGGTGGTTTTAGTCCGGATGCTGCGGTACCGCCTGCCAGACGGCAGCAGACAGAACAGTTTGTGGCTGGGTTGATGGGGGTATTTTATAATCCTGAGGGCTTTCTTTAAGGTTAACCTGGTATTTTTACTCCACTACATTTATTTTAGTTACTTTACAGATTCTGATTAATGATGTGAAATATAAACAACCCTTAAATCAGACTTTAGTTACACCTGAGTGAAATTCAGTGAAGGTGCCAACAATCAGGCGAGATATTTGATAGTTGGTGCTTGAGAATATTTATCTGCAGATCCGTTTAAAGCATATTCATTACTCGTTATTTTCTAATAGTTAATTAAAGACTGTATATAATTGCTATTTTGTACATCCCTTTCAAGATTTCAAGATTTTCTAAGGTTTATTGACATATCATATACACAACAGTGTAGTTATTTAATGAATGAAAAACGTGGGTCACAGGTTCCTCAACAGTGCATTACAAGTGCACGTTTCTTATACTATCTACATACATAAAATTATAATTAATGTGTATAATATCAGTTAAAATAAGTGCTTCAACATAGTTAACATTGCAGGAAAGTTGATTGTCAAGTTCCAAAACAAACCATGCAATTTAGACTTTGTCAGGCTTAATATTTATCTGTAGATAGATACCCCCAAAGCTTTTTTCCTATTTAAAAGAAGACCTTAACCTAAAGTATTCTTTAATGTTTAAATAAAGCCTTATTAGTTAGCATATCCTCCTATCAGGCACTACACTGTTTTATTCTAGATATCATTTGAGTATCTTCTTAATATTTTCTATTCTATATTTATATCATTGACCTTCTACTTTCCCACTATTTTGTATGTACTCTTAATATTTAAATGTTTTCATAAAATATAACATATTCAAAAGTGCTTTACAAAAATGAAATACATTAAGAAAAAGGCATTTTAAACAGTCATTAAAAAGCAACACAATCGTCCTGCATTGCAATTACTCTAAACGTGCAATAACGTGCTTTAACCAGTAGGTGGTTTGGGTTAAAAGCATAGGTTAAAAGGCTGTCAAGTTTACAGTGTTAACAAAATAAAATATACTGCTGTTTCCGGTTTAGTTTACGACGAATATTATTTTGTTATTGTTTTGATATTTGTAACACAAAAGCGATGGAAAAAACCCACAGCAACACAGAAAAGATGGTCTTAACATGACCCAGTGGTCTAGTAGTTAATAAAAAACAATAATATCAAAACAAAATATTACTACTAACTTTATTGTGAAATTAAAACAGAACTGTAAAAGAATAGTTTCCGGTCTATTCTGATGCTCGATCTCTGGAGATAAATAAAGAACTACGACAGATGTGTAATATTTAATGCAGCCAAACCATTTATTACAATGCATTCATGTGATGACTTTCAAAGAGTAAAGCAAGCACTGCTGAATAAAGTATGATTTTCTCTTTTACGAAACGTTTTTTTTTCATATGGAATGCAGTTGGAGGTCAACCAATCAAAGAGCTTGAGGACTGATCACGGGGTTTGTCAAGCTAAGCACATGGTGTAGTCCCAAACGATAGCTGAGGATTCTGGGTAGTGTATGTCTTCTGCCATCCAAAAACTCCGAAAAAATATTTGTTTCTCCGAATCGAAGGGGGGAAATACAAAAGCATTGTTCACAATTCAAACAAATCAATATTGTGTAATTAACAAGGATAATCTGGTGTTTTTTAGTCGATGAGTAGTGCAGATATCACTGTAAAAAAATTAAAATAATTATGAATACAAATAAAATAAAAGAAGCCTCCCGTGAGTTACTACAAGCTATAAAGTAGATTTAAAAAACGTTTTATAGAATAAAAGCTCACTGCGGGACGTTGTAGAAATGTGTGTGTGCACCACGACAAAGGAGCCTCATTCACTTTACATAGGGGTTGTTTGCGTGGTGCCGACAAGTAAATGTAACAAAGTTCGTGACTCCACCACGCAATGCGGTGTTAAGAAGTCCTGGTGGAGTCACGCATTCTGGTGAGATCAGGTTGGAGGAGACATGTACCACGTGATGACACGTTAGGCTCGTGTTGTGTTCAAGGACCCTGACCTTGGCCAGGAAAAACAGGCACTCGCTTTGTTTAATTTGTTTGCGGTCAAGATTTCTTTAACTTTTTTGCGTGTGTTTATAAATTACCTCGAGGGCCGTACCAAATGGTCTTGCGGGCCTTATACGGCCTGGGGGCCGGAGATTCCCCACCCCTGATGTAGATGATCTGCAAAGACTTCAATCCCAAAGTTCACTGCCTGAAATCCCTCCATTGGACTCCGCTGTTTACTTCCAGGACATAGTGACATCACTATGTTA
Organism: Pseudochaenichthys georgianus; assembly: GCF_902827115.2. Classification (NCBI taxonomy): domain Eukaryota; kingdom Metazoa; phylum Chordata; class Actinopteri; order Perciformes; family Channichthyidae; genus Pseudochaenichthys; species Pseudochaenichthys georgianus. The sequence goes on from NC_047512.1 coordinate 31,725,698, forward strand.
CACTCGCACTTCCATTGGCTAGCGCTCCAACACAATGTAGTTGAATGGCGGGACATATAAGCAGATGACTAATCACAACAGAGCCGGCCAGCTAACCAATCAGAGCAGACTAGGCCCTGGTTTCAGACAGAGGGTGAAAAGAGGTGCTGCAGCATACACTACAAAAATAATTAACTTTTTGAACATTAATGGTCCCCTATTCAGAGTTCCCGTTAGCCGGTAATTACCGGACTACGACCGGTAAAATATGCTGAAGACCGGCAAATCTAAATCTCTCCGGTCAAAGTGTCCGTTCAAAATAATTTCCGTTTAGCGCAATACCGCATCAGTTGCGCAACTTGCACCATTTATGTGACAGACAAAAGAGTATGTGACAGACAAGAGAGTAAATTCTAATGTCTAACACGTAATGTGGAGAAAGAGATGTCCTGTTAACTAACTCTGTTACTAACTGTATATCTGTAGACTTGGTATGTCTTAAATGTCCGGTTACGATGTATTAGAACGAAATCTAAAATGAAAACTGTAAATAAGCAATCTGTATGTAAAAAACCACCTGTATGTAAATTATAAATAAGCCATCAGTATGTCAAATTTGTCTTATATGTCTTAAATGATATGATGAATTGGAAATGGGGGACCCTGATGTAAACAAGACGAAAGTCTTTCTCTGGTCTGCATCCCCTTAACAATTGTATGTTTTGAGCTGTACTGTACTGTACCCAATATACAAGCTGTTAATAAACTTTTCAATCAATCAATCAATCTGTATGGGTTGATTGTGCGTTGATCTGTTGGTAATGCCTCGGGGTTCCGGTGGGCATGTAAACAAATGCATAATGCTGCGCTATACTTTGCGGCCTCACCCGGTTGCATAGTGACACTTATTGTCGAGGTGTCTTTTAATAAGCAGGTAGTCATATCATTAGCTAGAACTAGCTGGATCTGATCGATATGGACATAAACGCGAGTGAAGTCTAATCTGACGGGAGAGAGAGATCAGCTGCTGCTGACGAGTCGACACGCAGCTCTGCATGATCAGCGGTGAGCGGACAAAACACACACCAGGTTAGAATATCACACGTAGCTATTTTAATGACCTCTCAAACGACCTAAACTTTATAGATATGTTTAGTTTTACTGTCGGGTCACTCATTACTGGATCCGCGAGCTGCATGATACTGACGGGCTGTCAGGAGAGGGAGAGAGCGCTCCGTTTATTATTCCTGTGTTATTATAAATTACTGAACACTTTTGAATAATGTAGTTAATCTACTATTATTAGTTTGTTTAATATCGAATCATATCAATTTGTTTTAAAGCACAATAAATAACAAAGAAGACCTTTGACCGGCACTTTTCTCATTTTGTCCGGAAGATTTCAACTTTAACGGACATGTTGACCGGCGAAAAGATATTCTCGGGAACTCTGTATACTGTTTTTCATTACTTTATTATAGGTCTCAGATATATACAAAACATCCCTCTAAAGCAGTGCTTCTCAAAGTGTGGTCCGCGGACCACTGGTGGTCCGTGAGCGCCCCCTAGTGGTCCGCGAGTATATTGGTAACATTTCACATTTGAAATAAATAAATAAATTTAAGTTGTCCGCACTCTCGCGGGAATATCTCCGCAATGGAGCGCGCTAAAGTTTCACTTTCGATTGCATGATATAGCCCAGCGCAACACCTTCATCCCACTTGCTGCCAGTTTGAGAAACACTGCTCTAAAGTGTTTGGCCTCGAAATACCAAACAGATCATTGTAGCATCCCATAAATCCCTCTGTTTCAGCTCTGTTTCACAAGTGCTGATTCTCTGTCTGTTACTTTAGATGAAAATAAGGTGCCACTCCCAATGCTCTAGGTCTAGGAGGAGATTAAGGTGATAAGGTGGGGGGGGGGGGGGGGGTTACCTTGGTTGGTTATTGGCTAATGGTTACACAAGCCAAAAAATCGTTATGACTGTGACAACATAAAGTGGCCAACATCTGATCAGCTCAATTTACATTACATTTAATTTAGCTGACGCTTTTATCCAAAGCGACTTACAATAAGTGCGTTCGACCAACAAGATACAAACTAGAAGAAAACAGAATCATATAAGTACATCAGGTTTCATAGAGCCAAAACAAGTGCACTCAACAGGCTTTAGATAAGCCAGTCCTTTGTTAGTATATAAGTGCTTTGTTAGTATGTAAGTGCTTAGTTAGTATCTAAGTGCGTTTTTTTTTTGTTGTTTTTTCATTTTATTGCTCGAAGTGGAGTCGAAAGAGTTTTTAGTCTGTGCCGGAAGATGTGTAAGCTTTCTGCTGTCCTGATGTCAATGGGGAGCTCATTCCACCATTTTGGAGCCAGGATAGCCAACACATCCTCACTCCCAGGTCGGTATTCTCTCCGCTTCGCTTGACAAACCCCGTGATAGTCCTCAAGCTCTGATTGGATGTTTGAGTGTGCGCCGAGAGTTACGCCGAGCGTCGAACAGCACTTTCAAATGGGATGGAACCACGGCTGTCCAAAACTGGATTTGAACGGGTCCACCCCGTCCCCCCTCCCCCAACCCGTCCCCAGAACTACACATGCTGGCTATTGTGTGTTTCGCAACATGTTTAACTTCTATGGCACGTCTCTGGGAATTGTAGTTTTAAAAGACGTTTTCATATTTCCCATTATAAGAAGTTGCCAGTATTAAACTGTGTAGCCTACATCCCTGGAGGTTTAGGGGATAGGAAACAGTCACATTTAAAACATATAATTAATAAATGGGTGAAAATTGCTTGTGCCCATTAATATATACCCACATGACAGCTAAGGTCAGAAGAGCTTTATTTAACAGCTGGTCTTATGTCTGTGACCCCTACTGTTGTTAACTGATAAGCCTGAAACATGCACTTGTCAAGGTTCAGAGGCACATTTTGCAAATATGGCAGTAGCCATCGATCATCTTAAGATAAGATATACTTTATTGATCCCAAGTTGGAAACATTTGCGTTACATCAGCATGTGTAACAGTTGTAAATATGCAGTGGTGTTTATTTGTAAATCATTTAGTATAATCACACAAATTCTGTCTTTTATTTAACAATTCTGTGTTCTTTATTTATTGAATGTACAATACCTGACAAGGTCGGAGATGAAAAACTTGGGTCGCAGGTTCCTCAACAGTGCATTACAAGACATCTATCAATATGTGTGTATACCTCCACCATTAAACTGTCGTATTCTGCACATTTCTTATACTATCTACATACATCTTATAAGAGTATAAAACATATTATGTATAATATCAGTTAAAATAAGTGCTTAAACATACAGTAGTTAACATGGCAGGAAAGCAATATATTAGTACTTTGTCAGGCTTAATATTTATACCCCCAAAGCTAGTTTCTTATTCAAAATAAGACCTTAACCTAAAGTATTCTTTAATGTTTAAATAAAGCCTTATTAGTGTGTCTGTCTGTGTCTCCTATGAATATCTAATAATAAAAATAATACAATTCAATAACGTGCTTTAACCACCAGATGTCCCTTTCTATCAGCTGTACGCCGTTATGGTGTAAATATACCAATATTTGATCAAATATAAATATAAAAGTCAGCCGAATTTGTATTGATACTGCAAAGAGCCATATATTGTGAAGAGAAATTGAAGATTTTGTTTAATTGCTGATATATTTATGAACCACGTCACATATTCAGTTTCGGCGGCAGTTCTTCCTGCTTGTCTAGCTGATGCAGAGCGGAGTGCACGTGCTGGGGTGTATGGTTTAACCATGTCCTGGATGTAGGAAGGGCCAGATCCATTCGCAGCATGGTACGCAAGTACCAGAGTCTTGAAGTGGATTCTAGCAGTTACCGGAAGCCAGTGAAGGGAGCGGAGGAGCGGTGTGGTGTGGGAACATTTAGGAAGGTTGAAGACCAGGCGAGCCGCTGCATTCTGGATGAGCTGCAGAGGTCGGATGGCACATGCAGGTAGACCAGCCAGGACGGCGTTGCAGTAGTGTAGGCGTGAGATGACGAGAGCCTGGACCAGAAGCTGTGTCGCTTTCTGGGTCAGGAGGGGACGTATCCTCCTGATGTTGTTAAGAGTGTATCTGCAGCAGCGGGTTGTAGCAGCATTGTTTGCAGTGAAGGACATTTTGTTATCTAGGGTCACACTCAGATTCCTTGCAGTCTGAGTCGGGGAAACAACAGACGGGCCGATGTTGATTGTTAGGTCAAGAGTGGGACAATCTTTTCCCGGAAGAAAAAGCAGTTCAGTCTTGTCAAGGTTGAGCTTGAGGTGGCGAGCAGACATCCATAGTGTGTGGGTGAACGGTGGGACTGGTGACCCAGTGGTGACTAATGGTGAGTTGGAGAATGAAGAACAAATATCATCAACCTTTTTTCAAAGTAGTTAACAAAGTCGCTTGGAAGAAGGGAGGAGGGGCAAGGGGCCTTGGGGGGGTCAAGGAGGGTGGAGAAGACAGAGAATCGTTTTTTGGAGTACGAAGAATGGATCTTATCTTGAAAGAAAGTGATTTTTGCTTGAGAGATAGAAGAAGAGAAAGAGGAGAGGAGAGTCTGATCGGTTAGGAGGTTATCTGGGTGTTTGGATTTCCACCATTTCCACTCAGCTGCCCGAAGGATGGTTTTATTAGCACGCAGTGCCTCATTTAGCCAGGGTGCAGGAGGGGAATGACGAGCCTGCCGAGATGTGAGAGGACAGAGAGAGTTCAGAGAGGATGAAATAGTCCAGAAGAGAGTTTCTGCAGCAGAGTTTGGAGGCAGGAGTTGGAACGAGTCAGATGAAGGGCTGGCTGAGAGCACCGATGAGGTAAGAGTCGAGAGGGAGGTTACGAAGGTTACGGCGGACAGGTGCAGCATGAGAAGAATTAGTTTGTTATGTTTCGAAAGGGGTAGAGAGAATTATATGAAAAAGTGATCCGAGGTGTGAAGCGGGTTTACAGAGAGGTTAGAAGTAGTGCAGTTCCTTGAGAATATGAGATCAAGGACATTGCCAGCTTTATGAGTTGGTAGGGATGGAGACAGTGAGAGCAAAGGCGGTTAAAAATAAATGTGAATTCAGATATCTTCTCTGTCTGGAGGTTGAAGTCTCCGAGAAGTACATATATGGATCAGGACAAAAAAATGAGCAGATCTTTTTTCCTGCACTACCTGATACTATAACAAAATTGTTGTAAAATAACCCAGTGCAATATATTATTTCTACTATTTACTACTGTTATTACTGACTTCTTATTTATTACTTTGATATGCTCACTTACTCTTATAATGCTAATGCTTTTTCCGATGCTGGATGTTTGATTTCCATTGTATCTACTGCTTTGCTGTAACGGTGTAAATTTCCCACCTCTGGGACAAATAAAGGGTTTCTGATTTCTAAGGTTGCAGCCCTGCTTTAAAGACACAAAGTGCGATCATCTCTGATGGTTCATCTCCTTCTGTCAGTCTTTGTTCAAGTTTCAAACATTTGGAGGTACCTCACATCAATCAATCAATCAATCAATAATAATAATTTCAATTTATATAGCGCCTTTCACGAAACCCAAGGACGCTTTACAATGGGAAGTAACAAAACAAAAGGTAATAATAAACATACAGAGCAATAGCAGGAAATAAGTGACTGTAAATTAGTTGAGGCCAAAGGCCTGAGTGAACAGATGGTGTTTGAGGTGTTTTTTGAAGGTGTCCAGAGTGTCTGCATTCCTGATTGCAGAGGGCAGAGAATTCCAGAGGGTGGGGGCTGCGACACTGAAGGCTCTGTTGCCAAATGTTTTCAGCTTGGAGCGCTGGATGGAGAGCAGCCCTTTGTCAGAGGACCGCAGGTGACGAGAGGGGGTGTAGGGCTGAAGGAGGTCAGAGATGTATGGAGGGGCTAGGGAGTGGAGAGATTTGTAGGTTAGCAGGAGGAGTTTGTACTGGATGCGTGACTTGACCGGGAGCCAGTGAAGTCAATGTTTATTTATATAACCCAATATCTCAAATGTTACATTTGTCTCAGTGGACTTCATAGTTTGTACAGAATATCAGTATGACAATACGACACCCTCTGTCCTTAGACCCTCACATCGTACAAGGAAAAACTTCCAGAAAAAACCCCACAGTTTAAAGGGGAAAATGGGAGAAACCTCAGGGAGAGCAACAGAGGAGGGATCCCTCTCCCAGGACGGACAGACGTGGTGTCCCCCGACAGTCTAAGCCTATAGCAGCAAAACTAACGTGTACATGCACTCCCTTAGGATAGATTGAGGGAAAAGGGTAGGAACTAAGATGTATGCGCCACATCTATACCATGAGCACATTGCTCCTAAAAAGTTTTTTTGGCACTGACACCAATCAACAGTTGTGCATCGACTCGGCAGGGATCAAGGCACGTATATGCCTCTCCCTGCTTCCACCGTCTACACACACAACCAAATTACATACCATCAGTAAGGAAAAAGAGTAAGAACTAATATGTATAGGTAAAGAGGCACAACGTGTCTGTCAATGCACTCTTATTAGATTATTTTATCAACTATATGCTTTATCAAAAAGGAAGGTCTTAATCGCACTCTTAAAAACGGATAGGGTGTCTGCCGCCCGAACACAAACTGGAAGCTGATTCCACAAAAGTGGAGCTTGATAAGAAAAGGCTCTGGCTCCCATTGTACTTTTAGAGACTCGAGGAACAACCAACAACCGTGCATTCTTGGAACGCAATGCCCTAGTAGGACAGTAGGGTATAATGAGTTATTTAAGGTAAGATGGCGCCTGCCCATTAAGGGCTTTGTAGGCGAGAAGAAGAATTTTAAATTCTATCCTGTGTTCTATAGGGAGCCAGTGTAAGGCAGCCAGAACAGGAGTAATGTGGTCCCTTTTCCTAACTCTGGTTAGTACACGAGCTGCAGCATTTTGAATCAGCTGAAGTGACTTGACTGACTTCTTGGTACACCCTGATAATAAGGAGTTACAATAATCCAGCCTTGAAGTAACAAATGCATGGACTAGTTTCTCTGCATCGTTTTGAGGCAAGATATTCCTGATTTTTGCAATGTTACGTAGATGGAAGTAGGCGGTCCTTGAGATTGATTTTATGTGGGTGTTAAAAGATCAATCCTGATCAAATATAACACCAAGATTCCTTACAGTCTCACTGGAGGCCAAATTAATGCCATCAATAGTTAGTATATCTTTAGATAGTTTGTTTCGTAGATTCTTTGGGCCGAGTGAGTGGCCCGACCAAGCAAGGAGGCAGAGGCAGAGAGTTCAAATATAACCCGGTGTGGGCATTTATTTCTCATGTGCACATAGTCACCAGCCTCAATATGACTGTCCTCCCTGAACACAGTCAGCAGCCACAAGGATCTCCCACACACTACCTGTCCACTGACAGGGAAAACAGAGCCTAAATACACACACACTAATCAATCAAGAAGACACAGGTGAGGGGGGAGGAGACAACACAGGGCACCAGGTGAACACAATCAACAACAATGAAGCTACACAACCCGTAACAGAGGCCGAGATCTATGGGCCCAGAGATCACCTCCGTGACAGGCAGTCTTGAATTTTATTTAGATTATTGGATTCATCAGGCTTGATGGACAAATATAGTTGAGTATCATCCACATAACAATGGAAATTTACAGAATGATTCCTTACAATATTGCCTAGCGGAAGCATAGTGTAAACAAAATAGGTCTAAGCACTGAGCCCTGTGGCACTCCATGGCTCACTTTGGTTTGCATGGAAGATTCATCGTTGACACGTACAAACTGAGAGCGTTCAGATAGATAGGACCTAAACCATCCTAAAGCAGTTCCCTGTATGCCAACTAAGTGCTCTAGTCTTTGCAATAGGATATCATGGTCCATAGTATCAAATGCAACACTGAGATCGAGCAAGACAAGAATAGAGACAAGTCCTTTGTCTGAGGCTATGAGAATGTCATTTGTGACTTTAACCAGAGCTGTCTCTGTGCTATGATGTGTTCTAAAGCCAGACTGAAAATCTTCAATTAAATCATTGTTTTTTAAGTAATCACACAACTGTTTTGCGACTGCTTTCTCAAGAATGTTTAAGAGGAACGGAAGATAGGTCTATAGTTGGCTAAAACCTCTGGATCGAGGTTGTGCTTTTTAAGAAGCGGTTTTATCACTGCTACTTTGAATCATTGTGTAACATAGCCTGATAATAAAGACATATTCATAATATTTAATAAAGAAGTGCTAATTAATGTAAAAACTTCTTTTAACAGCTTAGTTGGAATTGGGTCTAAGATACACATTGATGGTTTAGAAGAGAGAATCATTTAATTCAATTGTTCAAGATTTTTTGCTGAAAAGCATTCCAGTTTACTATCTAATTTAGTATTAGAACTTAGGTTTCCGGGAGCTATTGATAACACTATACTGGTCAAAGGCAAGAGGTCATTAATGTTGTTTCTAAGAGTAACAATTTTATCATTAAAAAAGCACATCAAATCATTACTACTGAGTGCAATGGGAATATAAGGCTCAATAGAGTTGTGGCTCTCTGTCAGCCTGGCTACATTGCTGAAAAGAAATCTTGCATTATTCTTATTCTCATCTATTAATGAAGAGTAGTAAGCTGCTCTCGCTTTACGCAGTGCTTTCTTATATTCATTGAGAGTAATATGCCAAATTAAACGACATCCAGACTCATGCTGCAGTGTTCAAAGTGAGTTTTCTGAGACAGAGGATGAAGAATGTTTACGGGTCAGTAAGAGGTTGACAGTGACTGTCCAACTGTGTCCTGTTGCCAAGAACATGTAGACTACAGAGCACAGGGACAACAGCACGTCCTCTTCCCAAACACACACAAACACACACAGGAGCAGAGGAGAGGTCTGCATGTGCGTGTAACCATGTGAATAATGGTGAAAATGCCTGTTAATGATTTAATAACGTCAGGCTGTGGTAACAATAATGATGCGCAGTTCTTGTGACACACACACACACACACACACACACACACACACACACACACACACACACTTGCTAGAAACACACTGCTAAAAACATTGTATGCAAGCAGATACATGTACGATAGGAAAGAGCCAGGTTTTAAAGTCTGGTTTAATTTTGTTTACGTATTAGAATCAAATGTATCATGCCAAATGAACAAAATTAGGAAAATTAATTCCCAAAATGTATTTTCTGTAAGCAGGATGAAGCCCAAACATTCAAAATTGACCAGTGCCAATATCAGAAATGTGTTGAAAAATGCGTTTTTTCCCGATGAAACTTAATGAAAATGTAGGTCGTTCAAGTATGCTGTGAGGAGGCAGATGCCAGGGAGTGTGTGCATCTTGTGTTTGGTGAGGTCCTGCAAAGGAAAACCCTGGGGGCTTCTCCATTCCCATGACAGTGGATTTACGGCACACCAGAGAGGACAACTTATCTTTTATCTAAACTGTAGCTACACGTCCTCAGCCCATAACCAACAAGTCTTAGTTATAAAACACGGAAAAATAGTGATATTCCAATCTTTATTCCAGACTCAAGGTCCATATCACATACAAAAAGACAAAACACACATCAATAAATAAGATACAAAGCTAAACACAAAACATATTATAGGAAGCATTGCTAATTTTCAGGAAAATATGGCAACAAAAACTATTTTTCGTTTGCGTTAGTTTCGTCCTGGCAGCAGAGGGAAGGATGCTCGTGTCTGCGCGGTGATTGGCTGTCTCTGCAGCCTCCCGGCTCGTGAATAAAGCCCCTCGCGGTGCCCCCGTGCGTCAGAGTGGGCGCAGCCGGAGCGAGGAGCGGAGCGACTTCACGCGCAGCTGGACACACATCTTTCACTGCTGGAACTCAGCGAACAAATCGTAATTATTCCATGACCATCAGGCACATTTAGTGGAACTCTGCTGGAATATTTCTCGGGAAACTTTGGTCTTGACCACTCCACAACACCGAGGTGAGTTTACATGAATTAAAAACTCGATTTAATCTAAACGCAGAGGGTGATAGTAAGTAGTCAAGGAGTGGTTTGGCTGCGCACTTGGCGCAGAAGTGGCCACATGACTTTAGTTACTGCGCCTCTTTTGATGAGCTGAACTGAAGTGGCGCAATGAATACAACTTTGATTTGTTTGGAAAAATGTATTTAATATCTGGTGTTTTTGTGATTTCATTTATTGTGCTAAATATGATTTAGCTAGGGTTTATATTATGTAATTATTTATTTATATTTAAATGAATTTATACTATTTATTATAGCTTTGTGAATCATTTCACATTTTCTTTTACAAGTTTGCATTTCAAATTGTTTGTTTGTTTTGCACATGGCATATCATTAAATCCGTGATAAAAAGTATCAAAGAAAAGCATGCATTATCCTTCATTAAGATTGAATGCATAAAATAATGCATTAACACATGATAAAGTCACTGTGTCTTTATGTGGTTTCTTCACAGTTTATTCACAGTTATTTCATACATTACAGCAATATAACTGTTATTTTCAGAGTCATTCATCTGCTCAGCTTCTGTAAAATAAAAGCAGTATCTTCAATCAGAAATATTATTTTCTGTTTGTATTATGAATGTATGAAGTGACTGAACATCACATTACAGCACATTAATGCTTAAGGAATTTATTATTTGTCATTAACTGATCCTGTTGTGTAACCCGATGTGTTGAAGATAATTTGCATGCAGTTAGGCGCAGGCATGATCATATAAGGACTACATTCTTATAAAAGTATGATAAGCACGACGAGCAGCTCTGTCCGGAGGCCTCATGCAGCGTGATGGGTGGACATGATGGATGTACCTATTGTTGCACTCACAATAACATATTCAAACCAAAAGAATGAACCATGTCTAGTTCACTGGCATTTTATTGGATCTGGTTTTACAGAGCAAAACACCTACCTACAGGAAACTGGCAGAAAAAACATATTTATCACTTTCGAAAATGAGGCTATACACTTTTATTACCTTGTATTTAGGATGCAGTGGAGCTTGTATTTCTTGTTTCTAGTAACGCTCTACCATCTGTATAACACAGCATTGTGATGGCATGTTTAGTGGGTTGCATGTAGCATTTCTGTTTTGACCATTCTTGTTATGACAAACCGGAGACAGAGGGGGGCAAAATAACAGAAACGCATGCAATGTCAATACAACACCAAAATCGACAAGCTCAGAACCATGACATAATCAGTTGATCAGGAAAAAAAATGGTAAACTCTACGTGGGATTTGCTGCAGTAGTATATTGCATTATTGTCCAAGAATATAGTTGTCCTGTCCTGAGTTGTATCTGTGATGAGTGTTTAAACAACCAAATATAACCCTGAAAACGAAGTATGTTTAATCAATACTGTAGAATTTCCGAGGTACTTGAGAATTGCCTTGTTATTCTACTTTAAACTTCCGCTCTGCTGCATTTCTGACTTTGCTTTAGAAAACCAGACATCTATATATTCACCAAAATTACTTTTCACAAATATATGTCATCTAAATAAGTGTTTGAGTTAAGTCACGTAGACGCTTAAAGGGGAAACGATGTCTAAGAGGTTATTAGAGATAAGTCCAAAACTCATGACCCCGCTGATTTATCTTATGACCCTTTGGAGGGGCAAGACCCCTAGATATGGAACCACTGTAGTAAACTTGTAAACTGCATTAGTTCAAATCTTAAGTGTTGCATCAGTATTTACTACTTTCCTAATTTACAAATAAATCAGTACACAGAATGATAATAGTTATGTACATTTACTTATTTTAAATACAGGACTTTTACTTGCAATGTCGTACTTTAACAAGTGCTACTTGTATCTGAGTACTACTGCGACTAAATAGATGACCGCATGCGTTAAATCTGGTACAGAAAATCGTCAGGTGTTATAGACTTATAAAGTTGTTAGTTATGTTTTACCTGATTACTCTATAACTCCATCAATTGATCCAGACACAGACACAAAACATTGAAATGAGAGGCCATTTCTTTCAAAAGCCTTGGCTCAAAATTACATAATGCATTTTCTACTGAATTTATTTTATTTATATAAATATAATTCATTTTTTTAAATCCCTCCCTCTTCACATCTGTCTTTTAGTGCCTTCAGTTCACTCGTATGCATCCTGTCCTCATAGGCAGAGTAACTCACCTCTAACTCTTTCCCCTCTTGTGGCTTTTTATTTCCTGTGCTTTCCTTTTTCCTCCTGTTGTCCAAACACATTCATCTCAAACCTGACCTTTTTTCTGGCCATTCTGTTCCTGTTTTTCTTTGTACTTTTTAAATAACATTTCCTATTGTTTCATGCTCGTCTTAACGTTCCCTCTTCCCACACCCAAACCCAAAGTATTTTGACAACTAATTTCCCCATCCACTTCTGCCTGGCTGGTTGCCAACTTTCCACCTCTTTCTTTTCTAAGAAGTGAAGCCAGCAGAACTAAAGGTCGGAGATGATTTTGAAAGTAGACTTTATTTGATTAAGAGGATCAGTATGGTTAAGACTCAGCTTTCCAATTTGATCAGACAGGCACGCTATGACATGGCCTAATGAGGGTCCATGTTATAAAACACAAACGCATAATTCAGATGATGGAGGACAAGTGAAGACGAGAATGTTCAAAACTGATTCCTTGTGATATGTGTGTGAGTTTGTCCATCTTACTTTGTGCCTTTGAGTGTGTGAGTTGGGTTTGAGGGGGTGTATTAGTACTGTGTGTGTTTGTATGGCGTGCAAGTTGGGTTCATTAAGTTTAAGCACATTCCTAGATGTGCTCATTAACAAGTAAAGCATTTGTCCCCTTTCCAAACCATGGTGTCAAGAGATCCATACATTCTTATTGAGATAGAGAGATTGTGTGTGTGTGTGTGTGTGTGTGTGTGTGTGTGTGTGTGTGTGTGTGTGTGTGTGTGTGTGTGTGTGTGTGTGTGTGTGTGTGTGTGTGTGTGTGTGTGTGTGTGTGTGTGTGTGTGTGTGTGTGTGTGTGTGTGTGTGTGTGTGTGTGTGTGTGTGTGTGTGTGTGTGTGTGTGTGTGTGTGTGTGTGTGTGTGTGTGTGTGTGTGTGTGTGTGTGTGTGTGTGTGTGTTAATCGTCAATCAGCCCATTTATTCCCAGAGACGCCCCAGGGCAAGCTGGTATCATACATATACACACACACACACACAGACACACACACACACACACACACACACACACACACACACACACACACACACACACACACACACACACAGCTGCTCCTCATCTAACCTCAGTTATCATGATTCCATTTGTCTGTTTAATGTTCCACGGCCCCTATACTCTTTCTGGTCATTTCACCCCTTTCTGCCCTAAGAAGACTTTTCCACTTCACTAAAATGTTCTTTTACATTATTCAGATGTTTTTCCGTTGTGAACACATCACTTATAAGCCTCCTTGCTTTATTATAAACCCTGTTAATAAATCCAGTTCGAAAAATAAACAGGACAACAAGTCTACAGAGATTAGTGTAGTGTCCCATCAATTATGTTAAGTTTTGTCATATTTGTGTTCGTCATGTTCATGTTAGTTTAGTTTATGTTCCACTTCCTGTTTTATTTTGTACTCACCTTGTCTCATTCTAGGTCCCTTTACTTCCTGCTCTGGTTCCTTTTCCCGCCATCGTCAGTGTCTGCCCCGCCCCTGATTGTTTCCACCTGTGCCCACTTACCTCATGTATATATTGTCCTGTCTCCCCTTGTTAGTTGTCGGTTCGCCTTGTTCATTGTCCCAAGAAGCCAGATCCCAGCCATTGCTTAAAGAGATTCAGTGTTTTGCCTTTTTTCCTCCATGAGACCGCTTTACTTTTGTCAGTTTCTTATTTCCTCTAAAAGAGTAATTTTGTTTTTTGCAAGTAAAGATTATTTTTCTTCAAACCTTTTTTGTCTCTGGGTTGTGCATTTGAGTCCTCCAAGCTATTGAGTCAAGGTTCCTAACAATTAGTGGCTATGGTAGCTACACTGCAGTGCGTTGAGCCAGAGACTGGAACATCTCCTTGATGTTTAATGTTCTTGCATGCAACATTTATTATATTTATACCCACTAAACCCAAAGTACCACTGAGGATGATCAGAATGTGATTAGTTCTGCAGAAATGTGTGAACGAGTTTTGGTTCAAGAGAAAAAGTGTATCTGATAATGACAGGAGATGAAACACTAAGGGAAGTTAACATTTATCCTGAGGGGACCATGAATCTGCGCTCCAACTTTCATGGCTATTTTTCCATAGATGTGGAGACCTTGGCCCTCAAGAGAATAATGGTGGTTCAAGAGAAACAGTCAGCGGATCTCCAAAGCCATCTTGATTTATTCTTTTGACATCATGAATATCTTTACCCAATGTGTGACATTCTATCTAGTAGTAGTAGAAGGGGATCACAAAAGCTAGTAAGATTCCTCCTTTGGGGATCATGAACATTTATACAAGATTTTGTGACATTCTATCTAGTAGAATTAAAGATATTTCACTGGGTAAGTGAACAATTTGAAATGCTGCTGGCACTATACAAATAAAGGGATTGACGAAACCAGATGGATTCATCCTCAGGAGATAATGAACGTGTGTAAAATAAATAAAAATGTCATGCCAATTCACCCATTGGAATGAAATACACAAAACTATTGCTGTGTTTAACCTGTGCATTTCCTTACGTTTCTGCAGGTCAAACAAGCTCGGATTCAAACCCACGCCACCCAGACCAGAGCAAGGCACGATGTGTGCATGTGTGTGAGCATATCTGTGTGAGGTCCTTTAAGTGTGTATTTTCAGTACGTCGAGTGCCTTTGAATGAGCGAACGTGTTGTGTGCGTGAGTGAGAAGATGAGGGCTGTTGCCGTTCTTCTGTGTTTCCTGATGGTCGCCCAGGTCGGGGCGTCCCGGTTGGTCCGGGACACCGTGGGGGGCCCGGAGGCTTCAGAACCCTCCAAGAGCAACGCCTCCGTCCCGCTTCAGCCCCCCCAGAAGGGCCGTCCACAGGGCTCCTTCCCCCCCATGTGCGTAAATCCCACGGAGATAAAGCAAGCCTTCAAGTATGTGAACACCATCGTGTCCTGCCTGATCTTTGTGGTGGGGATCATCGGCAACTCCACACTGCTCCGGATCATTTATAAGAACAAGTGCATGAGGAATGGACCCAATGTCCTGATTGGCAGCCTGGCTCTGGGAGACCTGCTTTATATCATCATCGCCATCCCCATCAATGTGTTTAAGGTAACCACATGTATCCCTTGATTGTTGCCAGGTTTGATTTTGGAACTGATCATATCATTTGATGGTTGAATCGAGCCATTACATGTATTTATTCACTTTTAAATGAGAAGAGGCAGGTGACTTAACATCTTGATGCAACAATTCAGGCATTTCACGCAAAATTAAAACTTCAAATGTTTCTAACGTATTGCAAAGCGTCGCTTGGTCTGTGTCTAATTTGATAAGACTTTAATCTAAAGTAATTTCCTTCACTGCACTTTCACAGTTACGAGGGGACCGTTTGCGACAGCTTTCTTGGCACATTCTGTGGTTAGCCAAGGTTTATTTAAGAGTGTATTGCTGTAGTGTGTCCCTGTATTTAAGGTGTTTTGTGTGGTTTTGTTCATTTCCTTTTTTTAAGTAAAGACTCTGCACACTTGACTTTCATTTGACCACTTCAATCAAAAAACTAAATCAAAGCAGATGCGAGTCAAAGGTTGAGGACAAACCTGGTCCTTTCCTAACTCGTGTGTGTGACCTGAAAAGATCCAGTGCGCTTTGGTCTAAATGCCGTCACTGCCAAATGTTCAAGTTATACTGTAACCACAAACGTGCGCCAGCAAGAAGTTACAAAAAAAGGAGAAAACAACATGTGAAACTTGTTTTATCCTCCAAATCTGATGAATAATTGACTTTGAAGTGAATATAGCTGGAATGTGGTGCTGTATTTTATCCAGACAAATCTGAAAAACAGTCACTTTGAGTCATGTTACTGATTATATTTTATGTATTTGTGACAACCCAAATATGACTAGAGTACATTCATAATATCTCAAACGAGGAGCAGGATCTGCTGTATTGATAACAGACTTGGTTTTAAAACTTAAAAGTTGTACAACCAAGCGTTGCTAATGACATAACTCTAAATCTCGTAAAGTGGCTGACAACATTTGGCTGGTTTGCTGTCAAATATATTGTCCTGAATTGACTACTTGATTACCCTTAGGACATTAACTGTGGGGAGGAAATGTTGACTTTGGCGAGCTGCCTTGGTAATACTGACACTAGGAAGACAGGGCCCCTACATGAACCTCAAAAATGTGTTTGCACAGGGGACACCTCTTATCATAAAATCTTTCATTACATGTCACTTGTTAGACGCTTTTATCCAAAGCGACTTACATACTCAATACTGTGGGCAATCCCCACAGGACAAATTTGGGGTGAAGTGTCTTGCCCAGGGACACAACGACATGCAGTGGGGTTTGAACCTGTGCTTCCCTGATACGAACACCAACGCACTAACCCACTGCTCCACAGCCCCCCTTTCCTCACTGTCTGCCTCCATTATTCTCTGCAGCTAATAGCCGAGGACTGGCCGTTTGGCGTGTACGTCTGTAAGCTGATGCCGTTTATCCAGAAAGCTTCAGTTGGAATCACCGTCCTCAGCCTGTGTGCCCTCAGTATCGACCGGTGAGTACATTACCAACACAATCACACAACAAACAACAGCAAGCAATTACATTGAGATGTTGAATGACAGCTGTTAAACCTAGAGATCTTGTTACTGTTCCAAACCAGTAACAAAGATTTCAGTTGTACCGACATCCAGGACAATACCCTGCCATAGCTGGAAGTCCAAGTCAAGTATTTCTAGAAAAAAGTAACATTTACCTTCAGTTACACAAACCCCTGCCTCCTCAGAGATATTTATATGTTTAACTCATTCATCATCTACCATGGCCTACTCTTAGAAGGAACTTGGTCACTCTCTATAATACTAACTGATTTCTTCCATGTGAGTTTTAAGGACAGTTTTGAAAAAGACTTGACGCATACCAAGACCACAGACTTGAAGCAATAATATAGGACTCAAATGTACATATATATACAGAAATGGACATGTTTATGTTTATAAGATAGGACTGGATGCACCCTGGTAGATCTCATGGTAGTTTGGGCGACCCGTGTTTTAAGGCTGGATCCTTAACACAGCGGACCAGGTCATTCCAGTCTACTATCCATACACGCAAAAAGCCAATAAAAATAATCATGGCCGTCAAGTAATACTTGTCCTTGGCTGTGGAATCAACATCAATCGTTTTGAAAACAAACAAAGAGATGGATTCCATTTCTTCATAGCGATAATATAAATACTTCGTGGTTTGTATGAGACATTGTGTCTAAACTATGACAGGAAGTGGAAACAACTTCAACATCTGGTGGCCACCTTAGAACAATGTAGCCATTGTTGGTGTCAAACCAGAACCTAACCAATGAGTACCGTGTAGTTCTGAAAGCAGCTGTCTGTGTTTGTGTACAGCTACCACGCCGTGACGTCATGGAGCAGGGTGAAGGGGATGGGCATCCCTCTGTGGAAAGCGGTGGAGGTGACGCTGATCTGGCTCGTTGCCGTGGCGCTGGCGGTCCCTGAGGTGCTGGCCTTCGACATGCTGGAGATACCGTACAGAGGCAACAAGCTGCGCGTGTGTCTGCTGCACCCAGAACAGACCGGCAGCTTCATGAAGGTAGAACAAAACTCAATAAACTTCCATGTTGCCTTCCACAGAATGAGGAATTGTTTGCTGTTTTCCAACATGTGCTGAAAATCCTGCACACTGATTGAGATCTCTCGGATTTTACTTTTAAGCACAAGCAGCATCTGAACAGTTTAGTTTTCTTTCATCAGGATAATATTGAAGCTCTGCCACCAAGTAATTAGTAATTCCAGAAAATGTAACACAACCAGCATGCAAATCATCTGAATGTGATCACAGTACATTTAGACAGCTGCACACAGGCACACATTGGGAAGATATTTCCAATATGTGGGTACTTAAAGTTTATTTAAACCAGATGGGTCTGGGGGAAACGCAAGACAGGGTGGAAATAGAGGATATTGCTGCAATGTCTTTTCATGTGACTATTCAAATCAGTGAATTCCGCTTGATGAAATGAGCTATAATGCATAATTCAGCCTGAGCGGGTGAAATATGTTGAAAAGATGGTATTTGGATTTAATTGAGGAAATGTCTTAAATTCTTTCAACTAAATCAACCACAAGGGCAAAAATAAATACAAAAGGAAGAATTTATTTCAAACCAAAACAAGTCTGTAACTAATTCAGCGTGTCTCTACCAAGTCTCATTAACCCAGGTCTCGGGGGGGTCAGTGCCCATTTCTTTACAATACTACATGTCTTTGTTTCTTGATGGCATAGCATGAAATGCAATCTCCAACCGTGTGGACCTGTGAACATTTTTCCAGCTCTACCACAACATGAAGGACTGGTGGCTGTTTGGCTTCTACTTCTGCTTCCCCCTGGCCTGCACAGGAGTCTTCTACACCCTCATGTCCTGTGAGATGCTCAGTCGCAAGAAAGGCATGCGCATCGCACTCAACGACCACATGAAACAGGTACATCCAGAAACATTCATCTGTTTGCATCTTGCTATTTATTTATCTATATATCGTATTCCATTTATATAAAGACTATTCTGCTATTTCATTTGTATTGACTTGCACATCCTGCAACATTCTCTTGCACTATTGTATTTCTATTCTGTTATTTCTTGCACTATTTGCATTGGTTTTATCTGTTTTATGTCCTATATATTCATGTTGCATGTTGGAGGAGCCTTACATTTTGTATTGCCATATCTAAACTGTAGACAATAAAGCATTGAATGAGGTAAAGTTACTTATATTGTAGAAAAAGCTTCTGTCACAAGTGGTTTGAAAATCTTACTTTAGTAAAAGTGTGTAAGTATAATCAGGAAAAGTATTTATCGTAAACCATTCAAGGCAGGACAATGTCTCCTTTGACAGTCATACAATTCACTTTATATCAGTAGATTAATTTAACTTCAAAAGCAGGATGTTACTGTTGTAGTACTTTGAGATAGAGGTCATGAACAAATACCAAAGAATTATTTTAATTCTCAATGAGTGTGTGCGTGTGTGTGTGTGTGTGTGTGTGTGTGTGTGTGTGTGTGTGTGTGTGTGTGTGTGTGTGTGTGTGTGTGTGTGTGTGTGTGTGTGTGTGTGTGTGTGTGTGTGTGTGTGTGTGTGTGTGTGTGTGTGTGTGTGTGTGTGTGTGTGTGTGTGTGTGTGTGTGTGTGTGTGTGTGTGTGTGTGTGCGTGTGTGTGCAGCGGAGGGAAGTAGCGAAGACGGTGTTCTGCCTCGTGCTGATCTTCGCTCTCTGCTGGCTGCCTCTCCATCTGAGTCGCATCCTGAAGAAAACTATTTATGACGAAAATGACCCCAACCGCTGTGAGCTGCTCAGGTAAGACGACACTGCCAACGTCACCCTCTGCTCTCCGCCTTCCTGTATTCCTCACTTGAAACTTTGCACTTGTCGCACCCGACAGCTTCTTGTTAGTGATGGATTACATCGGCATCAACATGGCTTCCTTAAACTCCTGCATTAACCCCATCGCCCTCTACTTTGTCAGCCAGAAGTTTAAAAACTGCTTCCAGGTAAGAGGCTACTAAAATGGCACTACACATTGTATATATAGAATGTAGAAATTGATGACTGTGTGTTCTTTGTCCCGCAGTCTTGCCTGTGCTGCTGGTGCTACAGGACATCTCCTCTGGACGAACGAGGCTCGGGGGGGCGCTGGAAGGGCTCTTGTCACGGGAACGGGCTGGACCGCTCCAGCTCCAGTCAGAAATACACAAGCTCTTCATAAACACACACACACACATATCCTGCCATACCTCGTGTTCCCATCGGCTCCCGGAGGAAACGGAGAAGGAATCACTGAAGGAAGGACGGAGGAGGAAACAGGACTGTACCTGATCAGGCTGCCAAAACATATGATGTCTTAAATCTGTGGCTGTTATAGAGGACTGAAGTCGCTACATTTATATAGAATGTTTATTAAAGCCGCATGTAAATGTAGGTACAGGATTATTTACAAGAAGACCTATGATTATACCTTGCCTTATGTCTGAATAACAGCTGCAATACTGAAGCTTTAATACCTCACAGTGAAGGGAAACTGTTGCCTCTGCAATAATAAACACAATCAAACGCTGATTATCTGAAAAGCCGCTGAACCGATCCCATGCTGCCCGGTGACATCATAGTGAAAAGGGCCCCGCTGTCATGTGTGGAGCCAAACTTCGGAAATATTTTATCCCGAAGTCATCGACGCCTGAAATCATGCAGAGAGCAGCTGTTGTCTTTGAACGCTGACAATAAACAGCAGATGACTCCAATCATGCCACACAGAGGAGATCATTTATAAGGACTTTTATTATTGCATTATTCAAGCTGTTGTACGCGTTTTCCACTGTGTATAAAGTCTTAACCCGTCCTTTATTATAATGTAGCTTCTATTTTTACAAGAAAGTATTACGAAACACGTGGATATTGTTTAACGTGAGGTGGTCATTTGTTATTTCGGTTTCCCGTAGCTGCTGGAAAGGACTTCTGAGAGCTGCTTGCGGAAAGCATATCCTAAACTTGACCCATTTAAAAAGATTTAGGAAGGAAAAAATAAATGTTGTAGCTGGATGTGTTCAAGAAGTTTCTGGTCACTGTGTAAAGTTCATAGAAGTTATTTAGATACATGTTTTTGCATTGAATTTAATCCTAGTAATCCATTATTTAACCAACATGATTTTCTTCAAAGGAGCTCATAGTGAGAAATGTATTATGTAAGCTGCAGAACTGAAAGATACATGTGTTCCTGATATTTTACGATTACCTTCAGGACATCTGTATCTAGCTGTACTTGTGACAAATCTTGTGATACCAGCACATCATGAAATAACCATTTTGAAATCATCGTAAGCAAATTCAAACCGTCTTCAACATTACCAGTAAGTCACTTATGATACAAACACAAGATGACTATAATGTAATCCTCTTATAGTTCTAAATATCAGACTAAAGAGGGAAGGTGCCTTTTTTAAAAACGTGCTGATAACCAGACAAGGTGTTTGTTCGCACTGAAGCATTTTCAACTCTTTTTAATATAATCTATAATTAATGTGAAAATATCTCCATGGAAAGCTCAAATCAGCTGATCATGTGACTCATGAACTCATGAGTGTGTGTGCCATCTCTGCGCTGCTTTAGGATAGAGGTCTGAGCAGCTCTGTGACCCTCTCTATAGAGACTGAGGTAATTTCAGGTTGAAGATTAATGTAATGTGAATATATGCCCCGGTGTTTTAAATTACATTTATACCGTACCTATTTGTTGGAGTATGCTGTAATAAATATTATTTTATAGCATTTGTGTTGTCTGAGGTTTTTACTAAAGCGTGGTTCTTCAACAGGGGGGACAGGACCCCTATAGTTACTGCAATGGGGCACCATCACCATTTTTTGATATTGAAAAATGGTTCTTGTTTCAAAAAATCAATTTTATGAAAATACAAATAAAAGTAACAGGAATCCAACATTTTATAAGCAGACATACTTCAGTGTTTAAAAAAAAACGTTATCTAATTTGTACTACATTGATAATAGCACTTTTACCTTTACAAAAATACGCTTTATAGTTGGTTAAGATAAGATAAGATCAACTTTATTGATCCCAAATTGGGGAAAAAACACAAAACGTTTGTTGCAGCAGCATGTAAAACAAAGTATTGCACATAATTACAAAATAAAAAAAGAGTAGAAGAAAACAATTATACAATATAAACATAGGGGAAATAAAAAGTTGACCATGAATATAAAAATATGTAGACCATCTGACAAATACAATTCTATTTGTGGACATATTAAATTAGATATAAATGTAAAATGTACAGTGAGAAGTTATAAGTCCAGTTAACCAATGAGAAACTATGGAGCGAGTCACGTGGCTGAATGTTTATGTTTGACAGGCAGCCTTTCAGTTACGATCGTTAACATCAATGGGCCACAGCAAATGATAGTGAGAAGCTAAACTATCTATTAATTATGTCAATTAGGGAGTGTGATTGTAACTGTGTGTGTTACTAGCTGGATGCAAACAGGTAAACGCTGTCTTTTGTTTCCCATGCTTGCTCTTCAAACAGCCGGGGACAGATACTATGTGCCCGTGATAAATAAACACACACACACACACACACACACACACACACACACACACACACACACACACACACACACACACACACACACACACACACACACACACACACACACACACACACACACACACACACACACACACACACACACACACGCACACACATTATTGTATATAGTTGAGTTTTGACAGCATCCATCAAACTAGATTGTTTGCCTTAATGGTCTGTTTTCTAATATTTCTGTGTTTCTGAACCACGTCTGTGTCTGCATAATGTGCATATAATGTTCGTATTTAGTCTCCTGATTTTAAATGGGAATTCAATCATTTGAGTGTTCCCAAAGAACCGGTGTTCTGCAGTTTGTGTGGGCCTACTGTACTGTTGCACAGTTTACTAAACTATGTCCAGGACAAGGTATTTGGAAGTTTTGGAAGATTCATAGCTAACCACACTGAAGATTATGGAGGTATTGATCAGTCTTCTCATATCTCTAACATCACCAGAAGTCATAATTTAAGGGGTCATTTCTCAAAATGTCTTTGTAGTCGTTTTGGTCTTTTTTGTAGTTTTTGTCTGGTCGTTTTTTGTCTCTTAGAAGTTGCTTTGTGTTTCTTTTGTGTGTCTTGGTAGTTGCTTTGCCTTTTATTCATAGCCGTTGTGACTCTCTTTATTTCTCACCGCGGCAGTATTGCATCTTTCTGTAGATGTCTAATTTGACTTGTTTTATTTTCTTTGTAGTCTTTTCTTTATGTCTCGTGTTTTGGTGCCTCTCTATGGTCATTTTGAATCTCCTACACTGAAAAAACGAAATTGTTGACTTTAATTAAATGTAGACTAGTATGTCAACAGATTTCACATAATTAGGTTATATTATGTTGAAAGCAATAATATTAAAGGTGGGGTCGGTAAGTTTCAGAAACCGTCTCGAGATACACTTCTTGTTATATTCCATGGAATGCTCTTAACATCCCGATAGCAATGAATATCTTAAGTGCTTTGACAAAAAATCCATAAAAAATGTCTTCTGTGGAAGCCGTAGTAGGCTACTGTAAAAAGCAAGACCAATCATTTTAGCCGGCCCGGCTAAAGTAACTGGATGGCCTACCTGCCTGTCAGCCTTCCATCATGTGCGCATCCGTGTGTGTTGGAGGAGGGGCTCTGTAAGGAAGTGGCAGATTTTTTACGGTTGTGTATTTTCAAATTCTAGCGCACTCGAGCTGGTTTCTCCAAAATTACCTACCCCACCTTTAAGTTTAAATAAAAAAGATTTGGTTCAACTCATTATTTTTGCTTTCAACTAACCTCAGAATCAGAAACAGGTTTATTACCAGGTAGGTTTACATTTTGACTGGTGTCGTGGTGCATACAAACAAGAATTAAAAACACAGGTAGAGAACTAGGAAAATGAAAATATATAGTCAAATATTTACAATGGAATGAGAGGAATAAAATATGGAATACAAATCAACTGTAATACAAAATAATGTTGTACATTGTGTGCATTAATGTAATGCATATAGAGTCTATGATGTGGCTGAGGTCAAGTGTCAGTGGGGGGGCCGGGCCTTGTTGATGAGGCCGGTAGCGGAGGGGAAAAAACTGTTCTGGTGGCGAGAGGTTTTGGTCCTGATGGAGCGCAGCCTCCTGCCAGAGGGGAGGGGGGTGAACAGTTTGTGTCCAGGGTGGGAGGGGTCGGCCACTATCTTCCCGCCTCAGGGTTCTGGAGGCGTGCAGGTCGTGGAGGGATGGCAGATTACAGGCCCTATACTTTATTAATCCCCGTGGGGAAATTGTTTCTCTGCATTTGACCCATCCTAGTGTTAGGAGCAGTGGGCTGCCATTTTTGAACAGCGCCCGGGCTGTGGCTGCAGTGTACCAGATGGTGATGGAGGAGGTGAGGATGGACTCGATGATGGAGGTGTAGAAGTTCACCATCTTCTTCTTGGGTAGGTTGCATTTCTTCAGCTGCCTCAGGAAGAACATCCTCTGCTGGGCTTTTTTGATGAGGGAACAGATGTTCTGCTCCCATTTGAGGTCCTGGGCGATGATGGTGCCCAGGAAGCGGAAAGACTCCACAGCAGTTACTGGGGAGTCACAGAGTGATGGGGCTGCGTTCTTTCTAAAGTCCACAACCATCTTCACTGTCTTGAGAGCGTTGAGCTCCAGGTGGTTGTCCCTGCACCAGGTCACCAGATGGTCCATCTCCCACCTGTAGGCAGACTCATCCCCACCAGAGATGAGTAGGTTCCTGCTGTGTCCAGGTGCTGGAGGAGGAAGTGAAGGGCCATGTTGACAGCATCATCTACAGACCTGTTGGCTCTGTAGGCGAACTGCATGGGGTCCGGTCCATAGGGGGTCTGTGATAGATTTGATGGTAACCTAATACAGTTATGGGCAATTTGATTAAATCCAGGCTGAAGACTTTCGTTTATGTCGCTGCTTTTAATTGAACTATTCACATCTCACAATGCACTATAACTTGTATTCATGTATTTTTTTTATACGATTTATTTCTGTTTATTTTATGATCTTTGCTTTTTAATGACTGTTTTTAAATGCCATTTTATGTGTTTCAGCTGCGCTATTTCTTAATGTCTTTCTTTTTTGTAAAGCACTTTGAATTGCCTTTTGTTGAAAGGTGCTATAAAATTGCCTTGCCTTGTATTTGAAAACAGTTATGACTACAAACGCCACACACTCCTTCTTTGAGTCCTCCTGCCAATGGTTACGTGATACTAAATGTAAACATGACTCTTGTCAACTTGTGTTTCCAAGGATACTATGAGACGTTTATGTGGCCCTTTCCTGCCAATGTATCAACTATCATTGTTATATAAGAGTATTACAAATGTTCAAATGTTCCATTACTTCCCCTTTAGAGTCAGTGTACAGCTGTGGTAAGAGAGCAGTGCACTTTTGACAGGAATGAATACAAACAATCATGTGAGTTATTAACAGCCTGTCAAAGGTTGAATGTTATGTCACAGGCTTCATGTCTTTGGCGTTTTCCTTGAGGAGAAGTTACATTTGGTTAACATCTGATTTCAGGGAAAGATCAGGAAAAGACACTGTGTCAAAGGTGTTACAAATTACCTTTACATGGTGTTTCCTGATTTACAAGGATTGCACTTCACATTAGAAGAGCCAGTTCCACAGAGTGAGTTTACAGAGATAACGCCTGAATCTCAGAGATCTTTGGTACATTTTTAATAAAGTAGTACCGTACAGGTTTTTTTATTGGAAACAGCTGATGATTCCACAAGACTTATTTTTATTAGAGGTAACTTTGTTGTCTTATTTGCCTCAAGAGCAACTCATTAAGGTTTGCTTCTAAAGGTTGAATGTCAACGTTACAGAGAAAACTATTCAGCAATACTGGAGATATCAGATATCATCTGTAAAACCACACAGGCCTGGCCGACATATAAATAAACAAAGAAATTAGTATGATTACAATTTCACCATAATGTGTTTGGAATAAAACGTTGTATGAGCGAGGACTTTATGTGTGTGCGACATTTTGAAACAAAACCACATTAAACCATACTGAAAATGATTGTTTGCTATAAGAACCATTTATGCACAGCCGCCTCCTTGTCACTGCGGATACATTCTTTTCTGCACAAACAATATTCAATGTGCTGTGCTCAACCTTCATGTGGTTTCAGCCATGTGATGAGTTTGGGGAGTTTCCCTTTTATGCAGCGTTCGGTTTGAATAGTGCTGCCCCATTAAAGAAAGATGATATTAAATCATTTTTTAAACCAACTTTGGATGTGTGACCCCATCATCGTTGAAGGTTTCACAGTTAAAGAGGATGTAACCCATTTTGCCCTTGCAAATGAAAGTTGGATTGATTATAATAAAAAGCACCAGTATGGTTAGCAAAAATGAAATTTAACTTTTATGACTCTTTTAAAAAAGGATCTCTATTATGCGAAATACACTTTTTAAATGTATAGTATTCATATATACAGTATGTCTACCCTGTGTGTTAAGATACTCATAACAATTCAGCAAAAAAGGTTCTATCTCTTTCCCTCCTGATCCAGGTTTGTGAAATCCTCTAAAGAAAATGGGCAAGGTTTCGGTTCATAAGAGACCTAAACGTTCATATGTGACGTCATTTGTGGTCGTACGGCATTAGCAACAAACCAACCACGGTAAGCCCCGCCCACCCTCTTCCCGGAATCCCCTCCCGCAGCACCTCTGTGTATTTTTGGCTACCGGTTTCAGCAGGATGTCTAAGAAGTTTAGACGCTGTGCTGTTTTAGGCTGCAATAATCTGGCACCTCTGAGTTTGCCGGTGGACACTGTAAACCGCTTCTCTTCCGCAGTGTTCACCATTACCATGGAGCTACTTGGGTGGGGGGCGGAGACAGAGAAACACGTCCGCAAAGGGGCGTGGCCAGCAGCAGCTCATTTGCATTTAAAGCTACAGACACAGAATCAGCACGTTTGAAACAGGGCTGAAACAGAGGGGCTTATGGCATGCTTAAATGCATGATCTGTTTGGGATTTTGAGCAAAAATGTTCAGGGAGATGTTTTCTATATATCTGAGACCTATAATATATTGTTGAAATACAGTACAATACGTGACCTTTAAAGTGTTTGGACCAGGAATTTATCACATGACATTCTACCTAGTAGTCTTTTGCAACATTTAGGTAATTTGTGGAAATGCATTATCAGACTAAGACTAATACACTCTTTGATAACATGGTTCTGATCTTTTGATGTCTGTAAAAAGATGCTACATGCCTTTTTTTCCCAAAATGTCAAATGATCAGATCCTAACAATCCCAAAGTGCTTAGTTTTTTTTTAAATAAAAGGGTCCTTCATAGTTGCGCATTGTGCTGACATTTTGATTGTCTTGAGATAGAGCTGCATGAACATGTGACTAACTGGATATGATTAACCTCAAAAATTACTTTAACCTCATTATTGATACTCTAATTTCTCCTGCCTGTTTGCACCGTATGTAGTCTCTCGCAGCACATTCCTCTGCTCATAAGGACATTCTAGCTTCCACTCCTTTCCTCCACAAACACGGCTTGAAAAGCACTTACGGTTTGGACGTCCTTCAAACGTTGTTACAAGAGTGGATATGAAAATAATGATTCCATCTCAAGTCAAAGGGCAGGATTTTGGAAAGAAAATGTGCTTTGTTGACTCAGTTATATGTATTTTTATTCGCTAATCGCTTCAAAAGTCTAGGATTGATCAACACAGGACTGAAACAAATGCATCATTAACATTTATGATACATCAATCCCAACATAATACGAAAAAAGAAAACTGTACAAATGTTTGAAAGTGACATGATCAAAGGGCTCCCCGAACATAAAATGTTTTGAGATCATGGTAACACGTTTCTTTCCGGTTTGTTTGTCGAAAACTGTCTGACATCTTAATAGCCCTCCACATGTGATGCTCTTCAGTCCATGGGCTGCTCCTGCCTTTCTTTGAACTCGTCAACTCGTGCCTGGAACAACATAAAAGAGAAGACAGTCAGAATTGGAGTTGACATGGCACGGAGAGCAACTTAAATTTCATTAAAGGACTACTTTCCAGGGCGAGCCAAACAGCCCAGGGTTTCTTCCTGCATCCCACATGGAAATATTATTGTACCACGTGTGGACAATTAGGGCTTGCTGTTCTTTGGTCCTCCTCTGTAGGGGGGGGGGGGGGCTCAGAGTCACTGGGTCACTGGTTTTCTGCTCAGTACACAAGCCTTTTGAACCACTAAGGATCCACTGCATTAGGATTTTTGAGGAAAGTTGACAGAAAATGTGAGATTCTGAATCTGTCCCACATGCATCTACTTAAAATAATCAAGCCATATCATATTGATGTTGTTTACACTTATATAATTTTAAAACATGGAACGAATATATTTAATTGACCACTGTATTGCTCAGTGGTTAGAGCTGGCAGCACTAGGGTTTGTAAAGCAGCTTGTGGTCTCATTAGTCATGTCATCCCCTCCATCTCCCCTTTCAACACTGTTACTTGCCAAAAGGGGATCGACCTCAGTATTTAGTAACAGTAGCGACACTAGGCCTGGGTGTTAGAGGCCACAGTGCGGAATGTTTTATGAATAAACCTTGACTTTTGAAAAACTTGTAACTACTAGCTGATTAGAGCAATCTCAGGTTGCAGCTCCCCTGGCAGCTTAATACAGGTGTGAATGTGTGACACACTTCTGAAATTAACAACCTGTCAAAAATAAATGCATGTGTGTGCATGTAGGTGTGTGTTACCTCATTCACACCAACGCAACTCCGGTTCAAGCTCCGTGCTAGAGCTTTTCAGGTTCAGAACCGGTTCTTCGGTTTAGCTCTGGCTCTTTTCACACTGCCCAGAGAATTTTTTGGTGCTTGAAACGAACCGGATTCCGGAGCTAAGAGGCTGCTCCGCTGCGGTGTGAAGAGGAAAACCCGGTGCTTTTCAAGCTCCAGCTCCGAACCGGCCCTGAAACACCGTTGGTGTGAATGAGGTATGTGTGTGTGTGTTTGGGGGAGGGGGGTGACTGACAAGATCTACATCAAAGACTAAAGGTGAATTTAGAGCATCTACAAAACATAACAATGGAGACACAATTCATGGGAACCTTTATTTGTTTTGGCAGTGGTTTAAATATTCACTCTTTAAGGATTTAAAGAAGACACATTATGGTATTAGGTCATTTCAGGTTCATATTAGCATTTTGTGCCTCCACTGTGATTTTTTTTTTTAAATATTGAAGTTAAAAGCATCAATCTGGTGCACTTTGAGAGCAACATTAAGAGATCTTTGGATCTATGTGCTCTTTGCTTGATTCATGCCTTCCCAGTCCCTTATCACGTAGCCTATAAGAGCATGGCGCCAGTTGTGGTGAAGGCATCTGACGTATTTTAACTGAAATGTCTACATGCATTGCAGAAGATGGCATCTTTTTTACATGAATATTCCAGCCAATCTCTGTTTTGAGACCATGAGCTGCAAAATGAGCACCTTACCCCGCTGTACAGGCGAGTTCGGTACTTTTTTAAATATACCTGGGCAGGCTCTGTTTTGCCGAGGTCCTCTGGCACTTGCGGGCCACTGAGGGGTGGCGGTGTATGGGGCAACGAAGACGGCTGCTCCGCCTCCGTGGGCGAGGCGGGCAAAGCCGGTGAGTCGGGCGTTAGTGTCCACGACAGTGGCCGCGGGTAACGTAATGTCCCCATGATCTGAACTGTTATTACCTGCAGTAGATGCAGTGTTACTGCTGGCGATTAGGGCTGGTTGTTTCAACCATTTTCTGAGTTCCATCATTGACTGCTGTGTCAGCACTTTGCAGATGACGAACGCGCAGCGGCACAGGTCACGCACACCTGACATAATAACGTTACTTACCGTTTAAATTGACCAAATAAATGCAGCAGACAATGTTATTTAACCACAATTACAATTTATTTTATTTCAACTAAATTCTTCTTCTTATTATTACTACCATTATTATATATGGATGTGTGAGACTGAAACATCCTCTGGAGGGAACACAGGGATTTTATGCAAAAAATACCTATATAACACACTACAGGACATGGAAAATGAAAAAGAAGGGCCGTACACCTAACCACTGCTGGTGGGTTTCTCTCAGTGAGTCTGGTGATGGATGAACAGGCTTACCTGAAATGTGTTGAGAACATGTTGAGAAACTTCAGTGAGATCCCTCAGGCCCCTCCGCAGCGGCTCTGTGGCTGGGACCCCCCCTGAAACACACAGAAGAGTCCTCTGAAGAAAACCACCACCATTACAAATAACAACAAAATCAACCACAGCACGCACTCCACCGGTCACCCCTCTCCAGGACCTACAGCTTTACTCTGCATCTTAATCAGCTGTGTGAGACCACATGCAGTACTTTACAGTCATGCCTCATATATATACAGCCATGCTAGAAAAATAAGGAAATGACGCAGGAGCAGGATGCTGTTCGGGTCCAGTTTCACCAAATGTCCTACAAGCAATCTGCAGTTTACAGCATGGGATACTGTTCTCTCTTGTTCACTAATCAAAACAGATGACATGTTTAATCAACGTCACGTGCATCCACAATTTCCAAGAAGCATTGACATCTGTGAGTCAGAGTTCCTGTTAACCGGTAATTACTGGACTATGACCGGTAAAATATGCTGAAGACCGGCAAATCTAAATCTCTCCGGTCAAAATGTCTGGTCAAAATAATTTCCCTTTAGCGCAATACCGCATCAGTTGTGCCACTTATGTGACAGACAAAAGAGTATGTGACAGACAAGAATAGTCCATTCTGATGTCTAACACTTAATGTGGAGAAAGAGATGTCCTGTATGGGTTGATTGTGCGTTGATCTGTTGGTAATGCCTCGGGGTTCCGGTGGGCATGTAAACAAATGCATAACGCTGCGCTATACTTTGTGGCCTCACCCGGTTGCATAGCGACGCTTCTTGTTTAGGTGTCTTTTAATAAGCAGGTAGTCCTATCATTAGCTAGAACTAGCTAGATCTGATCGATATGGACATAAACGCAAGTGAAGTCTAATCTGACGGGAGAGAGAGAGTTCAGCTGCTGCTGACGAGTCGACACGCAGCTCTGCATAATCACATTGATCGGGAGCAAAACACACACTTCAGGTTAGAATATCACACGTAGCTATTTGAATTACCTCTCAACAGAGGTGGGAGTAAGTCCTACATGTGCGAGTCATGAGCAAGTCTCAAGTCTTGACCTACAAGTATCAAGCAAGTCACTGTGGTGAGGGTCAAGCAAGTCAAGTCATTGCTCAGGTCAAGCAAGTCAAGTCAAAATTCTGATGAATAAGCCCAGTTTCCGCATTTAAATCAGTTAAAAGACAGTGGTTATGAAAATGGATTCAACCCACACTATGATCTTCATTACATACACAGTTAATAATTTGAAATCTAATTTAGACCGATGACAATCATATTAGATTCATATTAACCCCAGAACTGCAGACAATATAGCTAGGACTCAATCAAAAAGTCTGTTCAAAAATGCAGAATTACAGGTAAGAAAATCATATATGGCATTTGCCATTACACATATTTAATTTAAATTTCTGTTAACACTAGAACCGCCAACAGCGTCAGCACCTACATAGATATCATTTAATTTGTTCCTCTTCATTATTTCCTTATAAACTAAGTAGGACGATTTAAAACTCACTTAATTGGGTTAATTTTGAAATTGCTTCAGTTTATCATC
Source organism: Pseudochaenichthys georgianus (assembly GCF_902827115.2). NCBI lineage: Eukaryota > Metazoa > Chordata > Actinopteri > Perciformes > Channichthyidae > Pseudochaenichthys > Pseudochaenichthys georgianus. The sequence goes on from NC_047512.1 coordinate 31,757,150, forward strand.
ATAACAGATCAAAATATTGATAGTTAACTTTATATTTTATTAATATGTAATAGTACAGTAATATAAATAATTATTGACCAAATGTACATTGCAGATGTTAGCCACATTGGTAAGTTAGCTAAAAAGATAGCCATATTAGACAGTTATCATTGCCATTAATTGCCTCGTCAAACTACGAAAACGTTCGTTTGTCACAAAATAAATTACACTTGTTTGACTTAGATTTGAGGGCATGGCTTGAGCATGATGTAATTATGTTATCTATCACATTCGCTAACATGTCTGTCTTTAAATTCTCTAAACAGCTCTGGATTCCGGACGGCGGGTGCTTAGCCAAGTCTGATGTGTTGGCTCCCTTGGTTTGCAGGGATCTAAAACATGTCTCACAGACAGGCCTCGTGGTGTCCGTAGGCTTGCCCTCACTGTCAGAGATATAGCTCAAATACTTCCAAATTTCGCTGCTGGCGTCTTTTTTGTCAACAAGCCGAGTCGCATCGGCAGTTGCACTCCCACTTGCAACCACTTGCTCCCTGTTTTCTCACATGCTCTGGCAGCTAGCGCGTGCTTGAGAGAGGGGAGGAACTTAGAGCATGCTTGAAAGGGGCGGGACTGCAGTGCAGGCACGGCTGCAGTGCAGGGAGTGGAAGCAGAGCGCTGAACACACACGGCTCTTATTAAAACAGCGCTTTCTCACCGGAGTACTTTTCTCCGTCATTCTTAAAGTACCGATACTAATGAAACGGAGGAATCGTAACGTTTTTAACGGCAGGGTATCGCGGTACCTTTCAAGTATCGGTACACCGTGCAACACTACGTGTCACTGAACTTTATGCTGTAGACCCTGCATACCACTGTTCTCTTTAGCGTCATCGACAACATAATCCTTGAATCCAAACTTGACTATTTGTGGAGTAACGCTAGCCGCTGCTATGTTAACTGACACTCCTGCCGTCTAGTGGGTTGCCAGGTTTGCGCGCACGGCGCTATAATCACCCAATCACATTTTTCGAAAAAACTAAATGTAATATCTCAATACAAAAACAAACGCAAATATTTAATTTTAAAAAGTCCTTTCAAATCATCTGTCTCAAGCTTAAGTCAAGTCTCAAGTCATGAATAACAAGTCAAAGTCAAGTCTTTTATCAATGTTAGTCAAGCAAGTCTCAAGTCAAAAAATATGCGACTCGAGTCAAGTCATGTGACTCAAGTCCCCACCTCTGCCTCTCAAACTACCTAAACTAGTTATAGATATGTTTAGTTTTACTGTCCGGTCACTCATTACTGATCCGCGAGCTGCATGATACTGGCGGGCTGTCAGGAGAAGGAGAGAGCGCTCCGTTTATTATTCCCTTGTTATTGTAAATTACTGTACACTTTTGAATAATGGAGTTAATATACTATAATTTGTTTTTTTATATATATATATATATTCGAATATTGAATCATATCAATTAGTTTTAAAGCTCAATAAATAACAAAGAAGACCTTTGACCGGCACTTTTCTAATTTTGTCCAGAAGATTTAAACTTTAACGGACATTTTGACCGGCAAATAAATATTCTAACGGGAACTCTGCTGTGAGTAAGCACTGCTTTGCAAATTGCATTGAAGGAAGAAAGACGTTAGTGTTATCGAGTAAATAACCAAAATCAAAAAAATGATATTTTAAAAGTATTGAAAAATAATTATTTCCAGTAGAAATTCCCTCAAGAAGGTCTGATTTCTGCGTTTTAATTTATCAAATTGCTGCATTGATTAATGTCTATTTTGGAAATAAGTGACATTTAATTAAAAATAAAAACACAGCAGCTGAGGTCACAAAAGTACAAAGAAACACTGCTGTTGCTTTGATGTTGATTAAGCTTAGCACGAGATTTGTACACATCACTCTTCGCTTGAGTAACTTGTCAAGGGCATCTAATTGCTAATTAAAAAAACTTTAAACAAAGTTATAAAAATAACTGCTTTTTGCAGTCATGGCCATCTTCTCCAAAATGACATGGAGTCCACAAACCCATTTCATTGTGGTTATGGTGAGGGGGGGGGTATAATCAATACAGAAGAAAGAACGAATAAATATAGAACGCACAGTGGACCAGTGAAAGGTTATTGAGTCTTGATGTACTGAAGCCCCCGACCTCCTGAATCTAAGTTCAACAACTAAATCTTAGAACAGAATTGTTGCTTAAAGCGGATTAGTTTTTAGTGCAACAAGGCAAGTGGTTAGCTTTCTGTTGACAATAACAAGAGTCTGTGCATCTGTGTCAAGTCAGCTGCTGAGCTTTCCTGTCTGAGCAGACAAAGTGGAAGCACCAGACTCCAATCAGCATGTTTACTCTGCAACAGCCTGAAAACCGACCTGCGCATGTATGCTTACATAAACGTAACAGATGGTAAGGAGAGGGGAAAGAAGATTAAGTGGCGGGGGTTTAGTAATGTCTCTTACCTCGTGTCTGAATGCGAAAGTTGATCTTGCTCTCAGACGGATGAGTGATGGTGTAGCCACAAAAATCCACATCCACACTGATGGAAAAAAAGGAAATTGGAAACATGATCTGAGGTTATTATCAATTTTTTTCTTAGATTGGGTGGAAGGGTGTTGACGCTATTACAATCTTTCCACTATCAAGTCATCCCAGCTGACATTGACTAACTAAGAACAAAACATTGGGACCACAGTGGAAGCACATACACACTTAAATGGATAGTTTGGACTTTTCAAAGTGGGGTTGTATGAGGTCATTTTCCAGACGAAGGTCGGTACGCCCCCAGTTTGGAGAAACAGACCCACAGGAAGCTAAATAATATACTACTGTGAAAACATGCGAATAAAATATCATTAATATAGCACCATTTTGGTATTCCGACAATTCAAGGCACTTTTACATCATATATCAATATGTAAAAACTGATGCCACAGTCTTGTTGCCTCAATGGGGTATTATTGCCCATTGACAATTTGATATCCTGCCGACATCACATGATACCTGATTGTTTGTTTTATGTCTTGTTTCTATTCATATTGCATTGTTGAGGAACCTGTTTTTCATTACACAACTTCACCGTCTACATTTTATTTGTAATTGCTCATTGGATTGATTAAATCAGCTTTGCCTCCTGAGCTTTAATCAATTTGTTTGTTTTGAGTTATTGTGTGAAATTGGTGTTTTAAAAAGGTAGCATTTTTCCACAACAAGTAAATTCCAATTACGTTATAGAAAACCTTAAAAACATTAGGGCATAGTAATAATATTTGGTTTGATAAACCAAAGGCAAACAATAACACAACAAAACTGACAGTAGTCGTAGTTCTGTGCATTAAAATGACTGTTTTCATCAATGGAGTGAGGTGGCTTACATTTCTTAAATATAGCCTACAGTGAAGTTTATAGTTGGCTAAAATAGGTTTTTCTGCTGCACAGTATATTGCTTTTCTTCTGTGCTGGTACTTCAAACTAGGAACTTGTAGACAAACATCTATTGCAGGTAGTAGTACACTGACTATTAATAAGTACGTCATACAACCTCACTTAAAACTACGTCTTAAAAAAAGTCCCTTTGAAATATCGTAATGATCAACTGTCAAAATAACCTGTAAGTCGCAAAATACTCAAATGAGTCAGCCAAAATCTTTGTTCTTTTGAAGCCCCATGGGATTTCAGGGGCTAGATGTCATCATGCTGAGTCTGAAGAACAACACTTACGTCTTCATGATCATATATCTGAGGGAGTTTCCCAGGGTATGATCTTCATTATGTAGCACAAATGTCACACATCCCTCATCTCCTCCATCAGCCTGGACCTAAAACACAACATATCATTATCACAGCACACTCAAAACTGAACCATGGACTCCTTCCAGATGTTGCAGATGGAGCTACTATGCATTGCCAATACATAGAGTACTTATTATTTCACATATGCACATGGATAAGCATCAGTTACACATGTTGACCACAGTATTCTAAGAAACTGAGGCAACGCACATGTCCGTTTCAACCAGACTGTATTTATAAAGGCTTCAATACTGCCCCCTAGTGGAGAAATTCTGAGTCGGATATGGAGTGTTAGCGAATGTAAAGTAAGTACAGTTATTTACGTTTCAGGTAACCGTAGCTTAGCTTTAATAATGCCACTGATGGTATCCGTCCACAACAAATGTTGCATTAGATGGAACAGATTTAAAGGAGTTAGACTTTTAAGGTGTAATAACTGTTTATTTGCTGCTAGCTCCTGTAGCTACCCACGTGAGGCGTTTACGGGCGAAATGCTATCCATAGATTTTTTTAGTTCAATGTTGTCTTACAGGCAGAGGTTAACACTAACAAATACGTGTAGCTGTATACAATGCCACAAATCATAAGGCATTATTCCTTCTTACCATCTCCAGCACTGGTTTCTTTTCGCCTTCAGCAGCCATGCTTCATATTCCGGTTATGTGCGTCAATAAAGAGAGTATTACCTTATTTCTGTCTGACAGGCAACAGGTGGGAAAGGGGATTTGTAAATCTAAAGGTGTTTGTTTTTTCATTTGTCTATATTTTTCAAAGTTTAGGAGTAGCAAACACAGACAAGATTATAGCATTGCATCTTATATTCAGAAATATAACTTTAATGAATAGATAAAGATGCACAGTGTTGTGCTCAATAGGTCCCACTTTTGAATCGTTTGGATCTTGGCAAAGCTTGAAATAATTGACTAAAACCAAGTATGTTCGGTGGTTCCCCACAAGTAAGAGATTTAGCTAAAGTTAAAGAAAAAGATCAGTCCTGAAAAAGAAATAAGGACGATTCAAATACCAAAATTACACAATTGCGGCAGTGATTAAGTAGCCTGCAAGACCTAGAAATGGGCTCAAAAATACAAACCGTCGCCATTAGGTGACGTCGGTATGAAAACATGTGACGACAACACGGTATATGCGGAAGTTTTCAAATGTAGTTTCCTTAACGAAACAAAACAATCGAGTATACGGCATAAGGAATGTGGTAAGAACTACATTTCCTACCACAGTGAAATCGGTTTCCGGTATAGATTGTCTGGGCAATTTGCAAAACAGAAGTCACTCGAAAGGGATTAGCTAGCTTGCTAGCAGGTGAAACCTCTTTAGATGTTGGGTTTTGCGCTACATTAGCTACTTTGAACAACACTGACACATCGAGGTAATAGATTCCCTACTTTATCTTTGTTTACAGCGTCAGTTCCGTTGCTCGAAACGAGTATTAGTATGGCGTAAAATAGCTAATATAACGTTAGCTACCCAACGCCGTTATACACATTGGTCATCAACATTAATAGCTAGCTAGCCTGTTGTTGTCCAGCAGGCGTTAATCTGGCTTTCGTTTTCTTTTCTCGTGACAACTGTATCATGTAACTAGTCAAGCTAGATAATTCAGTAGTTACAATCTTTCTCACACATACTTTAATTGCTTTGTTTGTGCATTCTCTGTAACGTTACCCTTGCCCTGTTTCACCAGGGCTCTCCTCTGTTGAGCAATCAATTTATTTCACCATCCTGCCAGTGACATCTCACTCTTTTTCTTCTTGTTTTTTTTTGTTAGCGAGGGAAATAGCTGAAACGCCAGCTGTTGCCATGGCAATCCTGTTTGCTGTGGTGGCTCGTGGAACCACCATCCTGGCAAAGAATGCATGGTGTGGTGGCAACTTCCTGGAAGTGACTGAACAGATATTAGCCAAAATCCCATCAGAGAATAACAAACTGACCTACAGCCACGGAAGGTAGGAGTAACCCACACATGCACCCTCCAACACCATATGTATATGCTGGCCTCCAACACCATATGTATATGCTGTGGCTACATGGGTCTGCCAGTTCAGAAGGGTTCATAACTTGGTTATTAGTATGTACAAATGCTGATGTCTTGATCAGTATATATGTACATAGAAAGTGCACTATGAGTTAAAAACACTGGCCAACCATTACAGAGTACTGCTTGAAATACCTTTATCTGATTAACAAGTAATTCTACAATTGTAAATTTAGACATGGCACACAGAAACAGGCTAAACTTGTTGCAATCCAGGAAGGAAAGAAATGATGATATGTGTGCAGACGTGTTAGGGTCATTCTTCTGTACTATCATGCAGTTTGGTAAGATTGTCATACTGTCCTATACGGAATGACATGACATTAATGTTGCAATGATAAGTTCACTAATCATTTAGTGGGTTGACAGAAAAAAAGATGACCTGCTTTTTTGATAATTGAGTAATCATTCAATCAAGCATGCACACATTGTAGAACATGTTGTTTTCAGGCTCTTGAACATGCATATTTCCTGCTTTGCCCTGTTCTACACCCTATTCAACTCAACATCTTCTGGTTTTGGGTTAGCCAAGTTCACTTGTCGAAGAGGTCAGAAAAACATTTCAGTGCACTAACACCAAGAAAGCGGCTGGGCCAGATGGGTGCAGCGGTTTTCTGCTGAAAAACTTTGCTACTGAGCTGGCTCCTGTGTGGCAACCCATCTTTCAGGCTTCCATTGACACGCACACCATCCCTCTGTCATGGAAAACTTCCCACATCAAACCGCTGCCCAAAATTCCATGCCCAAAAGAACATAAGGACTACAGACCAATAGCCCTCACATCAGTGATTATGAAATCACTAGAAAGAATTCTGCTCCGATTCCTTATCAGTACAACACAAGACAAACTTGATCCATACCAATTTGCCTATAAACAAGGGTGCGGTACGGAAGATGCTGTGGCCACTTTGGTTCACTTCATCACTAAACATTTAGACAAACGCAACACCTATGCAAGAGCCCTCTTCCTAGACTTCTCATCAGCATTCAACACAATACAAGCAGACATCTTGGTGTCAAAAATGGCCAAAATGGAAGTAAATCCATACCTGATTTACTGGTATGCTGCTTTCCTCACCAGTAGAGAGCAACTTGTGAAGGTTAACAAAACCCTGTCATCTGCCATCACAACCAATGTAGGGGCCCCCCAGGGCTGCGTGAGTTCAGCTGTGCTCTTTACTCTCTACACTGATGATTGTCATACCAACACACCAAATCAATTCATCATTAAGTACTCTGATGATACTGCAATAATATCTCTGCTCAGTAACACAGACGACCCTGAGCTGCACCAACAGGCTGTAAATCAGGTGGTCGAGTGGACTGATAACAATGCTCTTGAGATCAACACCAAGAAAACTGAGGAAATCATTTTTGGCTCACCATCTGACTCCCATAAAGTCCCCATTGTCATCCATACAGATGAGATCAAGCAGGGAGTTTCATACAAATACCTGGGTGTAATTATTGACCATCACATAGGATTACATTGATTATCTGTGCAAAAGGACAAAACAAAGAATTTATTTTCTCCGCCATCTCAGGTCTTTTGGCGCAAGCAGAGAAATTCTTCTGTTGTTCTTTACATCTGTGATCATGTCCATTCTACAGTACTGCAATACTACCTGGTACAACTGTCTGTCGGCAGCGTTAAAATCAAAACTGCTCCACCTGTTAAAGATCTGCTCAAAGATTGTTGGTCAACCCTGTCAGAGACTCTATGACTCAGCCTATCATAACAACCTAGTGAGGCTGTCCAACAACATCATCTCCGACCCAAACCATGTTCTGAACAGTGAATATGAACTGCTACCATCTAATCGGAGATACAGGGTCCCACGATTCAACAAAGTCAGACTGAAGCACTCCTTTGTGCATCAGTCAATCCTCTCAGTAAATACAGAGCTAAATCCCAGACCAAATGCACGCTGAAGGCTCTTTGAGCATGTTTTTCTCTCACTGATTGTGCTGCTATGTTAAATGTTTGTGTTTCATGTATTTGTGTATGCATATATGTCTGTTGATGTTGGACATGGAGCTGCTGTGACGCAAGTCAAATTTCACACTTGATCTGACAATAAAGTAATATCGTATCGTATCGTATCGTACTTCAAAACCACCATTTGGAAGGCATTCGGGTATTTCAATTTAATTATGATCAATTGAAGATGGATAAAAGAAGATTGAAGAAGAAAGATATGATCCGACATTTATTCTCCAGCATGATGTTACTTTTGTCACTTAGGGTCATTTTCATGCACATTCAAATCCTTGCGACACTTTTTGCTTTTATCAAATCAAATCAGGTTTTATTTATATAGCACATTTTAAAAACGATTTTTGGTCGAGCCAAAGTGCTGTACATGCAAATAATAAATAACACATTACTACAATCGCCAAGAAAAGACAATTAATTACAACAGCAAATACAAAAATCAAACACAGGGAAATGTCATGAGTCGTGCTTCGCTCTGACTAGAAGGCCAGGGAGAAGAAGTGAGTCTTTAGTGTAGATTTAAAAACCCCTAGGGTCTGGGCCGACCTCACATGGAGAGGTATAGTGTTCCAGAGCCTAGGGCCAGACAACTACAGGATGATGATAGAGTGGGGAATAATCAAGAGAAAATATAAGAATAGAACTGTATTGATTACTCAAATCCCCCAAATTGACATGTTTCAGCAGCATGACAGTCAAAAAGGCAAAGTAAATGACACATGTTCAGAAACATTGAAACATAACATACATCTATATTTGATTATAACATGAGAAGCCAGTTATTATCCTTTGGCTTTGATTGCCTACATGATTACATCATTTGGCTAAAGTATAAATCATGTGGTTATTTGTATCCTAAGTGTGGAATGTCTTATATAAGCACATGTGACAAGCTCTACTGGAAGCTCACAGCCTACAGAGAGTGACACAGACTAGTACCTGAAACAATACAGTGAAATCACATGCCACAAAGTCACACCACAATTTGAGCATTATAAAAGTCTTAAAGTCATTTAGAGTTACAGACAGTCCATTCACTACAGTTGATCTGTGGTGAATGTTTCTAATACTTCTTTACTGTGCCCATAGTATACTGAATTAAACTTTTAACTAATATCTGTAATTCTGTCTTTTTTTCCTTTTTAGCTATCTCTTTCATTACATCTGCCATGACAGAATCATATACCTGTGTATCACTGATGATGTAAGTATATAATTATCTCTGAAATCTGTGTATTTATTTCTTTAGGGTTGAATTTGGGGTTGAGTGATAGCAGTCCCTTGAAATGCACTTTATGTTATTAGCTGAATACAAAAAGATAGTTAAATAAGGTAGTCACTTAATCAGTAAAAAAATCTCCAACCTGTGTTTTAGAAGAATTGTATTGAGCCTTTTAAAAAATTAAAATAATTGATTGTCATGCACAACAATGCAACCTACAGTACAAGACTGAAAATAAGATAAATAGGTTCAAAATAGCATAATAAGAGACATCATTGTGCAAGTAAAATGCAGCAATAAGTTAAATACACAAAAAACAACTATTTGCAATTATTTGGCTAATATTAATAATTCATTCACATGATTGAAGAATATTTTAAAAATAAGCATGAACATTTTTTCATTAATGCTGCAGCCCTAAAGAACATGTAAAATAAGACACAGGAAGTATAGCAGTAGAGTTACAATTTAAAGGCATTTTTGACAGGAGTGTTATTTAAAAAAAAAAAAAAACTAACTTTTTTTGTGCTGAAGGACTTTGAGAGGTCGCGTGCGTTCAGCTTCCTCAGCGAAGTTAAGAAGCGTTTCCAAACGACGTACGGGTCTCGAGCGCAAACAGCGCTGCCGTATGCCATGAATAGCGAGTTCTCCTCCACACTGGCAGCCCAGATGGTAAGTATTAAAAGAACCTGAACATTTGGAGAGGCTGATTTTCACTTCTGTAGTCTATAAAGAAAATAACACATGTACAGATCTAGAAATCAATATTTCCCTAAATATCTCGTACCTTCATTTCTGCAGAAACACCACTCCGACCCACAAGGAACAAATCGTGTCACTGAGACTCAGATGCAGGTGGACGACCTGAAGGGCATCATGGTCCGCAACATAGGTGAGCTCCTCATGGGTTTCTCCTTATGACGCAAACAGCCCATTTTTGACATTAAGCTACAAGAAAATAATTGAACGAGATGTCCATTTATTTGGTTAAGGAAAACCTTATGTGTGAGGGGCTTGTCCTTACTTTTTCCTTTTCTTAATGGTTTCCTCCAACAAAAAAACAGTCCAAAATGTTTTACAGATTTATTTTTTCCAACAAAATTAACAAATGACTCAAAATACAAAAACAGCAGGAATACATTAGTTAAAGTTAAAGCTACATTAAAGTAAAACAATTAAAATACAATAACATGTATTAATATACATATAAACAAATACCTTGTGAAAATAGAAACATATTTAGACCTATACAATTAGGTATGTGAGTATTTAACTTGAAAACTAAATTCTCCCATCCCATAATCCCATCCCCAATCCGCCAGTGGAACTTGGTGCACTAAACCGGACACTAATACATCACTTGTGCAATCTTTATTTATTTTTAAAAGAATGCAGTGTGTTGTGGTTGTACCATTGAACACAGTCAGTGCAGCATTTGTATTTGGTGCTATAAGCAAATGTTCTGGCCACAGAATTACGCAATATTTAAAAAAAAAAAAAAAAAGTCTCAAATGTCAGATTTCACTGACAATTTGACATGATTCTCAACACATTGGGCCCTTTGTGTCTCTCAAGTGAACTGTGGCTCTCTTTCTGTAGACCTGGTGGCTCAGAGAGGAGAGAAGCTGGAGCTGCTGATTGACAAGACAGAAAATCTGGTGGATTCAGTGAGTTTAAATGTTTATCCTACTTGTCTTAATGTGCATGATACTTTCTTTTGACAGTAGTCTAAACAAACTGTAACTGATGTTACTCTCTTTCCATACTTTGTTTAGTCGGTCACATTTAAGACCACAAGTCGTAACCTGGCTCGAGCCATGTGTATGAAGAACCTGAAGCTGACTATTGTCATTGTTCTAGTGTGCCTGGTGAGTATGTGTGAAGCTGACAATTGAGCGGCCCAGACCAAGCAAGGAGGCAGAGGCAGAACGTCCAAAATACAACCTGGTGTGGGCATTTATTACGTCATAAACATGACACAGCATCAATCTGCTGCCCACGCGTGAACACAGTCACCAGCACCACCAGGATCTCACACACACTCTCTCAAACAGAAAAACCCCAGAGCCTAAATGCACAACCCAACAGGACACAGGTGAGGGGGGAGGAGACAACACAGGGCACCAGGTGCACACAAACAACGGCAACAGACATGGGTAAAGGGGAACACATTTCAAAATACAATAAACACTACATCAATAAATAGTATAAATTGTATAAAAATGCCCGAAGCCGTCAGTTCACAGTGACGAAGTTACCTTAGTCACATTCCCTTACCCCTCTCCCCAGGAAGCACAGTGTCTTAACTTCGGGACAACCACCCAGTTTGACTTGCCTGGCCGGTACTTAACCGCAAAGTTGTACGGCTGCAAGGCACCGGACCACCGCGCGATGCGCATGGTTGCATCTCTCTCTGGCCTTGGCCATTTTTCTTTCCTCCATGGGTCTCCACTCCGCCCGGTGTTTCCTGGACTCCTCTATGTGCTGCGGAGTGGCTCTGACCTTCTCCAGCCTCAGCTGTCTCTGCACCGGATCCTCATCGTACCCCTTCCTGACACGCTCATCAACCGGGAGCTTCTCTGTCTCAGCTGTATTAGCTGCTTCAGCGTCTGAATTCGTTATCTTGGTGATGTCTATCCCCACGGCAACAACCTGCGGCCCCTTGTGCAGCGTGGTTTCCTCAGAGGTTGCCGTGATGTCGAAAGGAAGCTTCTCTTTCTTCCTCTTCGGGATCCGATCCTTTTTTGCTTCTTTGGGCTCATACTTGTGTTGCAGTTCCCCTACTCTGATCTGCAGTTTGATCTTGTCACTCTGAGTCTGTTTGAGCAGCCGTTCAGTTGAGTAGAGCTTCCTCTCCAGCTCCAAAACTCTCTGACAGAGATTTCCTCCTGAGGTCCTGTATCCCTCCGTTCTTCACAGAGAGCATGGACTGCAACCTCTCCAGCTGAGCGGGGTCCGCCCGGAGCCGCTGCATCAGAGTGGCTATCTGCTTCTTCATGCTGAGGAGCTCCCTCTCGCGCTCCTCCTTCTCCTCCACGCTGCCCTGCAGGTGACGCTGTAGGCTCCTGTTGACCTTCTCCAGCTTCTCAGCGGCCGCTCGCTCAAGTTCCCTCTTCATCTGGCGGTTATTCTCCTCCAGGGTTTTGATCAGCTCCTTCTTTCTGGCCTTCTGGGCCGTGAGCTCTGCCTCTCTCTGTCTCTCCAGCTCCTCCAGCAGCTAACGCTCCATGATCTGCTCCGCCTCCTCCTTCTGTTGGTTTCTACGGTCCTGCTCCCGGAGCTCCATACGGTACTCTTGAATCTGTTGCATCACTTTTTCCCCTCTTTGGGCCTGGTCCCCATACCGGACGTTGATGCGGCCGAGCTCTTCAGCCAACCTGCCGCCTTGCCTCCGGAGTCTCCGTTCCTCTTCTATCTCAGATATCTGTTGTTGTATCTGTAAAAACTGCTGCTCTCCGGCTGTCTGAGTGCATGATTAACATCATCATCTCCGTTAGTTCCTCAAACTTGAGGTTATTCCCCTCCATCATTTTCACCTCCTCACTTGGTCAATCCCACTTCTGACACCAATTGTGAAGCTGACAATTGAGCGGCCCAGACCAAGCAAGGAGGCAGAGGCAGAACGTCCAAAATACAACCCGGTGTGGGCATTTATTACGTCATAAACATGACACAGCATCAATCTGCTGCCCACGCGTGAACACAGTCACCAGCACCACCAGGATCTCACACACACTCTCTCAAACAGAAAAACCCCAGAGCCTAAATGCACAACCCAACAGGACACAGGTGAGGGGGGAGGAGACAACACAGGGCACCAGGTGCACACAATCAACGGCAACAGACATGGGGAAAAGGGAACACATTTCAAAATAAAATACACTACATCAATAAATTGTATACAAATGCCCGAAGCCGTCAGTTCACAGTGACGAAGTTACCTTACTCACAGTATGAACAAAAAAGAACTATTATATATATATATATATTATTTTCCTATTTCCCTGAGTTGGAGTCCTGATCACCACTGCCACATTCATTTATTTGCATTTTTGTGTGTGTAGCAAACCAGGAAAATAGTGTGAAATATACTGTTATTATTAAAAGGGAGCATTTAAAACTAGGGCTCTATATATTTAAAGTCCTGTTATATTACAATGCATGGATCGAAATAGTGGTTTTAATGGGTTTCAGAGGAGACATTGTGTCCTTTATTGGCTGAGTTGCTTTATTTTAGTCACACACTGTTGGGAGCTGAGGTTGACATTCACTAAATGTATTCCTCTGGTGTGCTGCAACTGTATGGCTCACTGCATGATTAATCAAACAGGAAGTAAACTTAGTTTCTGTGCTGTCTTCGTTTTAGGTGGTCCTTTACATCATCGTTTCTGCTTCATGTGGAGGCCTCAGCTGGCCCTCCTGTGTGAAAAAATGAGAGAAAATTTTTAAAAAAAAAGGAAGAGGTGGAGAAGCGCCTGATCACCTCTGCCTACCAGTGGACACAAAAGGAAAAAAAAACCTGCCTTCCTCTACTCTTCTAGCTTCAACATCCCCAGAAGACACATGCTGCTCCTCCTCCAGGCCTCCTTCCCTCCCCCTTTCCTTGATTGCGTGCACATTGACTTGCCTTCTGGACGAGGAGTCCCACCTCATACCCACACTAATGACAGAAGCCATGTGGCCTAACACTGATGTGGAACAATAATCCTGTCTTGGTACATTCATCCTGTCTCATGCACTTAATGGCCTGATGTATCAGTTTGTGATACTGTCCTGCATCAATCTATGTATTTAATCCATTCAGACTGATATGAGCCACTAAGATAGCAGATTGCTTTGTTTTTGTCCTGCTTTTCCTTTGTCCTGCTTTTCCTTTGATATCAACTGAAAAATACCTGACGCGCAACTACAGGTAGCATGTTGCAGATCCATCAAGAGGAAATCCCAAAAAACAGTGTCTGGTCCTCTGTTGTATAACGGAAAACTTATTTGTGACAAAACCAATGCAGTATGTAATATGTCTCAAGTGGCAAATGTCGAATGAACAATGTTGATAGTGACCCTTTTTGCTTAGTAACACAGATTATTTTTTATGATGACCTTTATGTTTTATTGCCAAGCACAGTAGTAGATTCTAAAAATGGCTGTTGTAAAATACCAGATATGATCATATGAATAAATATTGTACATTTGATTGATATTACTGACTGAGAAGATGTAATGGTTCTTTTATAGCAACTCTTTTTTTTTTAGGAACTCTCTCCCACCTTCACCTTTTTCCTCTGCTAGGATTTGTTTTAGTGTGCCCACATGTTCTTTTTGTTAGCAAAATGCACTTGTTACATTGTTCATACATTTGCTTCCTAGTATCATATTGGTAAATAATCATTTAATTATCGTAAATATAAATTTGAAATAATAAAATCTGATGGTATCAAGTGGTTGATCTCTTCAGAATAAAAACCAACAAAATATTTCATTCATTTATTCGACATCTAGCTGAACTGAAAAAGCAATTATTATTTCAGCATGTGATTTCAACTTTTAGCGACCTAGTTGTAAGGGATGACACCAACTCACACAGAGTGTGGAAGTACAGGCAAATAACACCAGATGTGGAAGAAGTAAGATGTCTTACTTAAGCTCTAATGACTTTTCAGATTTGCATTAAAACGTTGTTTGTCTACAACAGTACAATGCTGCTTGATGCAACAATATTAATAATCTAACAATTTCATATATATTATATCACATATGGAGGCCATTTTTCTGCAAAATTAGTACTACTTTTTAAACTTATAAGCACATTTTCTTCGATAATACTTCTCTATTTATCTTAATAATGTAGGACTTTTACTTGTAATGGAGTAATTGGGCATTAATGTATTGCTACCTTTACTTAAGTAAATAATCGGAATACTTTTTCCACCAATGACAATAATAAAGTCATTTTATATACATGATTTTGAAATGGGCCGATAGGCATAACAAGTACTTTTACTTTTGTAAAATTAAGCATAATTTGATGCTGATACTTTTGTAGTTTTACTTAAGTGACATTTTGAATGCAGGACTTTTACATGAAACAGAGTACTTTAACAATTTAGTATTGCTATTTTTACTTAATAAATTATACACAAATTACTCAATATAGTGGCGTAAAACTGCATTAATTCACTTTTAAATGTAGTGAAGTAAAAGAATAAAGCAGCATTACATGGAAATACTCAAGTTAGGTAGGCCTACAAGCAGGGTTCGAGTTATGTGGGAGCCAATGGCAGCTGAGCTCCCATAAGGAGGGGTCTGAGCTCCCATGAAAGCAGTGAAATCATACATCTGTGGGGGTCGCTAATACATTACCAACAACAATTATTTTAATCACAAATAATGCATGTGTCAATGTAATGAGTATTATTTACGTTAACGAGGTAAATAGGCTAAAAGAAAAACATTGTACAGTAGGCAGTGTTGGGAAAGTTCACTTTCTACATGAACTAGTTCAGTTCACAGTTCACAAATTTTAAAATGAACTAGTTCAGTTCATAGTTCATAATTCAAAATGTTGAACTAAAGTTCATGGTTTCAAAAATGAACTAATTTATAGTTCATAGTTATTTTTTCAATACGTTGCTGCGAGCTATTATTTGTCTCCTGGATGTTAATGGGCCATTTCAATTTTTACAATATCCTCAGAGGGACGTACAAGTTATTGACCTCTGCTTAAAAAAACTAAAATCACAGCCCATTCATTTCATTCTGTGCAAAGAAAAAGCAACCTCTTAATCCAGATATCTCACCATGACTCGCGTATGCATGCACGTGCAGGGTGTGGCGTGACCACCAAAACAGAAAGATAATTTATGGACACAAGATGTGTGGACATGTATTTAGTTTCCTATCCATGTGATGTGAACATGATTTAAGTGGGGGGGACCTAACCTCCTCTAGAGGGGTCCGGGGGGCATGCTCCCCTGGCAAGATTTGTTGCACTTTGAGAGCAACATTAGGAGATCTATGGACACATCTCTCAACACCCAAACACAACTGTAAGCAGATTTTCTTTTAATGTATGGATATTTGACAAATCACTCCCCTTTGAAACTGTATTCTTCTTTATTAATAACTGTCATATAGTATTTTATACCTGTTTACTTTATTCTCTTATTTTTTCATAACTATAATGATCATATAAAGATGTGCCTTTACCTCACTGGTTGTAGACAAAGCTTCTTATATTCGTTAGCATAGCTAGCTAACCAGATGCTAATGATAACAACACAGTTATTGACTGTCTGATCAGTATGACAGATGAGCAGATCGCCACTGGGCTTTCAACTAAAGACACAGACACGCAGAAACTGCGGCATGTGTATGGACTTATCGGTACTGCAATTTCTGAAGTGCTGGAGTGGCGTTCTGGTGCTCTCCGTCAGAACTGCACCCCTGTCAGTCGAGACATATACCACGTGATGACACGTTAGGCTCGTGTTGTGTTCAAGGACCCTGACCTTGGCCAGGAAAAACAGGTACTCGCTTGTTTAATTTTTTTGCGGTCTAGATTTCTTTCATTTTTTTATTTTTTGCGTGTGTTTATAAATTACCTCGAGGGCCGTACCAAATTGTCTCGCGGGCCGTATACGGCCGGAGGCCGGACTCGGAGGTTCCCCACCCCTGCCGTAGAGTCTCACTCTGAGCGAGTGCTGCTGCAGCTGCTCTCGGCTTCGTCCATACTAATTCATTCATTCATTCAATGCTCGCCGGTTCCGCGGTTCCACATTGTTTGTTGTGAGGAGTCTGATATATTTAGTATATTTATATTTTAGTGCGACAGCGATGGGTGACAGGCGCGTACGCGTCACAGGCAGCTTGCTGTTGCCAGATTGGGTGGTTTTCCGCATTATTTTGAAGCCTGTTTACGGTGTGTTTTAACTGGGTTTTCGGCTGAAAGGCATATGAAATCTGGCACACTTTTGAACGCCGTTATAATACAGTGCTGAGAATGAACGCACTTTTGAACGCCGTTATACAGCGCTGAGAATGAACGCGTTCTCAATTACGTTCAACGAGCGGAAATACAGTACGTTCAGTTCACGTTCGCCCAAAATATGAACGCGTTCATGAACGATCGTTCATTGAACGCGTTCAGGTACATCACTGACAGTAGGCCTACTTGAGTAAAAGTAGCCTACTTTGTTACTTCCCAACACTGAAAAACACTTGTTCTTCACTTCTGCGGAATAATATGAACTATTATATACTCAGTTTTGAATGACAATATAACGTTTTTTTCAGTTTCATTTTTTTCCGGTTTCTCGGAGAAAGAGAAGGCGACCACCTGAAAGTAATTAATACATTGTCACCGGCGCGCTAACATCGTCGCTGCTCGCTCCCGTGACAGGTAACGTTTCAAACCATCAGTCAGGTGCAGTGTGGATCATTTTTATTAATTTAACGGACCACTGTATGTCTAAATTGTTGGGAAAGTGTTAAGGTAGTTCTTTATGTGTCTTTCCCCCACATGTGTGAGCGACTTTAGTTGTGTAACTACTTGTAAGTACCAACAGTTCAACCTCCTGTCAACTTAAATGAACCCACGCACTGTGGTCGACTGTTTGATAGCTAGCATGCTAACATTAAGCTAGCTAATTCAAGGGTTTTTTGTCAACCGTTGCAACGCTCCATTTTAGTTGTTCAACTGTTGAATTTCATGTAGTCATTGTTAGTCCGCCTTTTTTAAACTTTATTTATCTATTTACTACGACTACCTCTACTCCCGTGGAATTTTAATTAATAATAGTTTATCCCCTAATCTTTTAAAGTGTCTCTCGGGCGTATTGGATACCGTGTTTTAATCCATTTATGGACTTGAAAGAGTATTAAGTTGCTTTATGAATTAGTGTGATATATTGAAGTAGCCTGTAGCTTTATCAATGTCTGCATGTCATCAACAACTGACTGCCAATCAAATAAAGAAAGTACAATTCAAAAACAACAATATGTTTAAGCAATAGCTCACGACAGGCCGTGGTATATGCTCATTATATCACAGCTAAGGGGCGTGGTTCGGCCCGACGCGAAGCGGAGGGTCGACAACCCCTGTGGCCACTAACGGTCATACTTTCTCTGCTTTGTTTCAAGACCCGCATCAGAAAGCTTTTGAATGGTGGTACTTTTCCAGTTGGTCTACCTGCTCTTCACGTAGCTCTGCATGTCGTCGTTTAGGTGCTTTTTTTTCTGGAGAAAGGCACTGCTCAATCCACTCCTCCATAGTAAGACCCCCCGGAGGTCGAAGTTAATCTTAAATGTTTCCATCTTATGCTTTGTAAGTTTGTTTTGTAACAGAAGAAATGTAAATATATTTATAAAACTGACAAGTCAAATCAAGCAATCTGATTGGCCGATAGTATTTTTGCGGACCTCTTTGATTACAGATTTGAAAACATCGTTGCTTGCTTTAAAAGTAGCTCAATTCATGATGTCAGACCTTGGAAAGTATCTAGATATCCCTGCCCTTAAGCCAAAGGAACTGCACACTGAATATGTTTTGCCGTTTGATGTGTATGTCTGGACCGCTGCGTAAAAAGGAGGGTTTCTGCCCCGTTACTTCTCCGCTGCTTTCTTGTTCCAGTAGCTTTTCAGCCTAACGGTATACTGTTTTTCTCAGACGCGGAGGGATACTGACTTGTTGTGAAAAGTAACTTACAATTCTACCCGTGGTATACGCTCAGTATATCACGGCTAAGAACCAATCAGATTGCTTGATTTGACTTGTCCGTTTTATAAATTGTCAATTAACATTGAACTATACAGATATACAGTAACATACTGTGGATCTATGTAATGTTCCTCTCGGGCCGCATTTAAAAATGAAATAGAGAAAATAAATAACATAGCTTTTGAAAATATGTGCATCTTAAAAGTGCTTAATTTTAGATAAATCAAATAAAGTGTAGCAGCAGCACCGTGGTAAATTTGGTTTTATATTGGACGTTGGATATTCGACACATTCGAAAAATCTATTTAACACTGGCTTCGATGGGCGTTTTTTTGTCAAACCAACTTCGATGTGTTAATACAAGGCCCGCCTATATAACACAAAGCTTTTTTTTTCAAAAAACCCACCTTTTGATTTTATACTATTTTTTTTTTGTGTTAAAAAATCCTATAAATCTATTATGCGGCTTGACCTTTTCACCTACCCATGTCAAAACACATCTGATGAACTCAGCTAACTGCCCTACACTTAACACAAAGCTTTTTTTTTTCAAAAAACCCACTTTTTGATTTTATACTATTTTTTTTAATGTTAAAAAATGCTATAAATCTATTATGCGGCTTGGCCTTTTCATCTTAACATTTTTTAAGGTGATTAGGCTACATGGAATTCTTTAAATGACTTACAATAGCTAATTATAAAACGGACAAGTCAAATCAAGCAATCTGATTGGTTCTTAGCCGTGATATACTGAGCGTATACCACGGGTAGAATTGTAAGTTACTTTTCACAACAAGTCAGTATCCCTCCGCGTCTGAGAAAAACAGTATACCGTTAGGCTGAAAAGCAAACTGCCTGCAGTTTGCTTTTCATACTGGAACAAGAAAGCAGCGGAGAAGTAACGGGGCAGAAACCCTCCTTTTTACGCAGCGGTCCAGACATACACATCAAACGGCAAAACATATTCAGTGTGCAGTTCCTTTGGCTTAAGGGCAGGGATATCTAGATACTTTCCAAGGTCTGACATCATGAATTGAGCTACTTTTAAAGCAAGCAACGATGTTTTCAAATCTGTAATCAAAGAGGTCCGCAAAAATACTATCGGCCAATCAGATTGCTTGATTTGACTTGTCAGTTTTATAAATATATTTACATTTCTTCTGTTACAAAACAAACTTACAAAGCATAAGATGGAAACATTTAAGATTAACTTCGACCTCCGGGGGGTCTTACTATGGAGGAGTGGATTGAGCAGTGCCTTTCTCCAGAAAAAAAAGCACCTAAACGACGACATGCAGAGCTACGTGAAGAGCAGGTAGACCAACTGGAAAAGTACCACCATTCAAAAGCTTTCTGATGCGGGTCTTGAAACAAAGCAGAGAAAGTATGACCGTTAGTGGCCACAGGTGCGAAAGCTCTCTCCAGAGCTACTGGAAGCCAAATCTCGGGGACCGGAGAAAGTGGAGCAATATTCTCACCACGCCAAGCAACAGCCTAGAACAACCTCAACAAGTAACCACGTAAGCCATGCTACTGATGCTGGACAGGTTTTCAGTGGGTGCAACATACAACTGAATGTAAATAAATAGCCAAATAATGAATCAACGCTCTCTGTCTAATATGTTCGCTAGCTGTTAGTGTTGTTGCATAGCAACCACCTCGCACTATGTTTCGCGCAGAAGGCAACGGAGGGACTATTTTATTTGGAACATCATTATTTACTAATAAAAACTATTTAAATTAGAGTGTATTTTTTTTTCATATTGCCACACTTAACCGTTGGGCCGAACCACGCCCCTTAGCTGTGATATAATGAGCATATACCACGGCCTGTCGTGAGCTATTGCTTAAATATACATCTTCACATAAAACAACCAAAGGTTGACACAGGCAATAGTAATGAAAGTTACTTTTTTTAATTATTATGTAAGCATTTTCAAGGATATGCCAACAGAAAGGCACCTCAGGACGACAATAATTCGGATATTACTAAATCGCTTCCATATAATATAAGGACTTCAGAAATAGTAGGCAAGAGGATATTTTTAACTGACAGTTGAAAACACTGTATATGTCCTATATTGCAACATGGTCAAAAAGACAAAAACAAAGAACTGTTATCAATTTTGATGATGAGGAACATTTTAACAATCAGAGTGTTTGCTTTTTCTCATGCAGAGGGTACTTTTCTTTGTTCATCGGATGTGTTATGACATGTGTAGGTGAAAAGGCCAAGCCACATAATAGATTTATAGCATTTTTTAACGTTAAAAAAATAGTATAAAATCAAAAGGTGGGTTTTTTGAGAAAAAAAGCTTTGTGTTAAGTGTAGGGCAGTTAGCTGAGTTCATCAGATGTGTTTTGACATGGGTAGGTGAAAAGGCCAAGCCGCATAATAGATTTATAGCATTTTTTAACATTAAAAAAATAGTATAAAATCAAAAGGTGGGTTTTTTGAAAAAAAAAGCTTTGTGTTAAGTGTAGGACAGTTAGCTGAGTTCATCAGATGTGTTTTGACATGGGTAGGTGAAAAGGTCAAGCCGCATAATAGATTTATAGGATTTTTTAACACAAAAAAAATAGTATAAAATCAAAAGGTGGGTTTTTTGAAAAAAAAGCTTTGTTAACACATCGAAGTTGGTTTGACAAAAAATCGCCCATCGAAGCCAGTGTTAAATAGATTTTTCGAATGTGTCGAATATCCAACGTCCAATATAAAACCAAATTTACCACGGTAGCAGGAGCTTGAGTTTCCCTTTTTCTTTGCTAAACCGTTTCACATCATGACTTAACAGTTTCAGCCGAGTATAGAACAATATCAGTCTTTCTTTACACATCATAACAATAGAACAGTTTTAAAGTTTCTCTTTCTGTCCCTCTTATATTGCAGTCCCTCACTCACTTTGTTTTGTTCCGTGCGAGAATTGAGCTCGAGCTTGTCCTGCCAGGAGTTTGTAAATCTGGGCTGAAATTGTGTCAAGGCCATTCTCATACACCAGGGCTCGACATTAACGACTGCCCGATGGCCCGAGGCCATCTAGTATTTAGCTCGGGCAATGAAGCCTCACCTGCTGGTTGCCCGATCAGGCAATCTATTATGCCAGTATCATGCAGCTGGCGGATCCAGTAATGAGTGACCCGACAGTAAAACTAAACATATCTATAACTAGTTTAGGTAGTTTGAGAGGTAATTAAAATAGCTACGTGTGATATTCTAACCTGAAGTGTGTGTTTTGTCCGCTCACTGCTGCATGTGATTATGCAGAGCTGCGTGTCGACTCGTCAGCAGCAGCTGATCTCTCTCTCCCGTCAGATTAGACTTCACTTACGTCTATGTCCATATTGATCAGATCCCGATAGTTCTAGCTAATGATATGACTACCTGCTTATTAAAATACACCTAAACAATAAGTGTGGCTATGCAACTGGGTGAGGCCACAAAGTATAGCGCAGCATTATGCATTTGTTTACATGCCCACCGGAACCCGAGGCATTACCAACAGATCAATGCACAATCAACCCATACAGGACATCTCTTTCTCCACATTAAGTGTTAGACATTATAATTGACTATTCTTGTCTGTCACATACTCTTCTTGTCTGTCACATAAGTGGCGCAACTGAAGCGGTATTGTGTTAAAGGGAAATTATTTTGACCGGACATTTTGACCTTAGAGATTTAGATTTGCCGGCTAACGGGAACTCTGACGTCGCCATTTTGTGTGCTTCGTGGATGCGCTCGGCTCCTCTCGACTGCTGATGGGGTCTGCTCGGTCAGCTTCTGGATGAGGAGGCATTCGTTCGACCAGTTTACAGTAGATAACATTACAAACATGTTTAACAGGGGCCATAATAGTGTACATAATTTGTGTTTTGGCAGTTATAACTGAATGTAATGTGTTCTACTTTTTTACATCTGGGAAGGCATTTGCCTTCATCAGATGGAAAGTGTCTTGACCAACAACTTAAGTATTTCTTATAGCTATGCAGGGCATGCAAGCGAGCAAACACTAACAAGAACAAACAAACAAGTGAAATGAAGAATAAAATTGAACAATATAATATTGTGGTGGTTCATCTTCTAATTCAGTCTAAAGAATGCACCAGACAGCATCTAAGACATGCAAACATCTACATTTTCTAGGGGCAGGCCCCCCAAACCCTTCGTGCCATGTCGTCCATGCGCATTTTTCAGGGCAATCTCTATTGGGCTCAGGGCCATCTGTAAATTAGCTTAGATGGCCATCTCCCAAAAAAAATCCTTAATTGGTTAGCCTGCCCTGGAATGATATTATTTTTAATGTTGATCCTGGTGGACTGATCATATTGGGCTCTGAGGCTGCTTATCTGACCTCAGTTCTGACTTGAGAGGGAATTTTTGGTCTAACACTTTGTGTTTTGTCTCATAGTGGCGTTTTGGCACTTTTAATGAGCGCCATGGTCTCTGAACAAATGAGACACACTGGTTCTGTGCTCCCAGTGGGCAGGATGAACATGAATGAGTCCGTCCACTCAGGTTTAAAAGCTCTGTTCTCACTGTCCACTTTCCTCTTCTTGGAGAGCGCCATGTGTCATTATTTGTCTCTCCCTGTCTGCCCAGTGCATGACATTAAGGATTTTGGGAGATGGCCTATGGGCCATCTAAGCTAATTTACATATGGCCCTGAGCCCAATAGAGATTGCCCTGAAAAATGACACACAAAGGGTTTGGGGGGCCTCCCCCTAGAACATTTAGATGTGTGCAGGTCTTAGATGCTGTCTGGTGCATTCTCAAGACTGAATTACAAGATGAACCACCACAATATTATATTGTACAATTTCAATTTTATTCTTCATTTCACTTGTTTGTGTTTGCTCGCTTGCATGCCCTGCATAGCTATAAGAAATACTTAAGTTGTTGGCCAAGACACTTTCCATCTGATGAAGGCAAATGCTTTCCCCCAGATGTAAAAAAGTAGAAAACATTACATTCAGTTATAACTGCCAAAACAAACATTATTTACACTATTACGGCCCATCCACACAGCGGCGTGCGTTGAAGCTTCCAACGCTTCTGCCCATTCACTTTGAATGGGGTGACGTCACTTTTAGCCGAACTGCATTTTGGGAAGTGACGTGGAGCGTTGCTGGCGTTGCTCGCTTCAAAAGTTGAGCAATGTTCAACTTTTGGCGCCTCGGCAGAAGCGTCAGCCAATGAAATCCCGTTTATGCAAATCTGCCAGTACAAGCGCTAGCCAATCAAACCGCGTGTAATGTATGCTGGGAGAGACTACGCAGGTCATTTCCTCATATTCCAAAAAATTGAGGGAAAATTCATTATAGCGGTAGTGAATCACCCGGTGCTGTATGATCAGTCTCTGTTCATCTACCGGGATACAAACCAGAGGAGCGAGGCATGGAGGGAGGTGGCAGAGACAGTGGATGAAACTGGTAGGTTTTCGCCTGTTTGGGGATTTTATATCCAGTTTACTTCGTTTTAACATTGCTATTGCTTTGTATGTCGGGGGCGGGAGATTCATGTGATTGGTTGTTGGTCGCTTTGCTCGCAAAAAAATCCCCAAGCTTCAGATACGCCCACCTCCAAGCGTCAACGCACACCGCTGTGTGGACGGGCCGTTATGGCCCCTGTTAAAAATGTTTGCAATGTTATCTACTGTAAGTTGGTCGAACGAATGCCTCCTCATCCGGAAGCTGACCGAGCAGACCCGAGCAGCAGTCGAGAGGAGCCGAGCACACAAAATGGCAACGTCAGAGTTCCCGTTAGCCGGCAAATCTAAATCTCTTCAGTCAAAATGTCCAGTCAAAATAATTTCCCTTTTAGTGCAATACCGCTTCAGTTGCGCCACTTATGTAACAGAATAGAAGAGTATGTGACAGACAAGAATAGTCAATTATAATGTCTAACACTTAATGTGGAGAAAGAGATGTCCTGTATGGGTTGATTGTGCGTTGATCTGTTGGTAATGCCTCGGGGTTCCGGTGGGCATGTAAACAAATGCATAATGCTGCGCTATACTTTGTGGCCTCACCCAGTTGCATAGCGACACTTATTGTTTAGGTGTCTTTTAATAAGCAGGTAGTCTTATCATCAGCTAGAACTATCGGGATCTGATCGATATGGACATAGACGCGAGTGAAGTCTAATCTGACGGGAGAGAGAGATCAGCTGCTGCTGACGAGTCGACATGCAGCTCTGCATAATCACATGCAGCGGTGAGCGGACAAAACACACACTTCAGGTTAGAATATCACACGTAGCTATTTTAATTACCCCTCAAACTACCGTAACTAGTTATAGATATGTTTAGTTTTGCTGTCGGGTCACTCATTACTGGATCCTCGAGCTGCATGATACTGGCATAATCGGGCAACCAGCAGGTGAGGCTTCATTGCCCGAGTTAAATACTAGATGCCATCGGGCAGTCGTTAATGTCGAGCCCTGCTGCCGCTAACACGCCTGTTCACTCTCCTCTCCGTCTTCTCTCCCTGTATCGCTAATTATTCTCTTCACTCACTTTCCTCTCCGCTTCTTTCTGCCGCGCTCTCATCTCTTCTTCTGTGTTTCTCTCCCTGTATTGCTCACTCGTCTCTTTCGCCCCCTGTCGGCGGCAGTTAAAATAGAATCGCCCCGTCAAAATGAAAACCCCAATTAATGTATTGATTATAGGTCCGGGTCCGTATAGGTCTGGATCCGGACCACGGTCCGCCTGTTGTCGACCTCTGGTATAGTGTATACCCAACATAGCTTGAGTGTTCAATCTTGACCTTCAGCCTGTCAAAAAAACATACTAACGAAGGTCCAGTCTAATGTTTGTTCTTGTTTATTTTTCATTTTCCACCCCCTGCAAATGTGTATTCATCTGTTTAGGCTAACTAATGGCGCGTTTCCACTGCAGGCCTCACTCGGCCTCGCTCGGTTTGGTTAGGCCTTATTAGGCCCGGCTCACTTTAATGCTGCGCTTCCATTACAGTTTAGGAACTGGGGTAGTTACTATAGTAACGCAGTGTAGGCGGAGCCGTGACGTCATCTTCAATGAGAGCCCCAGAAAAACAACACAGCCGTTAGCTCTTAGCACTCAGAGCTCACAGCTCTTCATATCTGTTCAGAAACTAGACAAAAGTTAAACAAGTACAAACCACAGACTGCCTGTGTCATGGCGAATACAGTCGCTGGTTTATTTATGTCTGTATAGGCCGTTGTGAGTGTGGACGGTCGGAGCATATATAATGTTAGCTTAGCCAAGCTCCATTTAGAAAACACGCATTTTAAAAGGGTTTTTCGCCTGCCGTCTGTCTGCAGACTTGTCAAAGCATAAATGCATGGTTTTTACTAAACGGTATCAGTATGTTGTTACTTTGGCATCATTTTGAAACGTGTATTACAATTAAATCACGGTCAAATATGTTCATCTTGTTGTAGTTGTAGCCCTCTTGCCAGCGATTCTCTCTAGTTTAGCATACTCAGCCTGACTCAGCCTGGTTGTTCCTGGCCCTAGAACCACGATTTAGTCGGGCCAGAAAAAAGGTGAAAAAGTAGTCCCGGCCCAAAACTAGGCCAAGTGGAAACGCAACCAAAAACGGGCCCCGCGCGGCTCGGCACGCTTAAAGCGAGCTACCCGCTGCAGTGGAAACGCGCCATAAGAGAAAAGTTAACCAAGATCCGTTAGGACAGCTGCTGCCAGATGTGACTTGCCTCTGTTTTTCACTAGATGGCATAGACCCACAGCTTTGTCTTGAAAGCCTTTTTCTACTTCTTGTTTCTGGAGCAGACCGGCTGATGTTCTGACTTTTGAAAGACAGTGCCATGCTGTTCTTCTATGGCAGCTCATTGGTTTGGTTTTGTTCCCCAGTGGCTTACAGAGGACAGTGTTGTCCCTGTGGTATGCTGCTGGAATCTCCCGGCTTGATCCGCTGCCCTGCGCTACTGTTGTGCAGCTCTGTCTCTGCTACTCATAACTGCTCCTTGTATGATACTGATATGTCCTGTCAGCCAAGCCAAGGCAAGGCAAGGAAAGACCAATTGAGCTCGCTGCACAATGCCTGAGGGATTCAGAAATAGGGAAGCATTGTTCTGTTGATCTCACTTAGTGGATTTGCATTGGATTTATCTCAAAGAGGAACTTAGTTGGGTGCCCAATATCAAATAGAGGTGTTACAATACAATGATATGGATTCCTGTTTGATATGGATCCATGTATCGACTAAAAAACCCTTCCCTGAAGTGTGGAATAGGAGTTTGTGAATGTTAATGGTCTGCAAAGGCTAAAATCCAAAAGTTCAGGCCAGAGGGAGTTTCTCTCCCATAACCCTGCCTGAAATGCCTCGATTCGACTCCTTTGTTGCGTAACATAGTGACATCACTATGTAACACTATAGCTAGTTCTCCAACACATTGTACTTAATAGGTTAATATCAATCCTTAATATACACATTTATTTTGAAATTCCTATAGCACATCTAGGTTATTTAAATTGTCAGGAAGTGTGGTATACATTATTTATTTTTGTGACTTTATAAATATAATCGATGTGTGTCAATGGGTATATCATATTGTTTCATCTGTCGCAGGGTGCTAAAATGTATACGAATAACAAAAGTATGATAGTGAAAGACTATATCTTTATCAGCAAAGACTGCCTCGTTGGCCAGAAAAATAGATAAATAATTGTATCGAGAAACTTGTGATTTACACTAAGGCAATTTTGATAATTAATTTGACAGTTACTTAATTACCCATTTGTGTTTTTTGACAAGGCAGAGTGCTCTTCTAGGACCCATTAGAGCCCACAGTAGTTGGGAGTTTACTGTGAGTGTCAGAGGGTCACCCTACTGGTTTTAAATATATGTTGCATGGATGCGTTCCTAGTTTACAATACACTATTTAGTTGGCAACATACCCATCTTAAAGTGGAAAATGGACATTAGTTCTGCATGTAAACCAAAGATGTCAATGTCAAAAAGCTTAGAATACATAACTCTCCTAATAACAGATTTTACAGGACTTATTTTCAGGGGACATAATAAGCCCGCTCTATACCATGATTTACATCTCGTCTCTGGTTAAGATTAGACTGCAGTTCCCAGGGTCAGAGGCCTTGTATAGATTAGGCAGAAATAGCATAGGTCTTAGGGGGCCTTAGATGCTGGTGTCGCACCACTGCTGTAGTGTTGGGATCAGATGTCGAGCTGTTTGTCTACAACAAGAGGGAGTGTCATCAGAAAGTGACATTATCATTGGAGAACTCTGAATAACTCATCTGCCTTACAGTAACCAACATTTGTGGAAAGTGTCTCTGAATAAGCGATTCAAATCCTGGTTGGGAATTGTCATAGGGCGACATTCCTCCAGGAAACCAGGCCTCCCGTCATTCTGCTCCCCTTTTCACTCATCCCTTACTAAAAAGCAGCCTGATACATTCCCTCATAAAAGAGAGACTTTTGCTGCTTAGCAACAGTGAATGCCAACTCAGCCTGGCAGGCCAAGGCCACTCCTCCTGCACTGGGCTCGGCATGGATAAGGTAACATGTAGCTTTCCTCCTTGCTCACTCTCCTGTAAACTCTGGAGTGGAGCTTACACTGAGCTCAGTCTTTAGCCGGACCTTGACATGCCTGCACTGTGGAGCAATGTGCAGCCAACTCTCTGATACTGTCTGACACAGTGCCTGGCCAGAGAGATTGCTGCACTGGGCCCGGAGTAAAGTCACGAGGGAAAGAAACAACCTAATGCCTGCCCCCCTGCACCCTCATTCAGGCTGTGATGTTACTGATGCACGGCTGAACACGAGGAGGGAGGGGTGGTGGGACGGGGGCCGCTGGCTGCTGGCTGAAGCTCTCTCACTCGCACACCACTGCCTGCCCATTTGGCTGGATTTAGTGCTTTGGAGGGACAGCAGTAATGGGATTGCCTCTGAGAGGGTAAAATGAGCTGGCTGAACCTGCAACAACGTGATCTGACGTGATATGGCAGGCAGCTGATAGTGGACGCATTTTCTCTTCTGTTATCAGTGAATGGAAAGAGTGGCAGTATTTTAGTTGGTTCATAATGTAGTTGATCCTTCTTAAGTCAGAGGTAAGCACTTTTGAACATTTTTACAGGCAGTGTTTCTTTCTATTTGTTGGCTCAGTGTCTTCTAAGTGTCATTGTTTGTACATTGTCTGCCTAGTCGTGGTTTGTCTCAGTTGCAGTTGTACTTTACATAATGCCTAGTAGTCACGATTTAAACCAGAAACATCCCTGTTCTGTTATATTGTGTGTGGGAAGATACTGCAGTGGTATTGGAGAGGCAGCTCCTGCCAAGGTTCAATGTGCACAAAGGTTTGCCAAGGCAGTATATTTCATTCGATTGCACAGAAGGTCAATGCAGTGAACGCTGTTTTTTTTCCTCTGCCTGTTAAACCAACACGATTCATCCAGATTTGGACTTTGGGTCATGTTGATAATAGCAGAGCTGCTTTTGATAACGTATCTTATCAGCAGGACGGTCGAAACGTAATCCATTTAAATACGAACACCTAATGATTGAAGCATATTAACATTAACAAGTCTTTAAAATCACTTGCAATAGAATAGACTTCATTTATAATGTTATCTTTACAGACTGAACATTGCTCTTAGGTCCAACATTTTTTAATGATTTAACATTTTGAAGTGTGCATGTTCAAAGGTAGGGTCCAGATTTATATATATATAGCATTGTGACACTTTCCTATAAAGAAACGTATCAATCCATTCGTTTTGAGACTTGCTGAATGTGTCATTTGTAGGTTATACTCAACATTCTTATTGAGTCAATGTGCTAGCAAAACTTGGTTTGTAAAGGTGGATATTTTGGCCCTGAGAAAAAACGGTCTGTAATTACAGTTTTGTGTACCCCAGACCTATAATTAACTCTGTGTTGTCATGTCAGGCATCTACAGGTGTCTATGACTCTAACGCTTTAGGCAGAGCCTTGTGTTCGTCTGGGTGTCAAAATAAGCCATTTATTTCCCTATACTGTAAGTGGGTACATAGGGAAAGAAATGGCTTATTTTGACACCCAGACAGTTTTGCTGCAATATATTGCAATAAAATATATTGCTATCCTAGCAGTATTACACACACACCTGCCAACAGCAAGCAGGATGCAACTCAAGAATAAAAAAAGAAAAGGTTAACAACATGCTTTACAATATGCAATAACAATAACTCTTGTTTTCATAATAGATATGTAGTATTTTAGCATTAGAATATGACAGCCAGAACCTTCTTAGCCTCCACCCTTCCTTCCTTAACCTGTATACGTGACAGAAGTACAGCAGACTGTAGGTTATTTATTATTCTGTTTTTCAGTTTCTCAATTGTTGGGTTTTCTTATATGCACCAGGATGTCTGGGATCTGCATACTGGAACACTTTCGGGCTGTTGGTGACTTGATATCTTACTCTCCTGTGGTACATACCACAATGGTGCTTTTGTTGTAGTAGTGCCTGGCAAGCTTAGCAGTCCAGTCAGCTTAAATAAACACAACGGTACACAACAAAGCGGTTAAGACTCTGCGGTATATTTCTCATGCCAAACGGCTCATTTTACAAGTAGAAACATGTCTTGTTACTGCTTGGCAAGCCTCACATTTAGGCTTTTATGAAACCAAGGTCCATGAGAGACAGCAGCCGTGTCTGGCAAAACATAAGAACCCTGATATTCAACAATCTTAATGTAATCACATTGTGTATCGCATAGCCCAAGTAGGAAATCATTTGGACAGACTTGCAAAATGTTTTCCCTTGAGCATTATCATGATGGCTTTTGCATTTTTCATTGAGCCAAGTCATACATATTTAAAGTGTCCAGATACTGTTACAATGACCAATGGCTACAAAGGCTTACCAAGGCATGCCTTAGCCTTTATGGAGCCCGAGATAGATATTATATTGGAATATCTGTGCTTTAGCTTAGTATTGAGTGCTTCTGCTAACATTCAGTGAAATTACAAAGTCATCAAAGATTCTGTTGATAAATGTTTAAAAAATGTGACCTTTTCCCCATCTTTACAGATATTGATGCCTGAATAAGTGCTACCAAAGGAATTTGAGGTCATCTACAGAAGTAGGTGAAATCCTGTGTCCACAATGTCTAAGACAACTCTCAGCATGTCTACGGACCAAGTTGCGAGCACAGTTCCTCCACCCCACAGAGAGGCCCTCTCTCCAGAGAGTCTTTACAGCTCGTCTCTGTCGCCTTCACCGGACTCCCACAGTAGTATTTCAAACCCCAGTGACCGGGAAGCCAACAGCTCCCCTGAGTGCTGCCTCAGCGACACCTCCTCCTTGGATAACCTGTACAACACCACCTTACCAAAGGATCCTTTGCTCAGTGATGTGAGCCTGAACCTGAACCAAACATTTATTGCCACACCTGTTAATGGCAGTGTGAATTTCTGGAATGACAACTTGAGTCTGATGAGCAGCCATGAGTCAGAATCAGACAAGTACCACACTTTCAGTGAGAACACGGAGGATGGGAGTAGCTGTGCAGTGATGTCTCCAGACTCTGTTGGGAGCCGATTGAGTTCAGTTGACACTTCCCGTAGAGGGTCCCCTGAGAATGACTTCTGCTCCCTGAGCTCTGGGGAAATGGTAATTAGGACAAACAGTTTTTGCTTAGAGGATCATTCCCTTGTTGTCTCTTCCCTGGATGAGTCATCCATGTCTCTGGCTGCCGGCCATTCAACATTTCCCTCTGAATCTAACCTGCTGTCAACCACTCTGCCGGATGTCTTTGAAAAATCTTCAGAAAAAGTCGTAGAGGAGAACATGGGCCATATGTGTTTTGGCCTGACTTTCACTGAGGATATGCAACCTCGTGAAGAAAATGATATGGCTACATCCAGCCCTCTTGTAGCTCTGCCAGCTGAGAATGAGGGAGCTCTTTTGAAGACCTTTGTCTGTGAAAAATCTCCTGCAAATTGCGGAAAAGAAGCTCAGATTGCCCGTGCCCAAAAAGAGCCATCGCTCTGTTTCACTGCAGCATTCACACCAGAACAAGGCGATACCTTTGTGCACTCTCCGTCGGTTATGCAAGACACTGATCATGTTATCCATACTTCCACTCCAGTACAAAGCATTGGGAACATGATACCCAGCCCCCCCTCCTTTCCAGTGTCTCCCTGTACTGAGAACACAGGAAACCCAGGACACAACCCTGTTAAACGGCAGCAAAACTCTGCAGCTCCTAATCATTTGGTTGCAGTCACAAAGGTCAAGAAAATGGAAATCAAGAAGTTTCCCAAGTCAGACTTCAGCAGCATAAAATCTAAAATTGTTACAAGAAATGTACATCAGTTATCAGTGTCAGGCTCTTCTTCACAGCTAAAACCATCACAAGTTAACGTGTACAATAAACACACTGAAGCACAAAGAGGAGCTACTGACAGCATTAGTCCAACCAATTTAAGGAGTAGCACTGCGATTGTCTCTACCACCACTAAAGTGGTCAATGATGCTCCGAGACGAATGACTACAGGGGCTGCTAATTCAGTTGCTCCACAGTCGTCTGGCCCTACTGCTACGAGTGGACAGGGACAGAGTGGAGCATGCAAACCTGGCCCAAACACAGCCGCAAATAAACCTGCCTCAGAAGTATGCAGTAATGCCAGCTTTGCAACAGAACAGGCAGCCTCATGCCAAGCAGCAGAAACTGCAACTGCAGAGCATTCTGGCAACCAGACCTTCTGCTTCTCATCCTCAGGAAAATCCCCTGATAGAAGTGATCCCAAACCAATTCCAAAGAAGGGCGTGTTAGACCAAATTAAGGTCGCATCAGGCTCAGCTGTAGGTCAGGCAGAGCCTTCTGTGCCCAAGACGCGTCTTCGCTGCTCATCGGAGAGTTTATCACCATCATCCAGGCCACCGAGGGAAAAGAGTGCAACTGCAAGGTTTTCAGCTAGCTTTACCACTCCCAACGTTAAAATCCACCCGGGCCTGACCCGAACGGGGAACTCGAGCAGCAATTCCCTGAATAAACAGGCCATTCCGACTGAGGCGGGAAACCGACCTGTTAAAAACTCCTCAAGAGAGGTGAAGAGGATCAGCCTGGTGGTGAGTATTGACTCATTGTCATATTCTCATTACAGTGCTGTTCATATTTATGTTCTGACATCTTTTACTGTAAGCCACATCAAATCCAGATGGATTGCATTTAGAGATGTTATAACTGGCAAGTTAGTGGCATTTTAACAACAGATAAAATGTTTTTTTTAAACTGTTGGGGCCAATTGCACAAAGCTGAGGGACTGAATGAGAAATTGTTCTTTTTGCAGCTAGAGTCCAGTGAAGTGACAACAACGGGAGCCTCATCTGATGAGAGAAAGAGCACATTTCGAGCACGACCAGCTCCTCGACAGACAGCACAACTTTTACAACCTCCACCTGCCAGTCCCAGAGCGTCCCCTCTGTCCAGCAGGCTGAGGCAGCCAACCGGGGGGAGGGATGATTTCAAGGCCTCCAAAGCCGGGACACCACAGTCCAAGCTGAAGAGCAGCACAGGTAAGACTCAGAAATATAAAGTGGGCCATGTTAAATAAATATTTAGTTTTTTGTGATACAGTTAAGCTAAACCAGTGATAAACTTTCACAAAGAGTAAGTTGACCTTTAAATGTTGGTAATCAAACATTGACAGTAGGTCACAACAAATGCCCTCATAAATCTCCTACTTTTAACTAAGCAGAGAGTTAATGATTTCCTTACTATTTTCCATTTGGGTAAATGGGTAATGCTTTGTAAACAATCTGCTTAGGCATATCATTTGAAACATAAAAAGTAGAAAAGTTTATTTGGATTCGAGTCTTAAAGTTTTTTGTAGGTTTGAAGGCAACACCTATGGTTTTGTGTGGGTTTTATGTACTGAAGCTGATATAATAGGATCCTTCAAAGCAACACCATAATGTTATGAGTGACCAATAGGAAATATCTTTGATTCACGAATTTGCCCAATAACTGCAGAAATAATAAAAATGATCAGTAAAATTAAAGGATGAACATTAAATTGTTTGATTTAATGCATTTCTGCACCTCTTATACATGTTTTTGCAAACGGAAATGATTCAGGTTGTAGTAAAGCAGTATCCCCATCAGAGGGTGCCACTGAGCAGTTCCTCTAATGCCCCTTTCCCCCCAAAGCAGTTCCAGGGCCAGTTCGGAGCTAGTGCCCTGGTTCTTCCTGTTTCTACAGCAGCAGGGCCGGCTCTTAGCCCTTACATTTTTTTCTAATATGTAGCCCCACTCGATTGCCACCAAGAACCAAATATGTCACGCTTACGTCGGTGGCTGATCAACAACAACAAAAAGCCTAAATAACATTGAGAATCAGTAATGATACTGTATATCATCATAATCGTTGCTTGAAAGCTAGGTATTTTGAGCTTGGAGCATGCAGAGGCTAACTACAGCTAGCTCTAACGTGATCAAACAGGCCGTATATTTATCTTTCTCCTGCGTCAGTAAAATAAATATAAATATAAAAAATTATGTTACATTACATAATTGCCTCTAGATTGGATTATTATTGGTTTTAGTAATAACCTTATTAATAACTACCTTTTTCTTTTTAGATCAAGCACTATTTATAATATGTATTCAGCAATATATGAATGGTCTGAAAGCCAAGACTTTGAAAACCCTCTGTTCCGGGCCGTTCCGTGTTACTATGGTTACTATCAGCCTGTCACTCATTATTTTCAGGGGGGGGCAGTGGGGAGCAACCGAGAGGAGATGGTGATCGCAGAAGTTTTCCTCCTGTCTTCAAAAACGTTACACAAGTAATTATCTGAATATAGCAAGATGGCGTTCATACTCTGAAAGACTTAATTTTTTTTAATCCACCAAAAACATGAAATGACCCTAACACCAGTTTTTTAAAACTCAAATCCATGTGTGTCTCTGAATGAGCCGCAGGGATACCGGACTGATTCAGAGCGGGTCATTCGGTTCTGGGACTGGCGTTACTTGTGTTGGTGAATAGAGCAGACTGCTCTGTGTTTGGTGCCGCTGTAACGTCTGTTCCTTGATCTCTGTCACAGACCGCCTCGTCAGACTGCCACTCTCATAAACGGCTGATATTAAGATGCTTCAGTGCGCAGGTGACAAAACAAGATGCATTGTGGGCCATGTAGTTTATTGGCATATATAAAGCTACATTAAACGTAGGATAAACTTATGATATTATTTGCAAGCTCTCGTGGGCTACATAAAACAAGGTTGCGGTCTGGATTTGTCCCCCGGGCCTTGAGTTTTGTCCTACATGATTGTTGTTGATGATAAAGAGTGTGAAGAACATTTGAACGTCGCGGTGACGAATGGAAAGTTGTTGAAGTCTTTCTAATATTTCTAGTTGGCTTTGACAAAGCAAGAGCAACATGAGCAGCGCTTCGATACTTCTGTCTGCCATTGTTGCTGTTGTCGATGTGAGGGATTTTGCATGCCGTAAACGGTTACGTCACGACGCAAACGATGACACAATGACGCAGCACCACTCGGGCTCTGTGCGGTGGAAACACAAAGAAGAACCAGTTATAGAGTGTGGTCCTCCTGGTGAGCTCAGCCATGTTCCACAGGAACAGTGTCGGACACAGGTGTCGTCTCTTGTCTTGTGAATACACAGCTAACCCCCTCTGCCCTGCTGCTCTTCATAGTGAGAGGAGTTCTGGGGAAGGAGGGGGACTCTTCCTCTGATGGGAAGCCATCTGTACGGGCGGAAAGCAGGGGAAGGAAAGGGAGGTTTTGAGCTCGCCAGTAGTGAAAAAACAATGTTTGAAACAAGCTCCCTGAGCATAGTAAAAAAGCAGTAACTTTCTCATGCTCCAGCTACATGGAAACTTCACGGGGATACATTATTTAGCTTTAACTACTACATGTTTTAGTTTATTTGTTTGTATTTGATCAGATTTGAAATGGTTGCTGTAATGAGTAAGATACTTGCTGGTAAGTTGTGTACAATTTGATATTGAAAGTTATAATTAACAAATGGGGTAAGGTGTTGGGGATCCTGTTTATTTGTTTAATTAATAATATATACATTGTTTTCTTAGCTTTATAGTTGCTTTTTACTAGTTTTTCTGATGGACAAATATCGCATGAAAAGGACTCAATATTACCTGTTAAATCAAATATTGGCTCTGTGGATGTTTTAACTTCCAGCTTGTTACTCATGACACATCTCAGTATGCTTGTTTATCCTTTAATAACGGGGTTCATGCTGCTCACCTCAGATATGTCTTTGTGCTCCATTGAACACAGGCAGTCCGAGAGTGCAGACAGGAGAGTCAGCCCATGAAAATGTGTCAACATCAAGCATCAAGGCTCAACTGAATGGATTTCGACTTCCTCAAACTTCCTCTCGACCCTCTCTCATGGGCCCTCCCCCAACTCCTTCTTCTAGACTACCACGCAAGACCCTGGGGCCGTCCAGGAGTCTCACTGAGCCGAGTGAAGGGAGTACACACGGTAAGCCTACCAGCTCTTACAGAGCTTTTAGGAACAAAAGCACAATGATATCAAATCAGTTTCATGCAGGAGTTCTCCAGCATCAGGCCACTTTGTCAAAGCGTGTTTTCTGAAAACATCTGGACCAAAAGGTGGGGGGGGGAGGGCTCTTTGTTAAATGGTGACCCACTTGAGGGCTAGGCTTGGATGTAAATCTCCCCAGGGCAAATCTGTCTCAGATTAAATGCCCCCACATCTGCTAACATACATCTTTATAATATTGTGATGTCTTTTTTAGTTGTCTTTATGTTAGGCTCTATAAAAAAGAGGAATATCAAAGTGTCCTTACAAACACACATTTTGAAAAATAAGACACACACTTATGAATACATTTCCATATTTTGACATTGTTTGGACACCTATCTACCTCATCTAATGCCTGTGACGTGAAATTAACATTCTCCCATTAATGTCAATAAAGTAGAGAACAAATATTTGAGAAGGAGGGAGAGAAATTATGACTTCTTTCAAAGCTATCAACAATCAGTATATAACGCTAAGATCAATCCAGTGCTGAGCTCTGAGTGGTGCTGGTGTGTTGTGTTTTTAAAAATGTATTATAAGAGTATTATACAAAAAGGAGCAGAGGGCTCTTTTCCTCGCAGCATCTTCAACAGCATACAGGTCTCTGATTGGCTGAGAGGGCCTATTTTCCAAACTGGGGACCCCCCTTGTGTGGTTGTTATGGGAACGGGTTCTATTCCACTCTAGTTCACACACACACACACACACACACACACACACACACACACACACACACACACACACACACACACACACACACACACACACACAGTGTTGCCTGGAGGATAGTATGCAGACACAACTGATGGTGTACGCAGACACAACTGAGGTGCAGAAAAAGAGCAGTTTCCTTATTATTTTCTATTCTTCAATTAAAAGCCAATGGCCGGATACACAGGACTTCGAAGCTGCACTTGGACTGAATTTACAGTTCATTCTTTCAACGGCTCCTCTTTAATTCTGAAGGGCAGCGCAGCATCTAACTGTGATGTCACTCTGTTGACATGCCTGCTTGTTGGATCCTATCGTTTCTGTATCATCCCTTTGTTAGCTGCGTTTCATGGTCAACATGGAAAGCTTTGGAGAAGTAAGTGAGACTTGGGAGTTGGATCATAATTGCTTTATCCAGGGTGCAGTGATGAATGGAAAGATCTTCTGGGTATTTCACTTAGTCCAGCACGGAGGATGTACATTTACATTTTTGCATTCTAGATATTGATTCATTGTCATAGTTTGTAATGGTCAGATTCAAATTACACCTGTTTTTAATCTGATCAATTGTTTTTTACCCTGAAGATTATATTAAAGGTTGTTAAGGTTTTAATTAAAGGTCCCATGTCTTGGCCATTCCCACTGATCATCATTCCATTGCTGAGGTCTACTAGAATAGATGTTCAGATTGTTCAATGTTCCAAACTCATTGGTTTCTCACAGCATCTCTGTAAAGTATGTGTATTCACTCTCTGTCCTAAACGCCTTGTTGGAGCTCCTGCCCCCCTCCCTGTGAGCCCACTGTGCTCTGATTGGTCAGCTCGCCACCTCTGTTCTGATGAGTTCACCACCGTTACAGCGGAACATCAGTGATTATGTTTTACAATGGCGTTTGTTAGCAACCAGGAAATGACACCAGTAATGACAAACGGATGGGAATGCTGCGTGGGGTCTGGGTGCCGTCTTGGCGGGACGTTGCGGATTACTGGGGTCGTTTCCTCGTTGCTGCGTGGGGTCTGCGAGATACCGCGAAACTCAGCCTGAGCACGCACACACACACACACACACACACACACACACACACACACACACTCACAGCCTGGCTGGGGCAGCATAGAAGGGTCTTTTCTGTGTTTGAGTTGTACTCGCTACAAGGTGTGCTCTGAGGGTTTGTGACTCTGCAGACCGTATACATGCAGAAAAACCTTCATAACACACAAGGGGACGGGTAATAACCAGAAAAGCATGACATGGGCCGTTTAAATAATCATAAATACATTTAATTTATCAAGCAAATTTACAGGTGCTCAAAGACACTTTACGGTTATACCAGAAATGGTCTGTTTGTTTCTTCTACAAATCATTTTACAATCTCTGTACTTGTTCCGTAACAGTTTCTGGAGGAGCTGCACCTAAACCATCCCGTTTGAAAACTGGGAAGAACACTGGACCACGTGAGATAACACACGCACACTCAGCATATACTATCAGACAGACTTCTCCTTTATCTTTTCCTGTACAATCATGTCTCTTTTCTTCTCATGTCTTGAGAAATGATCATTATATGATTATACTTTTACATGACATTAGTATTATTGCAAGTAGATTAACAATGGACTTTTAGAAATTGCTTTATTCTTTACAATTGAACATGGTAAGCTTCCAACTAGTATTTAACATAAATAAATGAATATCTAGCTATTGGATGCTATAAAACCATCACCTCATATTCTCACACATTTAGTTCGTACTTCATACGTTGTCACTTTTTTTTGTTGAGATATTGGAAATGTCTCTATTTTATTATTTTAGTTGTCTCTCATCAAAGGGTGATTCATTAATGAAGAACATTTACACAATGAGAATTTTGAAAAATAACCACCAGTAATGTGGATTTAGTGATTTAGTGAGTAAAGGCAAATAATGGAAAGGTAACAAGTCTGGTGAGTTCAAAATATGATATAACTTGACTGTAATGCAGCCTTTAAAATCAGGAAACAACAATATTATATATATATATAATACTAGGATATTATGGATTCTAAAATCTAAGAGAATAACTAGTCTTGTATCACGATATTGATAGGTCAATATATATATATATATCCCAGTCATTGATCTTACATTTGAATCAGAATTAACTCGACCTTTCTGAACTCTTATTTCTAGAGTAAATGTGCGTCCGACCCCATTGAACTTTAAACACTGGCAAATCCTCACACTTGATAAGAAAACACACTGTAAAGTCTGACTTGTGATTAAACTACAACAAGCTACTGTTCCTCCCTAATGATGTTGTTATTGTGTGCTCATCATGTTTGCAGAGGGACATTTTATGTTGATTGAATTTATTTTCCATTTACATCAAATAGTAGAGGTATCTTTGTTTTTCAGTTAAACCGCCTGTTTGATCAATCCTCATTAAATTGTTCTAGTTTAAAAGCTGCCTCTGGTTTGCGGTCAGTTGATGCGCCACCATGGGTCAGTTTAACTCCAGCTGCGTGTCTCACCTGGATCTTCTGCTTGTTTCAGCTCTGACCGCAGCATGCAAGCCTGCCTCCGCTTTCTCCATCAGAGGCGCTTCAAATTCTACAGTCAGTCCTCTAAAAAGGACCGCTTCTGCCAGACTTGTTCGTCCAACTCCAAACGGACCTGGTAAGAGTTCTTTCCATTGGATTGAACATGTGTATTATCTATGTGTTCTTACCTTTCCATTGAGATAACTTGTCAAAGGTTTGAATTCAGGAGATACTGGTCATTTCGCTTTCTAAGTATAACAATGCAATTTAAACCTCTGTATTGTGAATGTGCTAACTTTGTTCGCCCGTTTAAAGGTCATTATTTGTTCAAAGAGCAGTGTCCTCTACTGCCTTATCATTTATTTAGCACCTATTTAAAAATATAAAATTGTATATTAATACATTTATTTTCTTTAATTGTTTTTACCTGAAGAAAACATTCTGTGTTGGTAAAAGCTCTTTTTGTTAAAGCCCAGAGTAATGTCTACAGACTCTCTCGAACTCCATTCACTGCCAACAACATTCTTCCAAGAAATACAAATAGTGTTTCGAACATGGCGAGCAGTTTGATACAATCGTTCGGACAGTCATGTTTTGTAGTTTGATGAAGTCTTAATTTCTTGGTAAATTAGTAATAATCAACATATTAAATTAGACCCTCTATCTAGGGTCTGACAATTAGTTTGATCTAGGCTGCAGTCAAAGTCTGTTTTTGTGAAACCATCCAATGGTTTGAGCTTACTTTTTGACCAGAACATTCAAGTTCTGGTGTTTATCAGTGACCACATGTGTTTCCTGTCACACTACAGTTGTAATGTGTGCTTTATTGGGTGTGTTGCACTCTGCTGCTCACAGTTAATGTGATGCAGATTTTCTACAGTGCTCTAAAGTGTCATTACAGCCCCCTTGAGTGCACAGTTTTGCGGAAACTAGATGATAAACATGCTGCATTATATAACACTCAATTAGTCGGCACGTTGTTTTGACTCTTGGATTAAAAAACTGATTTCCAGTCATGCTTTCAGACACATTTCCACAGTGCCAGCTAAGCAGCTCACCAGACAACAGCGTGCCACGATAAGTCTGTTGTCCTTTCCCATCCCACTGCTGGGGACACAGGAACACGGTAAATGAGAGTGGGGGGCTGGATTAAATTCCCATTGGCTGCACTGCTGCCGTCAGCTCCTCCCACCCAACCCCCTCTGCTCTCTTCCGAGCATCCTGGCTCTGCCACAGCACCGCCATCATTGAGCTGGGAGATGCTGTTTTGCTCTGCTGAGAGAGATTCCTGTGTTTGGTGAATAGATGAAGCCTGGCTTTACCAAGAGGATTAAAGGATTTGATTTGTTCCCCCTGATCACATCCATCAGCCTGTGCCGCACACCGCTGGCCAGCCTTCACAGCTGGATTTAGATTTACATTTGGGAGACCTGCCATGCTGAACTGGGTGCCTTCACTTTTCTCAAGGCCGTCTCAGCGGAGTCGCTCTCACTACTGCTTTTTATTGATGAATTTATTGTTTCCCTGTCAGTCCTGCTATCATTTAACTCATGATACACTAAGGCACACCATGGCATGCGGTTCATAGCCAGCATCAAGCTTCTTAGTTAAGAAACTCCATTTTTTTCGGGATAAAAACAACCTGCTTTATTTTTGAGAGATGTTGTGGTCTCCGAAGCTCTCCCTGTCCAACATCCACGTGCGTCTGACAGCCAAGGGTTTACTCCGAAACCTTCAGCTGCTGTCAGGATGCAGGAAGAACACGGTGGTTTTCAAAGCAGGTTTGTCACTTATTTTATATTGAATATTTCTACCTGCGTTATTATGGGTTTTGCTCTCTCTTCTGTAGTATTTAAGCCTAGCCTATCGGTGTTTGCCTCTCACGTGGACCTGAAATCTATTTTTAGTCTGGCTAGTATTTACTAGTTGGCAAAGCAGGAGGTTCATCTTTCATTTACCCACCTGGCTCACCA
The DNA here is from genome assembly GCF_902827115.2 of Pseudochaenichthys georgianus. NCBI lineage: Eukaryota > Metazoa > Chordata > Actinopteri > Perciformes > Channichthyidae > Pseudochaenichthys > Pseudochaenichthys georgianus. The sequence continues at coordinate 31,798,658 of NC_047512.1, forward strand.
AAAGATGCAACCCTGAGCAAAGGTATGATATGAATCTTGATTTCAGGAATAATTATACTTAAACTAAACATCAGATTGGTCTCCTTTAATGCCATATTGACATTTAAACAGTTGTATTATGTTTGAGGCCACCTTTTTATGACTGTCAGAATGCACTTGCTCACAGTGACACCCTGTGCTCCTGTTTCACCCTGAGATGAACCAAGGTTATTTTGGTTCTTGGTTTCTCGGTCAAGCTACAGGAACCTTGTTTTGATTGTTGAACGGGATTGTGGGAAGGCAGACGCTTCCTGTGGTTTCCACATAATGCAAACCATTCTCCTATTTTTTTTTTTTAAAGGTTATGATCTTATATGGTAATCCTGTTTTAGGGTCTCAAAGGGTTTTAAATACAAAATGGGATTATATCTTATTTAAACAAAGCAATGCAAGTGTCCAGTGTGTAACAGTTATTGGTATTGTGTCAACAAAAGCACTAAAACAAGTGCTTGATTGTGAAGGGTCTCATCACCCATCATGCTTTGTGCTATGGTGTGATATCCCCTTATAGCAGCACAGCACTCTGCTACGGAGTTACTAAGTCACTCAGTATGTGATGTGAAGTGTACAGTGATGTTGAATTGTTACATTAAATGCGTCTTTGTGCATGGGAGGAGGGAAATGAAGAAGGCAATCGCTGTGTTCAGACACTTTGATGAAAATAGCTGCAGGTCCTCTGTTGCCATGGAAGAGTGGTCAAAGGGAGAGACGGCCTGCGTGCTTATATAACGTCTAACTCAAATGAAATTGCACAGTTGTATTAGATAATAAAGCCAGATAATGAACTCCTATATGTGGCCAATGAAAATGTTCTGATCAGTGATTACTTAATTAAATACTGGGAGCCTCTCAAAAGATTTTCTGATTAAAACATGTACAGGATTGTAGTTTGTAGCCCTGGAAACCAGTGCATTTCCATATTCTCTATCTACAAGACCATTTTGAATTATTAAACAAGGTGAGATCATTTATTTTCTTTCAGATTCAGCAGAAATGTGTTGCATAATGTCCAGTTCTAGTCTTCTGGAAACGAGCAGAAGATGACAGCTTGCAGGCAAAAAACATACGTGTGAAGATGTCTTTGCCAGTTCCTCTATATATAGACATGAGCGTAGTTATATTTTGCAACAAGTTCAAAAGAACAAGATTTATGAAAAAACATTACATTAATTATTACATATAAATCATTACATGCAGGGCTGCATTATATATAGTCTTTTTGTTCACATGTTGAAAGACTGCGATATTGCACTCAGATTTGTTTTATTGGCACTTAGTTCAAGAAGAGTATCGTTAGGAACCTACTTTTTAAAATTGAACGGTTTTTGGTGCCTCTTTTGTTCAGTGCAATGTTGAATTTATTCTGTAAAAGACTATTGTCAATAATTTCCTTAACAACAAAACATTTCTTGTATGTTATTAGTACTCTTTTATTTTGTATCAGCATTCTTAGAGCAGCCGACAAGAAAGAGTAGACTTTGAAATCAGTTTATTTCTTTCAACAGCATGTTCTCATACTGTAACATCATAGTTCTCTTGGAAATTCAAAACACCTTTGCATTATGTGTTCCTTACCTTGCTCTGGTCATATTAATTGCTGAAAACTGTGGACGTAATATGATGAATAATATTATGTTCCACTTTGATATTCCTGGATATGCTACAAACAAAACACAACCTTACCTGTATATAACTCATGTATTATCATCATACCGTGCAGCCCTAATTGCATACCACTACATTACAGGGGAATAAGATATTTTAGTTCTACTTACTAACAACTACTTATCTTCACAATATATTTGTTGACAAATGTAGTTTAATGTGCACTAGTTTGACAGCCTGAGTCTTTGAGCTTGGCTTCATTCTGTATGCAGGCATGTTAGTGGAGCATGCTGGCTGTGATGCAGCTGGACATGGCGTCCCCTTACGCTCTCTGCACAGCCAGCAGAGGGCGTCCTCATTTTAAAAAACCTTTTTAAGATTTAGTGAACTGCAGCCTCTTCAAAACGATTGAAAGCTGAGCAACACAGATCCACTGTGAGTTTGGATCTGTGTCAGAGAGACTTTCTACTTTGACGTTTATCACTTTGTGCTGATGAACTATATATGAGGCAAAGAAAAGAAAGTGGAGTTCAAATGAGTGTATGAATAACAGTAAGAGGATGTAGTCAGGACATTGAGATGGAAATCTGTTTCACATTTGTGTCCTGTATCCCACACACATTAGTAACATTCATTTAAAACTGCTCACCAAATTAAAGAGGCAACAACATTTGCAAACTCACTTAAGTTATATACTAAGGTGTGTCTTAGTTTTCGTGACTTGAAGGCGGCGCTGTGTTTTATGCTGAACTGTTTACTTTGGCTGAGACACACAGGGAGAAACTAGTTTTGTGGGGAACCGCACATCCTGATACGGAGCTGTGTCAACTTAACACTAGAACCGCCAACGGGTACATTTTACCCGCACCTAAACAAAACACAAGTCTAACACCAAGCGTTTAAATCAGCACTGATAGTGATATTTTATACTTCATGCTATCTGCACAAACTATATCATATGAAAAGCTGAGAGTCCACAGATTCTGTTGGTATAAGTTTCATCCCTGTGTGATCAAAACTCACTGTTCTGTATGATAAATATAAGAACATTGTACCTTGCAAATTAATAGCGGGTACATTTGACCCGTTGGCGGTTTTAGGTATACAGCGACCTCTGGAGGTTCTAGTGTTAAGACTGGCATTTTAAGTTTTCAATTCAAATGACTTTTAACCATTTTGTACTCGAGTAGAAGGTTTTTGTTTTGCTTCGGTAACTCTACAGCTTGAGTGTGTTTACCCTCTCAGTTCATTACATCAGTTTTCCCTCTGTGGGTATTGCCAGCTTGGAGTGTTATTCCCTCTGCAGTATTATGTCGCCGCTGCTCCTGGATCAGCTGAAGGAAGGGAACATACTTCCTCTGGTTAGAATAAATACCTTCTCTGTCAATATAAACTGCAGGGTGTTATTTAGAAAGGTATCGAAGTAAACACAGCATGACTTAGATATCCCACAATGACTGTACGTGCTCGTGTTGTTACCACAGCAGAGCTTCTCACTTTGGTTTGCTTGCTTGTCAGAAGGAATACATACAAATCAACTCGCCTGATTTTCATGAACATTGGTGAAGCGTGGGCCAAGGAAGAATCTGTCAAATGGTGCTGCAGATCTGACTTACAGGCCTAATACACACATTATTATTTTCTTATGTAAACAGCCTTATGGGAGTTCTGTCTCTAAGGGTCCTTCTGGGATGAAATGACACCCTGCCTAGTGCAATCTAAATTTAACTTGAATGTGCTTCATAAAGGACATGAATATAAAAGCTTCATGAGCATGGGTTGTATAATAGAGAACACTGTGCTGTATTCAACCACTATATGTTTTAAAAAGAGATCTAGTGTGGTTTTAATTTTCCAGTTTGACATCAAATTATGTAACTGTTTGCGTATTCATCTTCATTGGCACTAATGGCTCTTACATAACAGACAGACAGACATACAGAGTGAGTAATGCCACGGGCCTCTGGTGGTACGATATATTCCACTCACTGGTGTTCCCCATATGACCCAGGCTTCTCTCACTGCTGTGTTACATAACGTCTCCTCACAAACTAACACAAGAAACAGGTGTCTAATATCAAGGATAAGTTATTTTCTTCCCTCGTGTCCTCAGTACTCAGTTTGTAAATGTTATGTTTGGAAGTTGCTGTTTTGTGTCAGAGAAAACAAACTATTGATGGAAGCTGTTGTATGGGGTTAAGGTATTTATAAAGCTGATGTAAACCAAAGCTACATTAGCAGGATGTTGCTAAAATAGTTTGTCCTTGGGGGCCTGCATCTGCGCTGCATCTGCAAGATGTGTTGTGTCGGAGGAGCAGCGTTGAGAATCCTCAGGCTCTCTTATTGGACAGACGGCAGAAATATCCCTGGCTCTGACACTGGAGCTCGCTGCATCCGTGACCCTCACGGGAGTAAATAAGGTTTGGAGGGGAGGAGGGGGGGGTGCTGCTGTCGGAACAGCTTACCGTTTTTGGAGTGGGGTATGATGATGATCAACGTTGTTCACAACACTCAACACACGTTCTTTCACAGTGGACAACAACAAACCGAAGGCCGCCCCCCGCCAGCAGCACCCTCAGCAGCCGACGTCTCAGCCGAGCCAGCGCAGCGGACCACCGGATGTGGTGCCAGTGAGTGTCGCTGAGGGGGGGAGGAAGGCCCAGAGCGTCCAGCAGCTCGGAGGACTCCTGGCAGCAAGTAACCAAAGATGTGAGGCCGTCGCCATCGTCTTGCAGCGAGCTTTAGCTGAGGTAGGAATCTTTTTTTATTTATGAAATTGCATTTTTTTTTTATGTTATATTGGACTCTTCAGATGATTTGTCCTGGCAAATGATCTAATGTGTACAAAGAGAAGACATAATGAAGCATATTGCACAATTACCGCAATGGGTAATCTGTCACTGACCTTTTTTTGGACATGTATAGAGAATATTTAAATACTATCTTATGATATTAGATAAATGGATTGATGGGTAGAGAGATATATACTTTATTTGCTATCAGTGCATTCTTGATAAGATGATAATTCTGGAAAATGCTGGCCATGTTCAGTTTGTGATTGTTGTTGTACAATTTCTACTGTTTGCAGCTAAGATTAGACTGGTTAATTGTATCACACTAGGTTGCCTGGTTTAAAAAGGAATATTCAATATATATATAAAGCAGACGGCTCTCGTTGAGGAATCCTACTGTTTATATCCATCAAATATGTATACAGAATTGCAAGTACTAAGTCTAAGCTGTAACATACGGATTAAAACCTTGTCAAATGCTAGCAAAATACCAACATAGCCTGAATGTACGGGGGTAAGTCTGAAATGATCTTAATGACGTAACTACAAGTGTTGCAACATCATGTCCTGTGTGTTGATACGAGGCAAGCCAAATGCCATTTCTATTTCAAGAAACAGCATGAGGGTGACTGTAAGGGTACGGAGGGCTGCAGTCATAGACATACTTGAAGGCTGTCCAACACAAAACAGCCCTGTTGCTGTAATGCACGGAACAACTGAAGCAATCCTGGATTTAATAATTCATCTTTATTGCAGCATGGTTTTATTCTTGGGAAGATGAACTTGAAGCTCAGTTGTATGTTTCAATGTTATTCAGGTCGCATGAGAGCCCTTTAAAAATATGGATGTTTGAACTTGCCGTTTGTTTTGGATCGGTTTTAATAGTGGTGCCATGTGATTGGCTTCCAGGAACGAGATGCCCCAAGGGATTAATCTTTCGCACAGCACAAACAGGCTTATCCTATCAGCCAACCATACTGCCATACTCCCTCATTGAGTTGTACTCCAAGCAAAAATACGATTGGCTGCTTGCTATTAGGTTTATTTAATCAGTAGCCCTACAAGCTAATATAAGTGAATTGTAGAATTGAATTAAAATGACCCCATGCAGTCGGAAAAGATTCCTATCTTTGTTTTCCTGTAAACCTAGAAGAATAAAACGGATACCCTGTGAGCACATGAGATGCCACCAGCTATTTCAGTCTCCCTGTTAACTTTAGAAGGGCCCTTGTCAAACCTTTTCACACCACATGGGTTGATGGAACAACTGGAATGTACCAACCAAATATGCATGAGGACATAAGATGATATTAAGTGGCTCTAACACTAGGGCCTTGTCTTTACTTTATTGGAGGACACCACTCGTCCAGATATCATAAACACAGTAATGTTAGTGTTGAGAAGTGTCTTAACAAGTAACGCCTTCTTTTCAATTTGTTACATTTTACTCATTTTGGCTCAAGAAAAAGTATGTTCTGAATTCAGAAATGTATATAAGTAAGAAACCATAAAACGTTGTTTTCTATGTATAACAAACACTAGGTACTGTGGTACATTGCTGTTTATTTTTAAAAATGATTGATGGTATGATGTCCAGAAGGGATTTGTCTTATATGTAGGATTTGATCTCTTCCTCCACTCTTCATTATCCCCTGGCTCATAATGCCTGTTGCATTGCCTTTTGTTAGAGGAAGCATTTCATCAGCGCACTGAGATGTGCATAGATTATTAAAGAAACACTTGGTAAACCAACCAATATCGATTTCTATCTGAAAAAGATCATGTCAGTGAAATTCCCTCTCTAACATTCCAACTATTATCACTAAATATATAATAACACAAAAGGTTGGAAAAAACTGCACTAAGGTACAGCTTTCCGAAAATATTTAGCTGACAAGAGGGGAGAACATTTATTTAAGACTTGTTTTCAATGCAGAAATGCAATGTCCTTTGCTGTTGATATGATGCAAACTAACAAAGACATTTTGCATACCAATAAGACTAAATAATTTTTTTTAAAGTTGACAAATGGACAAACACTTACACAAGGGGCAGCCATCAGACCTGCCAGGACTTCCCCCTAGAGGCTGCTGGGAACTTGCCCTCGTTCCTTTGCATTCCACTGGACCGTGTCTGACATGTTGCTTCCCCTCTGACGCATCAGCACAGGGAGTGGAGGCCAAATCCATAACATGCCAGACATTGGGCTGTAAAATCAACCTGCTTGAACCCATACATGTTATTTCACTTTAGCATCCCTGAACTGCAGAAACGATAGCTTTAGGGGGAGGGGCAGAGGAAATGGAGGACCCTGTTTCCAACCCTACTGCAGCTGTGGTGCGCCTAGCTTAGCAGAAAGGGCCATCACACCTGCACATTGGCATTGTTTTTGGGTCAGGGATCAAATACGTATCGCTGCTGTAGGGACTCCTTCTGGGTTCTTGCTCCTGCGAAGTGAAACGCGGTTGTTTGCTAGAAATGCCTGTCCTTGTGATTTATTACCAAGCATCATAAGGACTCCGGAGGAAAGGAAACTACTGATTACCTTAGCTTCAAACATGAAACATGAGGTCAAAAAACAAGGGGATGTCAGTCAATGAGATTTACCAAATGTGCGCTTCAAAAGTAAACCGCTGCTCCTTTAAGTCAAAATATAGAAAATAACCCATGAATTAGTTTCCTTTGGCCTACATTACAGCAACTGTTTTACTTCAGAGTTTCACACCAGACACATCCCTTGTGGCAGTGCTCTGGATAGTGACACAGTTCATATCAGTCCAATTTTAGCCTCAGATGGCTTCAATGAGTTCTGTGGTGTCTTCTGCTGCCAGTTGCACCGCCCCAAAATATAAAGCTATCCTGATAATGCAGTCAAGTGTCAAAGATATTTTGACATTTGCTCCTTAGATGTTTAGGAACCTTCAACACCATCGACCACGGGCCGCCAACAACATTCCAAGCACCAGAAAGCCAGTAGTAACTTATTTGAGAATGGTGTGGATGGTATTGACTAATGCATATGTGCAGTCGTGCAAAACAACGCTGGCTTTTTTTAAATGTATAAGACTGGTTCATGTCATGTGACAGCTGGTGGTTGTTTGACTCATTTCCCATGATAGGCGGGCAGTGTTGTGAAACTGATTACATCAACAAATATTAAAAACACAACATGTGTGTTCCTCTGCCATTGAGAGCGGCTGACTCAACTTCCACCGCAGTATGTCCTCCACTGCAACCAATGATTCCAATTCATATATTCAGCCTATAAAACACACACAGCTTGCATTTGATTTCAAGCCATCAACTCGGCACACAAGAGTAACCGTGGTTCACGTGTGGTAATACCCAAGTATTGTGTGCGTGCAGTGTGTAATGGAATCTGGTGGTCACTCATCAGCCCAAGAATAGGAGGCAGCAGCTCCTCAACATAGTGTGAGAATGTCCCAGCTGTTGACTTGATATGGTTACGATGAACAGCAGCCAAACCCTCACCAAGGGCAGAGCTCTGTTTCTTATCATGTGTTTGGATGCAGCGTGTGAGCTCTGGACCTGGTTAGACATACCTTCTCTCAAAGAGCAAAAGCTGTGAAACACGTTGCTCTTCAGCGGAGGAATGCAAGCACATTCCCAAATGTACAATCTCACTTTACCTCTCTTGACATTCACAATATTTCTAGGAACTTGTAACTTGATCAGAGGCAATTAGACATTGATCTCCGTCTACCATAAAGTGTTATTCTACACCTGACATGGCATCATATTGATATACACCGGGGACATGTCTGCTCTTTGCTCCTGGATAGATGTCCCTTAGTTACATGATGGTTAACATGTGCTCTTTCTAATGAAGTCGGATGCATGATAACTAAGGTGGTTATTCAGAATATTACAGTGTTCTTTCATTCTATACTTTCACACAGAAACTAAGGTAATGAATTCTATTCACAAACCCGCACTGAAAAGCTTGTTTTTCCCAAGCTTGAGAATAGACTACTACACACAAGACAAAACATATTTAAAATATATCTTACAAACATGTCTAAAACTGTAGAGTATATGTATTATACAGAACGATTATAATAAAATAACTAGACTAACCCTAACGGTCCCAGGACATAAATGTTATCTTTGGTTTAAAACAATAAAACGGGTACATTCATTTCACAGTAGAGTAACATGTGATCTGTCAGCATGATATCATCTTGTAATGGAGAAATAGTGCTCATGGATCCTGTAGCTGCAGAGCTTATCGGAAGGTGGTGATGCAGAGGGGGGATTGGATGAGTAGTGGGGGAGGATGGTGGTAATAAAGCCTCACCATGTCTCCCCTGGGGGAGGTCGGTGCACAGGCCCTGCTCCATCAGCCTAATGTCAGGCAGCTCTGCTCCACTCCTGCTGCCTTAAAGAGACCCCACCTCGCTGGGAGGAGGCTGTCCTCTGCGCACTGTAGCCTGCCCCCTTTGTGGGTTTTTTATGTGTATTACGGTAATGCACTCTGCAGTCACTCTCCACAGCCAGCGGCTTTCTCAGTGCTGCCTCAGATGTAGTCGGAGCAGTCTGGGAGGAGGCGTGTGGAGGTGGTGTGTCCACCTGGACCGCCGTTTGTCCTGGAGTACTGGGTCTCTGTAGCTGGGGGGGGGGACTCCCGCTACCGATCCTCAGGCTGAGGCTGGATCATGGGCTGTTCTGGCAGCAGAGCGTGCCTTAGTGCCCCATACGCTGCAGAGAGGGTAACTGGCTTCTACATTGTTCTATCTGCAGTGAGGAATATGAGCTTTAACAGGACGGAGAGGAATACTGCTTGTTTCTGTTTAAACTAATCAATGAAGACATGTTGGCTTGTCTTTCTTTCCATTTCCTCTCTGGTTCATGATTTAATTATGCAGGCTGTATGACAGTTAGTGGCAGGCTCTTAATGAATCAGCGGAGAGTCGTATTTACAGGTTTTGGGTTTGGATGCGTCCGTTTGGAGTCTTGAGGAGCACTGCAGTTTCAGCGCAGCCTCATCTTTACTGCAAACCTGAGTCAGAATGAGAGGAGTGAAAGCTGACAGCAGGCATGCGCTCCGAGTGAAAACACGAGTTGAATGCCTATTTTCCATAATCCCCCGCCCTTGTTGCTCTGGTGCTTGTAATTTATTTGCATTTGCTATTCAAACAGTGTCCTGGAAGGAGAATCTGTGTCGGGAGTTGCCCCGTCAGGACATTCCTTCATACAGGAATGAACCTTACAGAGTCATTATGCTGCCATTGTGATCTTAACTGTGATGATTTATGTCAGAAACCTGCATGAACATGTGTGTGACTGTTTGTTCCCCCCGCAGCGTGATGAAGCCACACGGCACTGCAGGGATCTCTCCCAGGAGCTGGTCACCCTTCAAGGAGAGCTGGGTAAGTGAGGTCACCTTGGTCACACACACCGGCTGTGTTTAAAGTTGTTATCAGCAAAGCACACACTCCTGCTCTGCTCTTGGTTCTCCTTTCTGCTAAGAGTGTGTCCTTTTATATTATTCAGTTAGGATGACAAGTCAGGAAGCACTTTGGATCTCGTTTGTTTGACTTTAGAGAATGAGGAACAATTGTTTTTCCTCATGAGTCTTTGGTTGTTTACTTGGTTCCAATATTTGATTGCTGTGTCTAATGTAGTTAAAGATCTGAGTCATTGGCCATTTGATGCCAAGGACTCTTATGTTTACTTATCACTTTGCACAAGACAGTCTTTATTTAATTATATAAATACGATATGTCAGATGTTCCCATCTTAAATGAAATATGACAGTTTCTAGGGTTGCACAATTAATTGAAGAATTCTTAAAAATCACAAAATGGATTAATGTAATAACCAAATAGCCAGAAGCAAAATATTTGAAGGTTGAATACTATTTTAAATTTAGTAGTGTGGAGCTGCAGAGATATCCCACCGTACAAATGTAATTCTACACTCTTTACAAAATATTTGTTTTTAGACAGATCTGCTAAAAAAAAGTCACACAATGATCAGTTAATAATATATATTGTTCAATGTTAAAATTACGGAAAAATGATCACAACCACTCCAATATCAGTTAAAATAATCACTTTTTGTTTTTCCAAACAGTGTAGAAGGGGGGGGGGGGGGGGGGGGTGGTCTTACTCACCACAGAGATGCCCCCTGTAGTTCTTCCTCCACTAGTTAATTGCTTTTTCCTCCACTAGTAATCACATGCCTATCTGTCACGGCACGAGTGTGTGTTTTAAGTGTCGCTGAGCAGTGCCATGTCAGCCCTTTCCCCTGGGAGAGGCACTCTGACCTCTGACCCCCCCCCCCCAGTGGTGGAATGCCCCACCACCTGAGGCCTAATGACCCGTGTTCTCTGTCCAGCCTGTGAGCTGCCCCACAGAATAGCCTTATATTTACGGGCACATGCATTTCATCACTCTCACACTCACATACTTAGGTCAGCCCTATTGTTGTGCCGCCCCCCCCTCACAGCCTCGGGACTTCCACATGACTGCTCTTATACGCTGAGCGCTGTTATATCTGAGCTTTAACACATTCTTTCCTACACTAACCTTTGATTCATGAGTAGTAAAAGATGCTTAGATATCCAGACACATTTATAAGTCCGCTTTTAGTTTTACTTCCTCTTGAGAGTACTTCCACAGGGATGTCTCTCCTCACACAGCGATACAGTACAGTCTTGGACCACATCCAAACTTGTGATAGGACCACACCCCCTTTTATCATTCCTGACTGTGGGCCAAACTGCAGCTAACTTTAGATGAACTAGGCCTCCTCCCCAGAATGAGGCATGAGGTGTTTCTGCTGTGTGGATTTGGACTAGAAAAGGCTCGTATGACCAGATCTCTGTTGCACATGTTGTTGAGCTATACATGCCAACCCTAGCCTGATAGATAGTCTCTCGCTTGGCCACTGTTCCTGGATCGCTCATTCCACTCTCACTGAGGTGAATCCTCATGAGGTGCATGAGTTCAAACTGCAGCTCAGAAACACAGACTCTGAAACTGTGTACATACATCCAATAAGAATGTCAATTATGATTTATCAAGATTTTCAACTATTTGTCTGTGAATTTGTTCAAAATAACGTTATTGCAACCCTTAACTCAGATCAGTTTGAACTATAAACAACTTTTACAGCATGTAAAGCTAAAATGGGAAACATCATGTGCTAAAGGGGCGGCAGCTCATTCTGTAGAGACTTGACTTGGGAACTAAATGACGGTTCAAGTCCCGATTGGACCCAAACTAATACTGATTGAGTGTGGACTGGTAGCTGGAGATGAGCCAGTTCACCTCCTCTGAAAAACTGGCAGCCTGTTTGCTCCGATACCTTTACATAACAGAAATGTTTTATATGTATTCAGACCTAATGTGTATAGATCCTGAACTGAATTTCAACAACTTGGGGATAAATAAATGGTCTACTTGTTCTACTTCTAAATATTCCTCCTTTATCGTCTTCCTAATTGATCCTATTCTCCTTCTTCTGAAATGCTAAGAAAGGGCGTTCCCTCTGCTTCTTTTTGGTAACCACAGCCATTAAATCTTTATTCAGAATCATTATTCTGTGCTCTAGAACAGGACAACACTGGAAGATGACTTTTATTATGTACCTTTTATTTTTGCTCTGATGATTTGTGAGAGCACTGCATGTTCCTGCCACACGTGTTGTAGCAGAGCAACATCTGGGTTCAGTATTATATTACGCCCACTATTAAAGACTCACATAGTCTCAACTTCAATGTGGTTTATCGTCACATCATGTATTTGAGACCAAAATAACCTGCTATACATGAGAGCTGCCCTTCTTACTGTACTCCATCAGAGTTAGTTCACTAATGAGTGGAAGTTAACATGGGCTGGCTGTGTTTTGGCACCAGCACTTAAACCAGAGAGGTTATGGAGTTGGTCTCCGCCACCCACTCCAGTGCAGACCCAAGCACTTGGCAATGGAAACAGTTGAGAAATAGTGAGACTGGATTACAGAACAAAAGCTAAAGCCACCTATTGCATAAACATAGACATGGCACTCTGCCAGCTGGAGAGGGAGGAAGAGACTCCTGGTGTACGGGTTTGTCACTTATGATACTGATTTCAAGATAGTGGGAAGGAATTAAGAGACTTATCTTCATCTGCCTTTTAATAACTGCAGTGTAGTTGGCACATGCAGTCAAGTGCAAGAGGACCCTCCCCTCTAAAGTCACTTTTTCCATTCCTTGTTGGAGCACATTTAGTGTCACACATTAACATCAAGGCAGAACTTTGCTAGTTCCTCAGTGGATGGGTCACATTTCTTACCTAAGCAGTTACTAATAGACATTTTACTCAGTCTAATTTTAAAGAGTATTACAGTCTACAAATCAGTTCACTCTGGTGACCTGAGAGGGACACACAACTTCTGTCTTTGACAAAGAACTTGTGTCATTTATTAACCAGCTAGAAAGTCAACCAGAGAACCCCTAGAAACCGTCACTCTCAAAACTCTTATGTTTGCATAGTAACACGAGGGCACTGTTGAACTGTTAGATTAAAGGTAAAACATCAAAGAAAAAGGCTCGTGTGTAACCACAGACAAAGCTGGAATGATGTCCTTAGAGATCGCTACTATCTTTACCAAGAGAAAAAAACTCAAGATGAAGTTTTTCTGCTTCCAGTCTGCTCCGTGCACTCGTCTGAGCATCTGGAGAAGGAGCGGGATGAGTTGCGAGCGTCCCTGGAGGAGGCGCTGCAGAAGCTGCAGGATCAGCACCAGCGGGACCTGTTGGAGCTGGAGCAGAGGCTGCAGGCCTTGTACCAGGCCGAGTGGGACCGGGTGCAGCTCAGCCACCAGGAGGAGAGCGAGAGGAGCCTGACCCTGCTGCAGCAGCAGGTCGGTGCTCTGAACCACAACCTGCAGCACTGAGTTATATCAGGATTACATTGAACCACATTACGTAATCAGTTTACAAAAAGAAGTTCACATTGATTACATTACATTAGGCTACATTACTTTTATATTGTGATACTTAGATAAGGTTACTGATGACCTTTTTGGACATGCAACTAGGTATTTTATTAAATCCAATAACTATTAATATCTTGCACCGCACCGCTACTTATTATTCCTGTACCTCTTTTACATGTATTTGCTGTATTTAAACGGTTTTCTCTTGGCTTTTTGAAATGTGTTTCTTTTGCACTGTGTTCTAATACACTTTGACTTTCTTTGTTGTTGGAATGTGTCATTTAAATATACTTGCCTTGACCTAAGATGTGCCGAGGACTCATTTGGTAATCAGCGCCACATACTTCAGTTACGCAACAATGAACACAAATGATCAATTTCTCCCTAACCAAAAACTTAACAGCACTTTTATTTTCTAGTTTCTGAACTGCTCAACATTCATGAGAGAATACGCCAACAATTATAAAAGAGCTTCTCGTGAGCTATAATATCAAACGTTGCATATGGATAATTTGCCGAACTAAATGATATTTTTTTGTACATTTTAATAATAATATATGGAGGAAAATGTAGTATTGCCTCTTCATGTATATCGTCTTGTTAGTTTAATTGAATTAGTTTGAAAGCCCCTGTCCCTGTAAAGGCTCAGACCACAGTGGAGGGCGGGACATTCATCATATGTGACGCGCTCTATCGAAATCAGTCGGAAGTCGCAACGGCTCATTTCAAAATAAACGTGGATTTACGTAAAAAACTATTTTTTCGGGGTTCGGGTATTTTGTTTGATTTTAAACAAACAAAGTCTTGGCATTCAGAATATGAAACTTTTATTTCCAAAATCACACGATAAATACATTCTTTAAGCTTGTAAAAGGGAAGAAGACGGGCATCTCTCACTCGCAATCTGCTCTTCCGCAGCGCCGCCCCCCCTCCCTCCGGCTGACATTATGAATGTAAGAGTAGAGTAATCATACACTGAACAAAAATATAAACGCAACACTTTTGTTTTTGCTCCCATTTTTCATGAGATGAACTCAAAGATCTAAAACATTTTCTATATACACAAAATAATCATTTCTCTCAAATATTGTTCACAAATCTGAAAACAGCTGTGATAGTGAGCACTTCTCCTTTGCCGAGATAATCCATCCCACCTCACAGATTATTGCACAGGTGTGCCTTAGGCTGGCCACAATAAAAGGCCACTCTGAAACGTGTAGTTTTGCTTTATTGGGGGGGTCTGGGGGGGTCCGAAAACCAGTCAGTATCTGGTGTGAGGGGTAGGATTAGGGTTAGGGTAATGTTCTGAAATGGCCTGTGTTCGTCGTCCATAACATACGCCTGCCCATACGCCTGCCCATACCATAACCCCACCACCACCATGGGCCACTCAATTCACAACATTACCCTAATCCTACCCCTCAGATGGATTATCTCGGCAAAGGAGAAGTGCTCACTATCACAGATTTCTTCAGATTTGAACAATATTTGAGAGAAATGGTTATTTTGTGTAAATAGAAAATGTTTTAGATCTTTCAGTTCATCTCATGAAAAATGGGAGCAAAAACAAAAGTGTTGCGTTTATATTTTTGTTCAGTGTAGATAACACGGCAGGGTCCAATACAGTTCGTTTTCATCTGGTTTCAATTAAACAAAGTCTTGGCTTTCAGAATATTAAACTTGTTTCGGCAAATTCAGATGATAAATACAGCTTTGAAGCTTCGGCATAATTACACGCTGAGAACGGAGTAACTTAACGTCACTGCAGGCATAACAACAGCCGGTATTTCTCGTGAGTGTTTTCCCCGGGAAACAAACACAATACACACAAACGCAAAATTACACAAACACACACACACACACACACACACTCGCGCTTCCCCTCCAAACAAAAATATCTTCCCTCCGTAGTATTTTGATCATTTGCTCCACTAATAATCAATCGGATCGATGGATTCCAGAGAAGAGAAAACTTTGAAGGCCTTTTTCTCAAAATGAGGACTCGGTGACAGTCATTATATAATGTGACATATTTCGCTTAATATTTGGAGTACAACAACAATCCTGATATCATTAGAAAGCTACACATCTCCTCTTTCCAGCAGTGTATACAACTCAAAATGTGTCTTCTGGTCAATGCGACTGATTTCAATAGAGCGGGTCACATATTTACTGTCCTTGTAGCGTTAAAATGTCAATGTTTATTTAATCTTTTCTGTGCCTTAAGAGAAAAAGATTAACACAAATCTTAAGTATTGCAGTGAACAGTAATGCCTAATATTTCAAAGGTCTACCCTGTGTTATTTGTTTTAAAGATGGAAGAGCTGAAAGCCACTCATGAGTCCATGAAGCAGGAAGTGGAGAGCAGCCATGCAGAACAGCTGCAGTCTGTGGAGCAGCAGTATGAAGCGTCCCTGCAAGGTGAGAGAAGTGCATCTGATCCAAAAGAAACTGCCTTCCTGCTCTGAAGCTCAGAACACCTTCGGCTTTATATAACTTCTGATTTCCTACCTTGGTTTACAATTGCATGTGTGCATTGTTCCATCGCATAATAACAGAGCACTTCTTAGCCTTGAGCTCTGTTGTACAGATATCTGAAATATTTCTGATGTGATATAAATCCTCAGAGCTCAGAACAGTCCACGACCAGGAGCTGCAGTCTTTGGACGCGTCTCTGAAGGAGACAGGAGACACTCTGTCTGTAAGACTGACTTTTTGTTTTTCCTTTTTCATCAAATAAATGAATTTACAAACAATACAACAGTGTGTAAAATGTATTCTGAGACTTTGTTGTGCTGCGTACGTCCACAGGGAAGGATTGAAGTGCTGACAGCGGAGAACAATGCCCTAATTGAGAAGCTGAGCGCCATGGAGAACAGGAGGAAACAGCTGGCTGAGAAGAGTCAGGTACCCCCCCCCTCCTCCCCCTTATCCGTGTGCTTATTATAGCAGAGCGCCACTTTAGGAGCATCTCATGACCCAGTGATAGCCTCTGAGCAGGAGCGATAGCAGAGATAGCCCACCAGCAGACACCAGTTTCTCTTGTGCCTCACTCGGGTACATTTCTGCTTTTTTATATTATTCTTTATTTGTAGTCACATGATATTATATTTTGCTCAAGTGACAGTTCAATGCATTAAGTGATCCTAAAACAAAAATAAATAAATACCGTAATACAACAATTATTTAAAAATGAATATGTTGGCTGTGTTAATGCAAACGGCATCAATCTTGACATCGGGGTGAAGTTTGTTTTTTCAAATATTGGAATTTGAACATCAGCTCCGACGGTATACACTGTGCGGCCAAAGCAAAGATAGTCACACCCTTAGGGATAAACACCTGTGTGTCCCAAAATATGAAATTCCACAACATAAAATGATTCACTCTCTTATAGCAAGCTTTATATATTTATGAATCTAAAATGTGTATTTTTTTTTCCCTATTTCCCACAACGTTTGTTCACGTTGCCCTTATTGAAAAAAAGAAATGCTAGTTTCTTCCACAGAGAAATCCATCCAAATGAAGGACGGTGCTTATCACTGACCAGGCTGATAAAGAAATCCCCCCCAAGCAGACAATTATTTAGTTGTTGGGATTGTGGGAACAAATGGGCATTTAAAGGCTTGAAATGCTTCAGTTGTTTTCATTTCATTTCATTTCAAACCTTTTATTTATACAGATAAAATCCCATTGAGATCATTGATCTCTTTTCCAAGGGAGACCTGTTCAAGTAGTTCCACATGAAACATAAAAGCATAAACAGAACAACAAAAGGACATCATACAGCATCATTTACATAATTATCCACATAAACAGGTACCAATAGCTTCTGATTGACTAGCATCCAACCGAGCTTTAAAAACATTTAGTGGCACCAGACTGTTCAGTTTCCATTTAATTTGCGGACTGTTCCAAGACAGAGGAGCTGCGCATCTAAAAGCTGTCTTCCCTAAGACAGTCCTAGCAGTTGGCACATTTAATAAAACCACAGCATTCGATCTCAGGCAGTAGCCACTTACAATTTTACGTGAGATCAGGGAGCAGATATAAGATGGAAGTTTCCCTAGCATGGCTTTGTATATAAAAATGTACCAGTGACTGAGCCTCCGTACAGTTAGTGAAAGCAAACCAGCCCTTACATACAGGGTACAGTGATGGGTTAATGCTTTACAGTTTGTCACAAATCTCAGTGCACTGTGATACGCAGCATCTAACTTGACCAGGCAATTGGCAGGTGCATTCATATACACCAGATCCCCATAGTCCAGCACAGGTAAAAAGGTCACAGTGACTAGCCTTTTCCTGGCCTCAAGCGAGAAACAGGACTTGTTCCTGAAAAAGAACCCTAGCCTAACCCTCAGTTTTTTAAGCAGGTTATTGACATGAAGTTTAAAAGTGAGACAATCATCAAGCCAGATACCAAGGTATTTGTAACAGGCAACAACTTCAAGTTTTGTTCCTTGCGTAGTTACAATATCTAAAACAGGCTCTGGTGTCTTTTGAGCTTTTGAAAAGAGCATTACCTTGGTTTTATCCACATTTAAAAGAAGCTTTAATTCAGAGAGCTGAGTCTGAATAGTGTTAAAAACAGCCTGTAATTTAACAACAGCCTCCTTAATGGAAGGACCTGCACAATACATCACAGTATCATCCGCATACAAATGTAAAGTAGCTTCATCCACATTATCACCTACGCTGTTAATATATATGGAGAATAAAAGTGGACCTAAAACAGAACCTTGTGGTACACCATTAGAAATGTTTAACCACTCAGAAGACAGTCCATCAAAATGAACACATTGGGACCTTTCAGAGAGGTAGTTCACAAACCACCCACTGCAAGGCTGGATATGCCAATACTGAGTAGCCTCTGCTTTAAGATGCGATGATCAACGGTGTCAAACGCTTTGGAAAGGTCAATAAACAGAGCTGCACAACTCTGCTTATTATCTAAAATACTAGTAATGTCATTCACCACTTTCATTGTGGCAGTGATGGTGCTGTGTTTCTTTCTGAAGCCTGACTGATGTTTAGACAGGATGTCATTTGTACATAAAAACTCCTTTACCTGTTCACTCACTAGGCGTTCAAGAACCTTAGCCAGAACTGACAATTTAGAGATTGGCCTATAGTTATTTAAAATAGTTGCCTCCCCTCCTTTCAGTAAAGGCAGGACATACGCTGACTTCCATACTTTTGGAATTGTATTTGTGCTGAGGGAGAGGTTAAAAAGAGAAGTAAGAGGTGGAGCAATAAAGTCTGCAGCTATCTTTAAAAAGAAAGGTTCTAAGTTGTCCGGGCCAGCCGGTTTCCTAGGATCTAGCTTAGATAATGCTTCATGAACAACATCAACAGTAAAAGGGGTAAAACTGAAAGGGTTTTCCAGACCACGTTGTTCAGAGTCACAGACTGTGGTATTTACAGAAGCAGAGTTAGTGACAGAATCAAATAGAGAACCACAGGACACAAAATGCTTATTAAAGCAATTTAGCATAGTAGCCCTGTCCGATATAGTGCCAGATGCTGTGGTAAGGCACGGAGGTAGCTCATTACGGATCTCACCGGTTGATATCGATTTTATTGCTTTCCAAAATATCCTAGGATTATTTAGGTTTTCTGTGGTAAATTTGAAGTGAAGCTATTCCTTAAAGTGAAGTTTTGACCAGCGCCATTAAAAAAATATACTACATGAAAGTGAATAATAATAAATGTTGTCCCCTGAGGACATCACTCAGTGAGGCACACAGGTTCAAAAACCTAGTGGTTAAGAGTTGTTACTGTTAATCATGAATCATTCTTTAACAGCGTGAACAGGAGTGTAGATCACTCCACAGCACCAGACCCAGGTGCCCTGAGTTACTACAACCAAGGCGGCTGGATGCAGCACAGCCACACCCTCAAGATGAACCCACAGGGGCATCTCGCCTCACATTAGCCTGCCTTCTATTTATAGGACAAGATGAGAGCTGCATAAGCAACAGCTCAATATCACCTTCTTGTTCTTAAAAAGGACAAGGAGTTTAAACACTACCTTCGCTATGACAGCTAAACATCCAGAGCTTCGTTGTCCCTGATGCATGGCGCCCTCTGTTGTGTGTTTCTGGATTTATGTCCACATAAAATGAACAACCCTGACTGTACTCATTTTTCTGACAGTCCCTGAACATCTCTTGTTCTCTGTCCCTGCAGAAGGACTCCCACACCCTTTATCTAGAGCAGGAGCTGGACAGCCTCAAAGTGGTGCTGGATATAAAAAACAAGCAGCTGCACCAGCAGGAGAAAAAGCTAATGGAGATCGGCAAACTGGTGAGGCACATGATCAGGAGGATTGCTGAAGAGCAACCGACATTTAACAACCAGAAGAATGGTTGTTATTTTTGTTTTGTTGTCTTTCCAGACGGAGAAGAGTGTGAAGCTGGATGAGAGCCTGCAGAAGGTCCAGCAGGAGAATGAGGACCTGAGGGCTCGAATGGAAAGACACTACGCTCTGTCCAGGTAACAGCTCACCGGATCACTCCTGTGTAGAGATGGAAACCAGTTCTGATCCACTCAACTGTTCAGTGTCTGTGCCATGTATTACATTATCATAGCTGCATTATTTTCAAAAAACGATTTACCTTTTATTCTGCAAATACTATATTTAGTATGATATCGGAAAAAGCCACACATGTTCTCTGATTTATCTAAAGTCTTGATATCTGGTACTGGCATTAGTCTGGTATATAACACTTATTACTATAAAACTTAAGAACACATTAAAAAAACACACTTATCATAGTAAGAATTAAGATTTTAGAAAAACTTCGAAAACTGTAAACATTACTTTAAAGGTAGGGTTTGAGAAACCAGCTCGAGTGCGCAAGAATTTGAAAATACACAGCTGGAAAAAATCTGCCACTTCCTTACAGAGCCCCTCCTCCAACACACACGTGCGCGCACATGACCAATGAGGGCACGAGATAAGTTTGTGCACAGATGGAAGGCTGACAGGCAGGTAGGCCATCCAGTTATTTTAGCGGGGCCGGCTAAAATGATTGGTCGTGCTTTTTACAGTACCACGGCTTCCACAGATGACGTTTTTTTATGGATTTTTTGTCAAAGCACTTAAGATATTCATTGCTATCGGGATGTTAAGAGCATTCCATGGAATATAACAAGTGTATCTCGAGCCGGTTTCTCAAAATTACATACCCCACCTTTAACTAAATGTTTTCCAATTACAATAGTTTTTTGACGTTGCATATACGTGTCTATCTTTGATATTCAACTTTTAAGTTAATAGATATTTGTTGTGATTATCGTAGTTTCTGAAATACAGCCGCTTTACAAAATAAAATCAGCCAAATAGTTTGACCAATTTTGAAGATTTCTTTAGATTTTTTTTTCTAAGCTCAGAGGACACCTCTAAAGGGCATTTAAAATGTCAGTTAATTAAAAAAATACACTGGTTCCCTCGTGGAATATGGGCATTGTAGTTCATTGTGGACTATGTCTACAACAAAAGCACTATTTACTGCACTGAGTAATGCTTGAATTACCTGTACATATTCAGTAGCAACCAATGGGTCTGTGGCTGGGAGCAACCAACAGGAAAAGGAAATCAGTCATTATTGAGAGACAGATTAATGTGTTTGCTTATAAGATTTTGGGGGAAGAAACGATCAACTTCACGTCTTTAAATGTTTGAGCATGTCTAACGTGTCCTCTGTGTATGTGTGCGTCTCAGACAGCTGTCCACGGAGCAGGCGGTGCTGCAGGAGTCCCTCACCAAGGAGTCGAAGGTGAACAAGCGTCTGTCCATGGAGAACGAGGAGCTGATGTGGAAGCTGCACAACGGAGACCTGAGCAGCCCCCGCAAGGTGTCCCCCACCTCCACCTCCCCCTCGCGCTCCTTCAGCCTCCAGTCCCCCCGCAGCTCCGGAGTCTTCTCCAGCCCCCCCGTCTCCCCCAGATAACGATGGGCCTCTGCTTCCGGGAAGCTCGGCCTCTGAGTTATCCCTCTGGAATAAAGAGCCATGTTTGTTTTCCTTAGCAACGCCTGACTTCTGGATCGGATGAACTCTGACACTTGTACAGAGACGCTTTAAAGACACCAGTCGCACAGAAGCACTTAAAAAGCAAGGCCCCCTTGTTTTATGCCTTTCACTTCTGATGGATGGGGGAGAAGGAAATCTCAGGACACTATTTTTGATACTTGTTGGTGAGGCTCACACACACACGCACGCACGCACGCACACACACGCACACACACACTACATGCAGTAAAAGATACACACATGTTGACACGAATGGAAATCCAGCTATGAATACAGATGACTTTGTCCCTCCTCAGTCTTTTATATGAAATATGCATTGAATATAAAACTGCTCCTTCTGGATCCCTGCTCCATTTCCTCACAGCCAACTGCAGAAGAGTGACAGTCAAAGTGTCATCTTACTATCACCAGGGCTGTTCGAATCTCGACCCGTGTTCAGAATGTATTTAGTTTTCTTTAAAGGTTGGGATTTTTGACACCGAGGTTGTCTGCTCTGTGGCCTCAAACTTGTTTTGTTTTCCACATTTCCTTGTTTTATTGTAGTTTTGACCAAAGGACCAATCCAAGTGTTTGTGCATGTGTTTGAGTCTTGGTAATCACCCTCACTGAACCCTCCTACTGCAGCTTTAACGTCGGGGCCTTTGCAAAGAGTTGAGCAGAAGAGGCTTTGCTTTGTACGTACGGGAGGCCCTGCAATGTCTCAGAAAAGAGTATTTTGTGTGGATTTGTTATTATTGGTTTATTGACCATGTTTGAAATATGCAAATTAATAAAGTCTTGTTTTAAAGCTTGTGTAGCATTGTCGGGTTTTAAAACCTTGATCTACATTCACTCACCAGCCACTTTATTATATACACCTTGCTAGTACCAGGTCAGACCCTTTCGCCTTCAGAACTCCCTTAATTCTTCGTGGCAAAGACTCACCAAGATGCTGGAGACATTCCTCAGAGATTGTGGTCCATATTGACATGCTAGCAGCACACAGTGGCTGCAGATTTGTTTGCTGCACTTCCATGATGCGAATCTCCTCTCCACTACATCCCAAAGGTGCTATATTGGATTTACAGAAAATAATAATGGGGATATAAGGAAAACACAGATACTCGTCACCGAGGTCACAATATCAATCGATCCAGCAGAGCAATAGCCTATAGGCAAAACACAGAAGATCAACAATAGATATGACATAAAATGAACTTACCAAAGCTGAAGTGGATGGTCAACTTCATTCATTTTCTTTCCGTTTTACTGATTTGAATCGCTATACGCTGCTCTCTCTCGTCTCTTCTTCACATCTAAACTTTTCGCGGCACACATACTTACAGCCAATCAGCTCTCTGAATTATGAGACAACGTTTGGTATCTGCCAGCACTTTGCCCCTATGATTATTTTTTTGCCGCACACATTGAATAGAAAAATACTTTTTACAGCACCCATTCATTTTAACATCAGAGGGGCTTGCCCCACATCGCTCAACACGGCTCAATAGGCACACTGTAGACAAAAATTAGAAGAACGCAGACTAAAACAGAAATGTACAGACGAATCAGATGACTGAACATGATCTTAAAATATATTTTAACATGTATTTATTTTGCATATTTTGGGAATTATTATTTGCATTACTTTCTGCTGACACTAGGTGGGGCTGTGCCTGCCCCTAATGACGAGTCACCACTGACACTGGTCATAAAGGAATGGACATGGTCAGCAACAATACTCAGGTAGGCTGTGGCCTTAAACAATGTTTAATTGGTAGTATGCCAAGAAAATGTCCCCAACACCATTACATCACCCCACCAGCCTGAACCGTTGATACAAGCCAAGATGGATCCATGCTCATGTTGTTTACGTGTTTACGAGACTCATCAGACCAGGCAACATATTTCTAATCTTCTATTGTCCAATTTGGTGAGCCCGTGTGAATTGTAGCCTCAGTTTCCTGTTCTGAGCTGCCAGGAGTGGCACCTGGCCTGGTCTTCTGCTGCTGTAGCCCATCGGCTGCAGGGTTCCACGTGTTGTGTGTTCAGAGATGGTCTTCTGCATATCTTGGTTATAACGAGTGGTTACGAGCTCTGTTTGAACTTCACCAGGTCGTCTTTACCATGTCTACATGCCTAAACGCATTGAGTTGCTGCCATGTGATTGGCTGATTAGATAATTGCCTTAGACAGCAGTTGCACAGGTGTACCTAATAAAGATGCCTGTGGGTGTATTTTGACCTACTCGTGGCAGATACAACTCCTTTTTTAATGGTAACCTTTAAGATATTTATTAAAGGAATTCATTTTTCCTGGAACTTAAACTAAAACTCAGCAGGTATCAGTCCAGCCTGTCGTGTTTGAGCCAAATATCCTTACGCAAATGTTCATATCATTACCTTAAGTATAATCCAAAATCATAACTATTCAGCAGAGTGGAAACTGCAGCAAGTGTTGCATTGGAAACTAAATGAGTTCTGGGCCTGCGAAACACATTCCACATACGGAGAGCATTAGGGTGTCAGCCTGGCACACAGCTCAGCTCTAAACCAGATTCTCCTTCTTCACAACATGCTGCAGAGCCAGAGTGACTTTAATGGCTGTGGCTCGGTCTGCCAGCGCCAGTATTTCATTTGAATGTAGAATAAATTATGCGAAGTATGATTCGTCAGTGATGTTTGATTAGGTGTCCAATTCAAAAGTGCCAGCAGCAGGGTGTAGTCCATGTGAGAGAAGCTGAAAGACTCTGACTCAACTATAACAGTTTATTTTATTATTTAAAGGGACAGTTCACCCCATAATCAAAATTCATATTTTTCATAGAAGCCTGTAGAACAATTTTCTCTCTTCCAAACTACACCTGTGTGCATTAAGCCTCTCGTAAATGAATAGATTTCTTTTGTGATTTGGTTACTGAATGTAGTTCAGTAGAAAGATAGTTCATGTAAGAAACGGCTCTTGAAAAGGACTGTAAATTATCTTCAGTAACAAGGGGCCATATTTTGTAAAAAGAAACATTTCTCTCGTAGGTTTCAGATATTATTATTTGTACCGTTTAGCGAGCCACAAGCAGTCCACCATCTTGTTGCATTATATTGGAAGGAAGGAAGACATCACTACGACCGATATCTCCAACACTTTTCACCTATCTGGATTGATAAATTGCACTATTTATTTTGTCCCTTTTTGATACAAAATTCAGAGTCAGAATCTTTTCTAGAGAACCTATATTAAACTTGTACTCCAGAAACATGTAAAACAGTTTTAGTCTTTCTAAATGTTTCAAGGGATGTTCAGTTTTTAGGTCTAGTGGTCTGTGGAGGATAAAAGGTCAGCGCTTCTTTGTTTTAGGTTCATGTGTGTGGGCTCTGTCCTGCTGAATAAATGATCCTCTCCTCTGGGTGTTATACCTGGTGAAGTGTTATACCTCTACACAAAAAAAATCTTCTTTTTGGTTGGGAAAAACAATGCAACAAAAAAGAACTTATTCCACATAAGATGTAGCAAATCTTTATTATGTAATAACGATCTGCAATGAAGACTTCCTTATGTATATATACATGACATCTGAGGGGGTCTCACTGGTGGGTGTGTTCCAGTTATACCTCACAACACACTCACATCGAACATGACTCTGCGCAGCCTCCAGAGCTACTTGGAGAGGATGTTGGTCATCACACTAGTCTCTCCGTGCTGGTTCTTGGCTTTACAGATGTAGTTCCCAAAGTCGATGGTCTCCAGGTCCTCGACAGTCAGGACGCTCTGGGAGACCCTGGTGGTGTGGCTCATCCCTCTGTGGACCAGCCTCAAGGACGTGTGGATGTGAACTGGACGGTGGTCCTACACAATGAAATCAAGATTTACTACCATTGTGTTGTTTATTGGTGACAGAAAATGTTTTCATCCACAATGGTAAGGAAAGGAAAGGTAATGAAAATGTAAGATTTAACATTCTAACATTCTAACAATGTGATCACATGATATCTTCTGAAATTATTGCAGATCTGCTGGATGCTAGCTAGCTAGGTATACTGACAGCACTGACATTTATGAGACAGGCTAACCGTGCCAACAGTGACAGTTGCACATTTGTTGGTGAAAGTCAAATCCTTCGCATGTGTTGTCAAGTTGGTGAAGATGCGCACATTTGTGTTTTTATATTTGCATTGTTTCTGAAGCTGTGGCAAGTTTCTCCGAATGGAAGTGTTCTTGCAGCTGTTGGCCACCGTACGAAACACTCCAATTACTTTGGTTTTCACCATATTTTCAGGGTCAATTTCTCTGATGGGAAAAAAAATGTCTTTAAGAATTTTTTTATTGCACAAATGTATTGTACCAACCGCATTGGTATAACAAAGCAATCATATTTTCCATTTTCAATAACAACAACAAACCAGCGGATTCAGAACATACTAGTACAATTAGGCAGTTGGCGGTTTTAAAACACATCCATGGGCGAGATAACAAGAAATGCAATATCCATGCTAGAAACAAGAGGGCAGTCCAGGACAAAGACAAAATGTCCATAGCAAATTGAAGAAAAAAAACAAGATAAAAGTTACAGGATTAACATTATTGATCATTCATCCCACACCTTCATCCTCATCCAGACCTCTTAAGTGTCTCATCACTGGAGCCCAGGCCTTATCAAACACTCTCCCCCTTCCTGCATTCTTGAATCTAAGTTTCTCCTGGTAGAGGATCTCACCCAACTCCCTCAGCCACATCTCGAACGAAGGCACAGCATCAGACTTCCATAACCTCAAAATACGTTTTTTAGCCAAAACAGTACCCAAAAACACCGGCCATTTGTCACTGCCATAGTTCAGATCAGTGTCACTCGTGGACCCCAGAATGGCCACAAGGGGATCAGGCTTCAATTGCTTGTCAAATGAATTGGTGTGTAAGGGTGCCAGGTTGATTTTTACATTTGTTACATAATGCTGATACGCTGGAATACATCTTGTTTACTTTAACTTTTGAGTAGTGCAACCTATGTACAACTTTAAATTGTATCAGATTTAATCTAACATTTACTGAGCACCGGTGAATATTCCTAAAAAATGTTTCCCAACATTCCCCAGTGATCGGAACACCCAATTCTGTCTCCCACTCAGTTCTATACTTTTCTGTGCTGACTACTTCCTGACTAAGAAGTGTCTGGTATAGGGTTAACACTGCTCCTCTTCCTCTACATCCTGGTCTAACATTAATTATCTCTTCAAGTGCCCGATGCTGCGGTATATCTGCAAATGTAGCTATATGAGACCTCATAAAGCTCCGGATCTGTAGATATCAAAAAAAGTGTGAGGCTGGGAGATCGTATGTGTTCCTCAATTGTTCGAAGGACATCAAGTGGCCCCCCTGGTACAAGTCCTTCAAGCACTCCACTCCCTTCTCCTTCCAGCGAGCAAACGCGGAATCCACGCTGGCCGGTTTAAAGGCGTGGTTGCCACAGATTGGGCTGTCTATGTACATAGTTGGGGCTTTCAAGTATGTTATTTGTTTCCATATTTTAAGAGAATTGTGTACCAGAAAGTTCCCTGCATATAGTAATTTATTAGTCTTAACTGGACTATTCAGAAGGGCTGGGAGAGAAGTTCCGAGACAGGACGCCCGCTCCATAGAAAGCCAGGCTGGAGTGTCCTCCTCGGTGCCCTCAGTGAGGGTACCACTTCTCCAGAAAGCCAGAATGTTTAAATGTGCTGCCCAGCAATATAACATCTAACATTTGGTAGATTAAACCCTCCCTCATATTTATCTTTACAAAGGTGTTTCTTGCCGATACGCACCGCTTTATATTGCCAGATGAAGGCGGTTAGAATAGTCTAATTTCTTAAAATAGCTTTGCGGTATACATGATGGGATTGACTGGAAGAGATATGTAAAACGTGGGAGAACCACCATCTTAACTGCGTTTACTCTCCCAACCAGTGACAGAGGGAGAGTTTTCCAGAAGTCTATGTTCTGCTTAAGCTGGGTTCTTTTCAGTTTCCAGTTCTCCTCAAGTAACCATTCGGGTTTTCTGGTGACTGTCACCCACAGGTAAGTGAACCTGTCCTCGGCTATCTTAAAGGGCACAGATTTCAGTGTGGAGCTGTTCTGGTTCAAGTACACTGGCATTAATTCACTCTTATCCCAGTTTATTTGAAACCCCGAGAAGGAGCCAAAATGGTTAAACAGCTCCATAATTGAGGGCATAGATTCCTGTGGTTTTGAGACATATAGCAAAATGTCATCCGCATATAATGACAGTTGATGATTCTGCCCTTTAATGGAGACAGGTGATATTCCGGGATGCCGCCGTATACTTGTGGCTAGTGGCTCTATGGCTAAAGCAAATAAAAAAGGTGACAGGGGATCTCCCTGTCTAGTGCCACAGTATAGTGGGAATTGGGGGGAGATATTCTGGTTAGTGATCACACTAGCTGTGGGATGAGCATACAAAATCCGTATCCAGTCAATGAACATCTTCCCAAAGCCAAATGTGTCTAGGGTCACATACATATATGGCCACTCGACCTGGTCAAAGGCCTTCTGAGCATCCACTGAAATCACAACTGTCTCTGTATTGTGCTCAGCATATAGTATGTTAAATAGGCGTCGTAGGTTGAAATAAATATGCCTATTGGGAATAAAGCCTGTTTGATCGGGGTGTACAATCGTCTGGATATAAAGCTTCAATCGGTTAGCTAGAATTTTGCTAATCAACTTTGTTTCATTAGGGATCAGTGACACAGGTCTGTAAGATGAGGCTTCCAGCTCATTCCGGCCCTTTTTCAAGATCAATGAAATATTTGCATTATAGAGCATTTGAGGCAGTCGGCCAATTGACGCTGCATGTTTAAACATACGCAGCAGCAGTGGGGATAGTTACTTAGAGAAGCACTTGTAAAATTCTATAGTGAATCCGTCAGGGCCAGGTGCCTTATTATTTGGAGATTCACCAATTGCTTTTATTATGTCTTCCATAGAGATGTCTTTGTCTAGATCCGCTATTGCTTCACCGTTGAGATGAGGCAAGTTCAGCTCAGAGAGAAATGACTTAATTGCATCTGTATCCCGATTACCATTGGACTTATACAGATTTGAATAGAATTCCATGAAACGTGCATTTATTTCTTTAGGGTCAGTGAGGACAGTGCCCATGTCTGATTTTATTCTCAGAATTGCCCGGGAGGCTTGTGCCTGTCTCAACTGTCGTGCCAGCAATTTCTGAGGTTTTTCTCCTAATTCAAATTGCGTCTGTTTTATTCTGTTCATCTGTTTACTAATCTGAGCGGATACAATTGTGTTATATTCATCTCTTTGGGAAACTATAGAGTTTAATGTGTCGGGGTCTTCGGAGGCTCTGTATGAACGTTCTAGCTGAGACACACCTTCATCCAGCTCCACTAACCTCCTTTCTCTTTGTTTTCTCCTACCACCTACATAGGATATGATGCTGCCCCTAAGCACTGCTTTAATGGATTCCCATAATACTGAATCATCCACATCACCTGTCCGACATATATTTTAGAAAACTTTTCTCTTTTAAAATTGTGTTGAGATCGAATCTCCAGGTGTGTTCGCTTTTATGGTTGTTAAATCTGATATCGAGTGACATGGGAGCATGATCACTGATCAAGATGTTGTGGTATTGTGTAGTCGCTACACTAGAGATCAGCTTAGAATCCAACAACATGAAGTCAATCCTTGAATAGGATTTATGCACAGGAGAGAAAAAATAATAATCTCTGGTAGTGCCTTCCTTAACACCTATTATCCGAATGTTTTGTCGTCGAGAGCGCGAGACGAGGTCGTCCACCCGCCCGTTGAGCGACCTGGCTTCCTCAGCCCATCTTGAGCACTGGTCTTCCAAAGCTTTGATTCGGGTCTCATGTTCGTTCAGGCCACCTTCGGTAGAAATTACTCTCTGTTCTACCTCGCCCAGTGACTGTTTCAGACCAGCTATGGAGGCATTGAGCAACTCGAACTTCGACTCTACATTTTGATTTAGCTGATTGATAGCTGCCATGATGTCCGTCCTCGTCGGAGCCTCGTCCTGATCGCTGCTAGCATCCAGCCTGGTGCTAGCATCCAGCCTGGTGCTAGCATCCAGCCTGGTGCTAGCGCTAGCCTCGTCGCTAGTTTCATCAGTCGTAGTTTGTTTCTCTGCACTTTTGTTCTTTTGCAGCTTATACTGCCGACTTTTGCAGACCTCTCACGAAGAAATGTATTGTTAAATTATATATTTTTTTGAGGAGGAAGCGGAGCCTCTCAAAAACGTGATTATTCCATATCCAGCCAAACCGGAAGTCTGATGGGACATTTTAATTGAAGTGAGTTGACATAAACACAGATTTATACAGATGATTGTTGAACTGTTCCTGTTTCTGAATCAGGTCAACTTAATGTTTCAAACCCTTTTTACCTGTCCAGGATAAGACCAGGTGAAGCTCACGTCCCCCTCCGGCTCCCCCAGCACTGTGCAGATCACGTTGACGTTGTCTCCGCCTGTCACAGATTCCGGAGAGACTTCGAGGCTGACCAATGGTGCCCCGCTAGGAACTATAACAAGAAAACCAAACAATTATATAGAAATGCATAAACATTTGTAAAGGAAAGCTTAGCATTTGAACACTTTAACCTCCATCTACAGTAGAGCCAGTTATTTGTGGGGAGGGGCTGGTCTCTGTGACGGCCTTGTCAGACAAAAACTCCTCACTACATTTTCATTTCATAAATTAACCTTGTAATTCTCCTCCCATACATCTGACTCTGTTTCCATTTAAAGGGGACAGATCATGCTATATTTGAAACATATTGTAGGGCCATACCTATATAAAGTATATAAATATAGTTTTTTTTCAAAATACCAAACAGATCCTGCATTTTAGCCATGCCTCATTTTGCTCTATTTGCTCTTTCCAGCCCTGTTTTTGCAGGAGGCTGATTCTGTGAGCTGCAGCTGACCACACCCCCCTGCAGGAGAGGGGAGCGTGCTTTGAGATCAGCTGCTGGGCTCAGAAGAGGGGGAGAAAAAGAGATCTCCGTCCTCCGTGTTTTATTCTTATAGAAGTAAGAAGAGAAGTAACGGGGCAGAAACCCTCATATTCAGTTGCCAGTTACTTTGGCATTTGGGCAGGGATATCTAGATACTTTCCAAGGTTTGACATAATGAATTGTGCTACTTTTAAAGCAAGCAACGATGTTTTCAAATCTGTAATCAAAAAGCTCCTCAAAAACGCTATCGAAGCAGTTCCTCCGATGCTACGTTAGTTCAAATAGTAACAACGAACTATTTTTCTTAGCAGATGCATGTCAATTTAAATAAATACATACAACTATTTTTTAAATCAATGAAATCATTTTCTAAATCCATAAAAGCATTTAAATTAATATTGGGAGTCAAATCGTTACTTTGTTGAGAATGTGGCCATGTAATAAGCGGGATAATGTGCAGCGACTTGGTCATTATGGGGAAAAGAACACCGACAGGCAGATCAGGAGCCCGACGCGAAGCGGAGGGATCTAGATCGGCATGACATTAGCGGCATGACCGCGTCGCTGCACATTATCTCTTACATATGATTATATAGTCATTATTCATTTGTTTTAAAGTAGGTCATGCCGCTAATTGGACAGCCTTCTGGGGAAAACCTGGTCTGATTAAGAGAGACGGCATTCATCCTACTTTGGAAGGTGCAAATCTCATTTCGGCAAACATTTCAGGCAGGCCCGGCTCCAGGATGAAATGACTGAGGGGGCTGTTAAAAAATCAGAGGCGGCGACCTTTTTTTCACAACTGTCACGGCCTGGCTCTTGGCCATAACAAAAACGTGGAATGGACCCGATATAAGGAAAGATATTTATTATTACCGTTAAACTAAACAAAGCTACCACAATGGGATGTGTTAATCAGTAAGATCAGTAGTGTATATGTGGGTGTGTGAACATGGTGTGGTTGTGCAAAGTGTTGAATGCCAAACTAAGGTGAAGGGAAACAAAATCATAAGTCAGGCAGCTGCTCTCCAAAACAGATCCTCCAACAGAGAGAGCAAGCAAGTCCTTGGCTCAGGCCTTTCACTCCTCATGACCGTGCTGACAGCCAGGTGCCCTCAATCAGTGCTGAACGTTAAAGGGACATACACACACACAACAGGTAAAGTAGGGGTCGTCACACAACAACCAAAAATACTGGCAATGTAATTAATTGACACACCAAGCTTTTTTTTAACAAGATAAATCTGCAGAATTGTATATTACCTTATTTCAGTAAAGTTGCAGCCTCCTTGTTTGCTTATTGACCTTTCTGAATAAGCGCTCCTTCCAGTCTTTTTCCCGAAATTGTTTTGTGAGATCCGCCTCACATGCCAATTGTCAACAGGCTTTTCTCGGGTGCACATCCCCAGTAGAGCGGGCCATTTCAGACTGCAAAAAGTTTCGAGCTACAGCAAACTCAGATTCCACCATGGTTTTCATGAGCTCAAGCAGCGGTGTCACCTTCTGCACATCCAAAAAGTGAGGATTTTCTGGGTCAAGGGCACAAAGCGCCTCGACCAGCTGGCTGTTTCGTTCAGAAAATCTCCTGTTCATTTCCCCAATGACACTGTCCAATGTGCTGAAGAAGAGCCGCTTGCACTCTGTCTCACTTCCTATGTCCCCCTGACCTATAGTACACTCCACCACATACTGCTTCAGGTGTAGGGACTTGGCGAGCTCTCTTCATTGGTAGAGGAGCCGCTGGTTCTGATGCATCAGCTGGGCTGCCAGTGGAACACTATGCCCAAATGGCTTGGAACTCCGAGTCACTCCGGAGATGCTCCACGCAATCCAATGTACTTTTAACAACCTTAACTCCAGTGTAGAGGTCTGTTTTTTTATCCTGCTAGACTTTGTTAGGAGGGTCCAGAAGGGCGAGGATTTTGTGGACCATAACCGCAGTAAACTTGAAGTGGGGCTCTTGAACTGCTTTTAGGAGGCCTGCTGCCTCTACTCTTAGTTGGGTGGGAAGGCCACTGCTGTCAATCTCCACAAGGAACTGCTCGACAGAGTCATAACTGTTGACTATGACTGACACGGTACCTAGGTGACCGGTCCACCTTTGGTCCAATAACCTTTTCAGGCGTTGTCCTGTGTACACTGCGGACACAGTTGGTTTTTTCAGAAACCGATAAAGCATGTCACACACATCAAAAAATACTTGCAGAGTATTCTCTGATGACATGGCATGAATAACCACCAGATGTAATTGGTGGTTGAAGCAATGCACATATGGGACCTCTCTCTCAACTTTCTCCAGCAGTATTTTCTGCACGCCTCCTCTTTTCCCTGACATCACACTTGCACCATCATAGCACTGGCTGAGGGGTTTGTCTGTTGTTAAGCCTGCCTTTCTTAGCTCAGAAATGACACGGTCTGTCAGACTATCAAGGTCACTATTTCACTCCTGAGCCCTATTATTTCGTTTTGAATGTCATGTGATGTGTATGTGGCATTTTTCGGAATAGTGCTGAATGCCTTTGCTAAGGCCGGGTCTTTCCTCAGTGTATATTTCATCATAGACAAAAACAGTCCACTTTCCACGTCTTCTCTTGACTCCACAGCATCCAACGTCCCCCTGAGCGGTTGCTGGTGTGACACAAGGAACTCAATGATGTCCACGATCGCACTTAAATATTGGCGATTTCTTGCCAGTTGCCTCTCATTAACAAGCATGGAGACCTCAGATCCTGTAGCACTAGGAGCACCATATTCGATCCAGAGAGCGTTGCATTTCAAATTTTCCTTGCTGGATGCATGTCTTGAAAAACCTTTGGTGATATCAGTTGCACATTTCCAATTACGGAAGCTGGTTTGTGTGAAGGCTTTGTCTGCATTAGCACTACACCCTGTGTTAAACTTTCTATATGGAAAGCAAAATGCGGCGTCAGCCACAACTGAATATTCCAGCCACTTTCTTCCATTAAAGGGAAATGGAAACACTTTTCAAACTGCTTTCCATGCGACAATATTACCATTAGGAAATGTATTTATCTAGTCTATTTCCAATGTAAACGATCGAGATACGCGAATTTACTTTTTGAAATACGTGCCTAATGACCATGGGCGCTTCCATTGCTCCGGGACTTTTCCAGTGACGTCACTGACTGTGTACGGCTTCCTGGGCCAAAGCTCAATAACAAACAACATGGCGTGCAATGCACCAGTAGTTTACATTACAAGAAAACGGTCGTCGTCAGGAGTTTATTGTATTGCCCCAGGCTGCACAAATGGATTTTATACAAAGAAAGAAGAAGTACATTTCCATAGGCTGCCACTAAAGGATGAGAAGCTGCTCAAAGTCCAGTCTGGATGCCTGGTTCAATACAAAACATTGGATTTGAAGCCAGGATCTGTTCCCACAATATTCGATTTCTCAACGTATGCAGTCGGGAACACCGACCGTCCCAGCACGTCGGCCGCGCAAGACAATGACAGTGTCAACAAACGTGAAGTTCGAGCCACCAAACGAGTTTATTAATTAACGCAATCGCGTCCAAACTAAATGGTAGCTATTATTATGACGTACAATAGAGAATTGGGGGTGTTCTATAGCTCAACTAATTAAACTGGCATACACACGCTCATCTGTCGAAAACAGCCCTAAAAAGGCTAGTATTGCTATTGATGGATGGTATTGCAGGACCCAGAGCGCACGGAGCACAGAGCGGACAGCAGATAACGGAATTGCAGTTTTATTGCTTATAGATTATCAGAACATTTCAAAGGGGACACAGCCCCATTGGATATTAACCTATGGATTAACTACATCATCGTTTTTATCGTTGTAATGCCAGTTTAGACCAGACAATGAGGAAGGTAAGCCGTTAGCCTGGCGTATGTTAGTACCTAGCGCCACTTGTTTTGATGTACGTTTTTGTGGATAACCTCGCGAGTTTGTATCTTTCAGTGTTGAGGTGGGCACCGTTAGATTCTGTGTCTCCTTGCGATCATAAACGATGTGTGGATGTGCGGCTAGGATAAGTAATAAGGGAGCTAGGAGTGATTTTCGGTGCAGTAATAGGTTAGCATTTTCGCTCGGGGCTAATTCAGAGGCTCACTGTTAGCATTGTGTTTTTTTAATTTTTTTATTCCGGATCGTATGCCACTCTATTCGACCGAATCGGTTCATAAGCATAGGCCATGGGATGCCTGGTAACTGTAGATGCTTCCACATCAATGTCATCTCCCGACGAATAGTCAAATTCATCGTTCAAAACGTCGATCTCATTGCAAAATTCCTCCATCGCTGCCATATCTGCTACGTTGTGTTGACTTCTGGTGGAGCGAAAACACAGCCAGTGACATCACCATTTGGGACTCCCCTAATGGCGGCGGCCTGTTCCCGGAATTCCCCACCCGGCCGGCAGATAATTAATTTTCTTTTGGCGAGTAATATCATATACAATAAATATTACGATCAATATCCATTGTAAAATGAATAAACTACCGGAATATTATAACTGTAATTGGTGTTTCCTTTCCCCTTTAAACCAATTCTTGGTAAAGGTGCGTTTTTGGCCATTAATTATTCGGACAGGGTAGGACTGCAGGATAACTTGTGCTGGCCTCTCAGTCCCAAGATCGTCAGGCGCAGTGGCATTAAAAGGTGGAGCTGGAGGCGGCTGTTGACCCATTCTAGCGCTTATTGTGGAACAAGATGCTCCGGCCGCCGCCGGGACATCTTCTCTGGCTGGTGGAGTTAACTCGCTCTGAACTAAATCCCTCTGTGGAAGCTCGGCCTCCACAATATCTTTGCTGCTGCCAGAGCTACCAGTCTTCTTGTTGGACAACCACTTTCGGTTATCCATCCTGACCTAAACGTGTCTTCTCTTTCTTCCTTTCCTTCTCACTGCTCTACAATCTTTTTGCTTCTTTATTCCGGATTTACCCCTCTCATTCTGTTCTTCTCCTCTGATCTTTAATAACAGATAGTACATTATTAGATGGCTGCAATTTGGTTAACAGACTAACTTTGATTTCCTCAATTCATAAATTGACAGGCTCTGTAAATATAACCTTTTCTCCTCTATCCCTTAACTCGTCTTCCTATGCAGATTGACTTACTTACTTACTATCTACTCTTGTGTATTTCGTGTCATGTCACGATTAAAGACAAATTAATCATTAATCATCATTAAATGGTTGATTTTTTATTTTCAGAATTGAATGCTCAAACCAAGGCCTAAAACCTGTCTTTTCATAAGAAAGTGACTAATATATAAACCAAATGACGCTCGTGAACTGTCAACAGGAGGGCGGGGGGAGCCTCGCTGCGGGGAAGCAGTGTGTGGACCTGTCAGCGCAACTTACATGATGCCGAATTTAACAAACACATTTAAATAATTGGTTTAAACGGCATAGTAATAAGGACGATCGTTCGTTCTGTGTGTGAGAGAGAGAGAGAGAGAGAGAGAGAGAGAGAGAGAGAGAGAGAGAGAGAGAGAGAGAGAGAGAGAGAGAGAGAGAGAGAGAGAGAGAGAGAGAGAGAGAGAGAGAGAGAGAGAGAGAGAGAGAGAGAGATACACATTGAAACTTGACCCCAAGTTCCTCAATCTTAATTATTCTATTAGGTTATGACCTTTTCCCCCAAGGCTCCCCTGGCCTTCACCTAGGACACATGTATTTACAGAATGCACAAACTCAATGTATAACAATTACATGTCTCTGTAAACACACCATACCCGAAAAGGAGGTGTGTTGAAACTAATATATGTGTGTTTTTATATATTCATATGTGTTAAACTTGAATGGACGAGTACATTTTTTCCTCTTAAATATAGAGGTTTTTTTATATTAATATTCCTATAATGATGTCCCATTTTTAGTAGAAGTAGATTAGCGCAAATGGTCTTTCTTCCACTTTTGTGTTATAATCAAAAGGTGTTTTTGTGGCTATTTGTGAGTAGGTGAGGTACAGTACAACCTGTGATTT
This sequence comes from Pseudochaenichthys georgianus, assembly GCF_902827115.2. Lineage (NCBI taxonomy): Eukaryota > Metazoa > Chordata > Actinopteri > Perciformes > Channichthyidae > Pseudochaenichthys > Pseudochaenichthys georgianus. Next base: position 31,835,020 of record NC_047512.1, read on the forward strand.
CTGCCTTGAGTAAAATGATTACCCGTGGAAAATGTATGTGCGCTCGTGGGCAGACTTAGTTAATTGGATAATTCATATCCTGCAAGACTCCTAGAGAGGCCATGGGATAATGGTCGTTCTGAATTATTAATAGATGTATTCCTGTTAAGTGAGCTGACTTCGAGGTTAGAGGAAGTTCAGAGGAGGCCTGTGCTAAATTGCCACGACATTTTGGAGTAGTTGTCTTAAATATATGTGTGTGCTTAATTACTCTGTATGAAGTAGGAGCAGTTTGCATGGCAGGAAACATCCTTATTTAAACACACACACACACTGTAAGGAGAGGGAGCGAATCAGACGGAGTCAACAACTGCTGACTCATTGCCTAGGGTCCTGCCCAGAAGTGAAACTGGCCAATGGAGAACTACCAGCTCACTGTCTTGGGCTCGCCAATAACAAATAGCTAGGGAGGAGTAACCGACACAACTCCTCCCACAGAATGTGTTTAAATACTGTAACATTCTTACAGTCGGTGCTCTCTTCCTGACTGGCTGTCGTGGTACGTTTATCACATTGTGGTAGGAATTGAGCCCGGAGTGCTCTGTATTGTGTATTGTTGCTCTTACCATTAAAACAGATTTTTGTTTAACCTTTATCCTGGTGCTTTGAATTCCTTCTTTTATAAATTGATCAGCTCATCCGTCATCAAGGGGCGGCGCGGAGCAGAGGTGAACCTTCCACCACCGCCATCGGGTGGTGCTCCAACAATGTGTATGGTAGAGCGAGAGTGAGCTAGCGTGTGTATGTTTCTGGAAGTGAAACGAGGCAGCAGAAAAACTGAGGTCTGTGATGTATTTTGTGAAACAGAAGAACAACTAAATAAATGCAACGGCCTCCCAAGAAGAGCTCGCCTCTCTCCAGTCATTTAAGCTAAAGTGGGTTATTGAACCTGAAGCTTGTTGCTCCTGCCCTGGGAGATGACAGAGAGTCATCCCCCTGTTTCCTCGACTACGGTCTGGCAGCCGACAGGAAAGCTCAACACACAGATGGTCAGTCCGCCCCTTTGTAGCATATTATTTCGATGAGAGATAAGCAGATCGCCACTGGGCTTTCAACTAAAGACACAGCCACGCAAAAACTGCGGCATTTTATACAGCTCCTTATGGTTACTGCAATTTGTGAAGTGCATTCCTCTGTGGTGAAACGATCAGCACTGCACCACGGAGGAAAGCGGCAGAAAGTCGCCTGCAGTTAAAGAGAGCGGGGCTGCGTTGCGTGCATGGCTTCCTTCTGCAGGTAACGGGGAGACGCGCTCTGGCGGCGGTCTCGTTCAGGATCCAAAAATACAATTTAAATATTTGTGCACACTTATTCCACTAATTCCTAGTGTGCCACTGGTTACGGGGCCGCGTGCCAATGGTGGCACGCGTGCCAGGGGTTGCCGACCCCTGCTCTAGAGTCTAACTGCCATGAGAAAAATCGGTACCACTTTACAATAAGACTACCCTTATAAAGGGTTTACGAATAGTCTGTAATTCATTTATTAATTAATTTGTGAAAACTTTATAAATCATTACTAAGCTTTTATAAGACATGAGATAACCTCTTAAGCCCCACGGACCTGGTTCCGGGGCCAAAATCGCGTCATCTGCAGGAAACAACGTCTAAGGAACCTTAATATTTAATAAACTATGAATATTTTATATCCATATAATGGGAAAAACTCATTTAACTGATCTTTTTCATTTTTTTTTTCAAAAAAAACACACAATGCTAACACTGACCCTCTGAATTAGCCCAGAGCGAAAAATGCTGGGTACTGGAAGCATCCTGAATGTGGGGGAAAAAAAATTGATTTCCTGTATTCTGGTGCATTTTAACAGATGGTTTGATTTTTATGTGGCTATACTAGCATGAGGGAAATGATGGGTACATTTTGTAATTTCATTCAGGAGTAAAGAAAGGAAACATATTTGATTATTAATTCAGAGCCATCTTTGAATTAATAAAAAGCAGTTTAAATGCCAATTTTTTGTACATTTATATACAACAATAAATATTTGTGAGTGCATTGAGAGATATTGTTGTGGAGAGCCATTTATATATAAATCGCAAAATACATTTGTGAATCCTTCTGTGAGCATTTATTAATATTGGGACTGATCTGACTCCATACAGATGTTAAGTTCACCTAGGAATGGTATCGACTTAAATGTTCAAATAAATGTTGCTCTTCTGTCTATATTGGTCATTTGATGCCCCTTGACTGAAATATCCCCACAGATTTCCTTAACATTCTGGGATGAGAGTCCACATCACAATTTACTCTAAACTGTCATTTCCCTTTCATCACTCACCTCAGCAACGGAGCTCTCTCCACTGTCCCTGTGTTCTGCCTCTGACTCACTCTCAAGCGCCTAGATGTCAAGAGAGGTGGTGAAGTGATCATTATTTATTGAGCAGTATACTCTTTCACATTGAATCATAACAAGTAGGGGTGTAACGGTTCACAAACATTTCGGTTCGGTACGTACCTCGGGTTTTTGGTCACGGTTCGGTTCGGTACGTTTTCGGTACAGCAGCATTTTTTTTCACAAAACATATATATATTTTTTTATTATTATTAAACTGTGAATAATGTATTCACTCAAATAAATACAAAATATAATAAAATAAACATTAAGGTGCAGCATTTCGATGAACTGAAATAATCTGTATTTGAACTTTACTGTACAAGTACTCACAAAACATAAACTATTAGTTTTGGGTTTTTAATTATTATTAAACTGTGAATATTCACTCAAATAAATACAAAATATAATCAAATGAACATTAAGGTGCAGCATTTCGATGAACTGAAATTATCTGTATTTGAACTGTACTGTACTAGTACCTAAGCAGCCAGTTTGACATTAGGACTTGCTTGTCATTGTATTTTCATGTTGTTGTTCCACATTGCTTGCCGAAAGGGCAGATCTGCTGGCACTAGCAATGTATCCTGCTGTGGAGAAAACCCTCTCGCTAGGGACAGAGGTAGCAGATACAACCAGGTAGCGCTTTGCTAACATGGCAACATAAGGATATTTGACGTTTGTAATAGCTTTGGCTCGGTCTGAACTTTCTGCGAGTGGTGGAGGCTTAAATGCTAGCGGGAGTTGGGTTTGCACTTCAGTCTTTTTTCTTTTGGTACCGGTGATATTCACGTTCGGGTGATGCCTTTTCAAGAGTGTGCAAGTTTGATGTATTGCCAGCCGCGTAACCAATGTTAGTTGAACAATGCCGACAAACAGCTTTGGTTTGGTCCACCTGTCTTTTTTCCGTCATCCTTGTATGTAACTGCGAAACCAAAATGTTCCCAAACCGGAGACTTCAATGATGCTGGAGGATTTTCGAGCTCAACTTTATCTGCGTTCGCCATTAATTTTCGACAGTTCCTCAAATTACTGACTAAATTTGAACGCATCCCTCTGACCAGCTCTCATAGCATGCCCTCTCATCCAATGGAATGACTTGCTCGCTCTATGACGCGATGAGCCCAATGTGAGGAAATTACTCTGAATGCTGCGACGCAGCACCTGAGATTACTTCCAAGAAGTTGTTCACGTTCTCAATTTTTTACGTTTAACGTTATATTCGTTCGGTACACTTCGGTACACACGTGTACCGAACCGAAGGGCCCGTACCGAATAATTTCGGTACGGGTACGTGTACCGTTACACCCCTAATAACAAGTCATACTGAATGTAAATACAACTGACTCTAAAGTAAGTCCCAGTCTGTGACATTGGACATTTTGAAGACTCAAAGTCCCAAGCAGTAGGTAGAATATTAGCTAGTCTATGTAATGTGCACAGAAAATAAACAGTTAACTGAATACTGGGGTGGAAATTGCCTATAAGCACTCAGTAAAACATAAACACACACAAAAAGCTTCTGAATGATAAGAAGTATAATTAAAACATAATGCACATTACCATTTTGAGAGAGAGTACCTAAATTAAAGAACTCAGAAAATAATCTCTTATCGAACTGAGGCTCCAGTAAAACACACTGACTGCATCTACACGGACGCCATTTATAGTATTATCCCAGTTATGATCATATTGGGGATATGGTGTTTACATGAGCACAGAGAGATCGGGTTATTCATGTTCCCTGTTTACATGATAAATACTAGTAACCTGGCATTTCTCATCTAAACTATTCAGTATTTGTATCTCTCTATCATGACCTATAACATCAGAGCCACTGTAAAACCACACCAGGGAAAGTTTCCTTTACTTAAGATGGCAGGAGAAGAAATCATCATTGACTACACTGACATGATTGACAAAGTGAGAGGGTTCAGGTACTTACTAGTTGTAGTAGATGCATACACAGGTTGGCCAGAAGCTATGCCATGCAGGAGAGAAGATGCAGACTCAGTGAACAAGTTTTTAGTCACGCATTACATTCCACTACATGGGTTTCCTAGGAAAGTGAGGTCAGACAATGGCAGCCATTTCAAGAACCATGACCTACGCACCGTAGAACAGTCCCTAGGACTAAGACACAGTTTCGGAGCCGTTTATCACCCCCAATCTCAGGGTAAGGTAGAAAGAATGAACCAGAACATCAAACAGAAACTCAGCAAAGCATGTGAGGAGACAGGCATGAACTGGTTAGACGCCTTGCCTCTGGCCCTTATGTCAATCAGGAGTTATATTAACCGAGGGACAGGTTTCTCCCCATTTGAGCTGACACATGGCCATCAGTTTCCGGGCCCAGGAGCCCTGAGCGTAGGAAAGGAAGTAGAGGTCATGAGTTCGAAACCTTATTTCCAGCAACTTAAGGGGCTGGTATCATGCTTTTCCACACAGGTTGCTGACGCCAAAGGGGAACCCGAGAGGCATGAGGCCAACACAGCGGAGTTCGTCTGGCTGAAGGTCATCAGGCCCAAGTGGCTCAACCCCAGGTTCTCCGGCCCCTACAGAGTGACTCAGAGGACATCCCATGCCATCCGCCTAGAAGGAAAGGGGGACAACTGGTACCACTGGAGCCAGTGTGCAGCGGGGAAATCACCTGGAAGGACCCTACACGACATCAGGACGGACCTGGCGCTGAAGCTGCCATCAGCGGACCGGAGGAGAAGGACCTCGAGGACATCCCTACAACAGACGGCCCAGAAGTTGCCGTCAGCGGGCTGGAGGACAAAGACACCGGACTTCACGGGGAAACAGAGGAACCTACTTCCCTCTGATCAGGTTGCTATAAGCTACACATAGCACCTCATTTATTAACCTATTTTTTGAGGGAAGTGGTATCTTAACCAACAGTTTAACTCATTTATTAACCTATTTTTAAGGAAGAGGATGCCGGGGACTAGGGGAAAGGACAACGATCCACGGCGGGGTGATCAGGTCACAGCCACACCTAGGACCCCATTTATAAGCCCACCTTTAGGGAATTTGTTTTTGTAAACTCACATTTGGGGAGTTGTTTTCTAAAAACCCATATTTAAGGGATTTTTTATTTTTATTTTTACCTCGTGTAATGCTGACACAGAGACCAAAACATTTCAGAGAAGAATAGAAAATGTCGGAAGGAGCCCTGAATTTCCTGATAACCTGTTGGTTGCTACTACTAGTAGGAATAATAGTCTATTTGTTCGCCCTACTGGTTGAATGACCCATTGGTCCACAGCACTTTTAATAACTTGGGTTTTAACACCATACGTTGGCATAGATGTTTTACTGACACTAGAAGAATTGGAGCTAACAGCATAACTATGTATGAGAACTGGAAATGTTTCACAGGCTTAGTCCTGTTTTCTACTGTAACTGTTGCCATTATTTTTATCTTATGTGATTCCATTAACCACCCAGACTCCACTCCTCCGCCAGATGAATCCGTAACTAGGGTTAAACGGGCCACATATGAGGTAGTAGTTACCCCAATGTCTCCTAAACGAACCTTCACTTTCCAAGCAGGTAGTGATGGAATAGTACAAATCGACCTGTGCAGAATTGCCCCCTGCAGAAACCTCGACAGGACCTATTCCTACCTAGCCAAATACGTCTGCTTAGCCCCTGCGGTATGTAACAGAAGCATCAAAGATAAGGTCAAAGGCGGTCCTTACACTTACAGAGGCAGTACATACTATTCCAAAGGTGATCCTTATGTGTCCGTCACATACACCTACGGTTGCTCCTGCGAGTCCTGGTCCAGTGTCCTATCAAATTCGGGTCCTGATGACTGGGGATTCATGCCATCTTACCGATCGGCGGAAATTGTTAGATCCCTCAAATATAGAATGAACGTGGTTAGGAGAAACCCAGGCGTTCCGTGCTCCGCCAGGTTTTGTAATCTGGTACTCATAACGATAAAGAATGTCGTGCTCACCGACGCTGGACTTTATGTCCTCGCGGTACATGCAGGAAAGGGTTCGCCACATGGCTTCTTCGAAATTAAAGTTACACCAAAGATAGAGCAAAACATTCCTCATGCAGCATCTAATGTTAAATACCTGTCTAAAATCACATGTACGGATAAATGTACGGGGGATTATAGCCAACTTCAACCCCTAGACGTCATCCAAATGGCCACAGGATACACAGATGACAATCTATGGTTAAAATGGGTTGCTCGAACAGCCCAAGAACAAATGGCAGGGGATTGCCTAGCCTGTGCTACGGCCCGCCCGCAATTAGTCACTGACCCTGCGCCCCTGTTTCCCACGGATTCCTGGGGTTACGACTGTATGTTACAACTTACCAAGATGGCTAGTCCTCCTAACTGTGCCACCCTAGCCAATGTTTTCCCTCCAATGGATAATGATACTAGGACAGGCCTATTCACGCCTAGCAGAGGTGTCGGTGGGTACACATGTTTCGCCATGGTCCAAGAATCTCCACATTTTGACCTAGGAAATGTCTCTACGGATTGGTGTAACCACACCGTGTCTAGCACTAGTATAGGACATTGGGCCAGGGCTGGTCTATACTATTATTGTGGGGGCCACCGCCTGTTCACCCGTATCCCCGAACTATCTGTAGGATTGTGTGCTATGGTGCGCCTCCATGCACCCCTAATGTTACTAGGCGAAAAACTGGTGCCCACGGACCCTAAAGCCTCCCTCAACACCAACCTAATTACCCGCCGTAGAAGGCATGTACTGGCTAAAAGGGACACTAGAAACTCGTTTGATTTATCCCTCGACTCTCCCACCTACATCGATTCCATAGGAATCCCACGAGGGGTCCCTAACGAATACAAACTAGCTGACCAAATAGCTACAGGGTTTGAAAGTATGCCAATTCTCTCTGCCATCTTCCCTGTGACCCCTATCAAAAATGTACATTACAACATACTCCGATTGGCCAATCTCACTACAGACGCGGTAGAAGGCCTGGCTGAACAATTGGGTACAACGTCCCTTATGGCTGTGTAAAACAGGATGGCGTTGGATATGCTTCTGGCGGAGAAAGGGGGTGTTTGCGCAATGTTTGGGGATATGTGCTGCACGTTTATTCCCAACAACACGGCTCCGGACGGTTCCGTCACAAAGGCTTTAGAAGGCCTTCGTACCCTATCTAAAACTATGCATGAACAATCAGGGATACACAATCCCTGTGAAGATTGGTTTGCTAATCTGTTTGGTCAATGGAAAGGTTTAATACTGTCTCTTTTTATTTATGTAGCTACTTTTATGGCCATTTTAATAACATGTGGTTGTTGTTGTGTGCCGTGCATCCACTCATTGTGTGTCAGACTAATCAGTTCCACCATTGAGGTAAAAGCTGCTTCTCCCCCTCCGTACCAAATGCCCCTGTTGGCTTATACCTCGGAGGGAGAGGACGAGTATGAGGGCTCGGCAGACAAGGACGCAGTTTTTTTACATGTTTTGGTCTTTCTCCACTGTCATAAGAAGTTGTTATGATGGGCTGTTCCCAAATGTTTAAAGTGCTCTAAATTACATTACATTACATTGCATTTAGCTCCCACCTTCTGATGGATTTGTATAATGTTGGGGGACAGACACAGTGGAAAAGAGTTATGTTTCAAATGACTTGTTTAAGTTGATCTCTTGAGAAAGAGATAAAAAGGGGGAATTGAAGTAAAGTGTTACAGCAGAAAGTTTAATACAGCGTATTTCTGGTATATTCATTTTATTATGTCACCTGATATATAAGAAGGGTGTTAAATTTGAATGGACAAAGTACATTTTTTCCTCTTAATTATAGAGAGGTTTTTTATATATTTCTGAAACAATGTCCCCTTTTTAAGTAAAAGTAGATTAGCGCAATAGTCTTTTCTTCCACTTTTATGTATAAGCAAAAGGATAGTTTTTTGGCTATTTGTGAGTAGGTAATGTAAAGATTACCCGATAAGTATTTTTCAGAAAGTCTTGTTGCAGTTTCCAGATATCAAGAGAGGCCCCTGAGTCTCTTTGTTAATCATCAATGGTTTTTGCAATTAACAGGGGAACTCCAAGAGAGATCTTCCTCAGATATAATCCAGTTAAAGTCTTGTTAGTTAATGATTCATTTCCTGCAAGACTCATAAAGAGGCCTGGAGACAATAGTCGGCCTGGATTATCAATACATGTATTCATTCCAAGTAAGCTGACTTTGGGGTGGAATAAAGTTCAGAGGAAGGCCTTAGGGTATGGGAACAGTTAACCTTTGTTAATTAAATAATTCACATAGCTTTCAGAGGGGAAAAACATGTGACATTTGTGAGGGGCTGCATGATGAAATGAGTGTGCGTGACACATGCTAAGGGAAATGAGTGTGTGCTACTATTTTACTGCTTGAGAGCAGAGGTAATGTTTTCCTCGTTATTATTGATATTAAAGTAACTTACATGTATTACTTGTATTAGTCAACTATAAACAACTATATCTTAGACATATCTTTAAAATGCCAAGGGTGTGTGGAGATGTGTGGGTTAAACTGATGGGGGAGGGGGAGCAGAGAGGGAACTCTATGCAAGAAGGGGGGTGTGTGTCCAAACTGCAAGAATGTGAGACAGCGAACACCAGATGTGTTTTTTTTGCCCTCAAACTGAAGAGACTCTTTCTCCTGGCTGGCTCGTGCTGATTCGCTACGAGAGCCCATCGTTTTTATATCGCCCAATGGATAACCTGTATGGGAGGAGCATCCACACAACTCCTCCTGTTGTTTTTTGCATGTAAGCCTGTTGGGTCCTTAGTCCACCCTCCTTTTTATTCAGGCGGTCCAGATAGTAAGGTCTCCGAGAGGAGAAAAGAGCAGGAGTACTTCTGTGTATTGTATTATTACCTTTTTGTCATTAAAACAGAATATTGTTTAACTTGTATCCTGGTGTATTTGAATTCCTTCCTTTTATGATTTTACCTAGCTCACCAAACGACACGCGGAGCCGAGGTGGGTTTTAGACACTCTGACTCCAACATCGTGTACTAACCAGAGTTAGGAAAAGGGACCACATTACTCCTGTTCTGGCTGCCTTACACTGGCTCCCTATAGAACACAGGATATAATTCAAAATTGTTCTTCTCGCCGACAAAGCCCTTAATGGGCAGGCGCCATCTTACCTTAAAGAACTCATTATACCCTACTGTCCTACTAGGGCATTGCGTTCCAAGAATGCAGGGTTGTTGGTCTCTAAAAGTACAATGGGAGCCAGAGCCTTTTCTTATCAAGCTCCACATTTGTGGAATAGGCTTCCAGTTTGTGTTCGGGCGGCAGACAGCCTATCTGTTTTTAAGAGTGCGCTTAAGACCTTCCTTTTTGATAAAGCTTATAGTTAGGGCTGATTAGATTCAGCCCCTAGTTTTGCTGATATAGTCTTAGTTTGTCGGGGGACATCTTACTTCTTCCTTCTTTCTGTCTGTACCTGTGTACTCTCATGTTCCGATTAACCCAGCTTCCCCAAATGTCTTTCTTTTTGGTGTCTATATACGCCGGGATCCGGAGTCATGGATGATCCTGTTGCTGTGGTCCTGTGTCCTGGATCGCGAGTCCTGGATCTTGAGTCGTGGCTGTGCCTGTTGCTGTGGTCCTGGATCATAGGTCCTGGATGGATATCCTCGTGGATTCATCTTCCTATTATACACACATGCATTTCCAAACATTTGGACTACCTATGTTGCAAATGTATTATCTTTTCAATTTACACACGGCATCTATTGCACGTCTGTCCGAGAAAAAGAGCCACAGCGGAGAATAAACAGAAGGGCAACCATGGCAACCATGCAAGGGAAGTCTTCTTCGCTGCTTTTGTGGCAGACTACAGGCCTGGCATATGTACTACATATGGCCGTGGCCCAACCTCTCATTCCCCTGATAGGTGGAGAATTGACCACTAAGCGGAGCACCACTTTTGTGACGTCGAAAATAATTCAAATCTGGATCAGTCTGTATCAGATCCGTTGCAGCCCCGTTTTTAGAGATTTGGGTATAGGTAGAGGAAAAGAGAGAGGGTTGTATTGTCTGACACTTGGTGAGTTCCCTGACACACCGGGGACACATATTCATGTGACGTACAAGAGTGCATTTTGCATGATAGGTCCCCTTTAAGTTGGCAAGCGTCCACATAAACCAAGATTAGTGATGTGGAGGGGAGGGGCTTGACCACTGTGAAATACGACCTCTTCCTGGAGGCTGATGAAGCGAAGTCACGTGATTCATGACTTTGTGAAAAGCCTCTCACCGTGCTTCTCGGTGCTTTAATCAAAGTGATAGGTAACATAATTATTTTTCACAGTTAAGGCACACGAGTAATGGTTTCTGATCCTGCAGCATCACCATGTGTCTCTGCATTAATGACCTTACCCTCCACGTAGAGCAGCTGGTACTTGGTGGAGATCTGGGGGGTGCCCTTGGTCACGGCCTTGCAGTAGAAGACCCCCTGTTGCTCGGGGCTGGGGTTCTGCAGGACGAAGCCCTTGCTTGGGTCGTAGGTCATCTGCGTCCCGTTGGCCGTGATCTCCTCTGGAGGGACCTCTCTGTGCAGGGACACCTCGGCCTGCGGGTCGGTCACGCGGCACGGCACCACGGCGGGCCGGTCCGGGCGCAGGTATGCGATCTCAAAGTGGAAGGCCGAGGGGACGAAGAGGTTGTCTTTGTCTGTTCGGAGGGACAGGTGTGTCAGGTCAAATAAGGTAATAAGGAAAATACTTGTATCTGCAAGCTAGGTCATCCATTCATGAAGGTGATTGATGTGTTTGATGTAGATTTTTAAACAGTTCGGATTATCTGGTTGTATAAGGTATTATCGTGGGTCAGTGTGTTACCTAAAGTAGCAGCAAAACATATAATTTTTGTTGTATGCTATATTTAAAATATTTTCTCTGCTTAACCTTGCTATCAGACTTTTTTCCTATACAACTAAAGCAAATTCCTTTTACATGAAAGCCTTTTAGCAAGAAACTGTATTCTGATTCTATTCAATATTAAACTGAATCCTGAACCCTCAATCAAAGTGACATGTCATTTTTTATAAATATCCCTTATAGAAACTGCAGAGTGCAATCTGCTATGTATCCCATGATTCACCTGTGAAATATATGTATGAGACGTATGATCGGTCGTGGTCCCTCTCACACTCGGTGCCATCACAGACGATCACCCAGCAGCTGTAGGGCCCCGTGTCGGCAGCAGAGGGCGCCGTCAGGATCAGCTGACTGTACTTGTCGCTCTGCATGATGCTGGAGGCGGAAAAGAAAACAAATAATCAGACCTTCACACATTCACATCCATCATGATGCCAAACGGCTGATTCAGCACCTGAGGCGGGAATCGTTGTAGGTGTCCAGGTAGGGGGGGTAGGACCACCCGATGGAGTTGCCTTTGCAGCGCAGCTCCATGTTCCTCCCTGGGGTCAGGCTGGTGCTCTGGCCCAGGCGCAGGAAGCGTCCCCTATCTAGAACCTGGGTCAGCAGGGACTGGCCTTTCCCTGCCACCTCTTTTAGTTTTCGTACCTTCACCCTCTTCCCCCCAGGGTGGATGCGGTTCTCTCCTACATCTTTTCTACGCTTGATCTGCTGGCAGGAACCTGGATAAGGGAGGAGGGTGAGAGAGGGGTTAAAGGGGCCCTATTATGGTTTGTTGTGTTTTCCCTTCCCTGTAGTGTTATAAAGAGGTTTGTGTGCATGTAAATGGTCTGCAAAGGCTAAAATCCAAAAGTACCCTCCCCCTGCTTGATACGACTTGATAATTGTCCTTTGTTAACTTCAGTAACATACTGTAGTGACATCACAATGTAACACTTGCGCTTCTATTGGCTAGCTCTCCAACACATTGTAGGCTAAGGGGTGGGACATCTAGTAGAGGCACAAAATACAATTATGAAACCTGACAATGAGCATAATAGTGCCCCTTTAAAAGTAATAAAGCAAATGTTACAAAGTCCTCTCTTTTTGTACTGTACGAGCGTCCAGACTTGTGATCAGTATGTCTTTCCAAAAGAGCTCTGTGTTTTCTCCAGCTGTGACAACATTAAAGCAGGAAGTGATAAATCCTTATTACTGGCACAGAATGTGCAGAACCCAGCCTCTTTTTTGGGCTCTGTATTTCTGAGTGGGCACATAAGACAAAAACAAATTCTCGGTCTGTGGTGTGGTCTTTCAGGGTGTGTTTGTTTTATTCTTCCGTGCAGCATTAATGAGAAGGAAAGGTCAGCAGTAAAGATCAGTAATGAGAAACGCCTGCTGCATACCTCAGATGCATCTGCTTTGAGTTGGTCTGCAGAAACACTTTGCAAAAATCACACAACTCTCATGCAACTTTTACAATTTATATGCATATATACAATTCAAATATAACAACAAATGTAAATCAAATGTTTTTCTTTGCCTCATGTTAATGTGATTTACTTCTTTGTCTAACATCCTCCCATTCTACGCCCATCACAAATACACAACCTCACATTATCTTATCCTCCCACTTCTTCCAGGTTAAAATCCAAGTTTTCATGATTAAAAATAACAGCCATTTTGCTTCATGAATCTACGAGACAGATGTGGAGACTTCACTCACCATTTTGGAGCTCCACCCAGAGCAGAGCCATGCCGAGCACCACCCAGAGCTTCATGGTGCAGACGGGTAGGTCCGGAGAGGTCAGAGGGGTTTGTTGAGGGGCTCAGGAGGAACTCTGCTGGCTCCAGCTGACCGGATCAGATTTGCTGCTCCATCCTCACACACTGAGAGCTAATGGGAAAATAACTTCTGATATTTTTGTTGACTCCCTCTCATCAAACCTGAGGGCAGAAACACAGACTCTGGAGCCCTCTGCTGGAGTATTGATCATAGAGCGTTGTGAAGGAGAGCATCACTGTTTAAAATCTTGAAACACTACATAGAAGCACATATACAACAGTGTGATGTATTTATTCATAAAATAATATGGGACTTTTTTTAGTGAATTAATAAGACAGTTACCTCATCATTCTGAGAAAAGTCATCTTTAATAAAAAAGAAATTAACAAGATTATCATCTCAAAATTCTGAGAACATATTTCTTAGAAAACATGTTCTATTTTTTCAGAAATAATAAAGTTATAACCTCAAAATTATAATAAAATGTACTCGAGAGCTCTATTTCAAGAAAAAAAATATGTCGATGAGATAATAATAATAATATCTTTAATTTGGAGTACTGGCCACATTTTTGTGTCATTGTTTTATATGATTTTTCCTCAAGTGAATTATTCTGTAATGTGTAAATTGAGAAAGTCATTTAAGGCTAATCCCTGAACAGAGACCCCTCTGTGCTGCTGTGCAGAGGTTCATATTTTCCCATGATGCACAGGGTGCTACATCCTGATTAGTGCTGTAACTGCAAGTGCTTTGACCTTTCCTACTCTCGGTTTAGACCTGCTGTGACAGTGAACCACCAGCTCTCCACTGTGTTGACCTCTTACAGACAACTAGTGTAGTGTGGAGTCGGGGCACCAATCAAAAGAGATTCTCTCTCTAATCTTAATACCAAAATATGAATTTCAATTTGTGTAGAAGAACTTATTTTTTCTTATTTCCAAGACTCTCAAAATGTCTCTTTTGAAGGGGGGCCAATCATTAACATGGACCCACTGAACATAGCTTCCTAACAGTGTAAAAGGGTATAACAGTAAAATGCTACATGTTGATACACAAATGAGGTTAAAATGTTAACATAGGTTCAGGAGCATGGCCACGCCTAAAACTCCGCCTCGAACCACGGCCACCCCTATTTATATCCGGCAAAACTTCCGGCCACTGCTCGTCTCCATCCTTTCAAGGACTGACAGCCAGACCGTGATTCACGCCGCGCGTCGTCACGGTTCAAACAAGCTACACTCTACCACCAGAACATTCAACTTACCATGGATCCCGAACTGCTGATCAACTCACCAGAGTCAGACGAAGATCTCTTCGACATCGGCTACCCGCCATCCACGTTTCAGCAGTTGGATCTAAGCCAAGCATCCGAACGGAGCCGCGTGCGCTCGGCAATCAGTGTTCCACACACCAGCCGCCACAGCTCCCACTCAAGCTCCCCCAACGAGACACCTCCAACTCCAGACAGGTCCCAGGCTTCGTCTACTCCGCCAGCGAGGGCACACAACCGGGGCCACAACAGGCACAGCCAGCTCCAATCTCCCCACCACCGGCAGCCTGCCTCATTAGCAGCCACTCGCGGTGGCGCACGCGACACGCCTCTCGGACGGAGCCGCGCTCCGAAACGGAGCCTGAACTACGGAGGTGGACATTCACTCAACTCCAACGTTTCCTGAGAGAAAACGGCATCCACTTTCGCCGAAACGACAACAAGGCTAGACTGTTCAATCTCTACAAAGCCTACAGCAGCACAACGGCAAGAGCAACGACACACACAGCTCTTCCTGCTCCAGAGCCAACCACCGTGCGGCGCGCGCACCACGGGTCGTGACGTCACAGGCCGCCGTCCTCCTCCACGGACACAGCCCGACTCACCAGCACCCCCTGGTGGGGGCCAGGTCGTATTGCCCTCTGTACCTGCTCACAGGCTTCACAAAAATCCCCTTGCACATACATCCCTTCATCCCTCCATCCCTTCTTCTTTCCTACCTTCAGCAATCCACAGCAACCCAGCTTCCGCTTACCTTCCTCCTCTAGCAGCTAACCCCGTAGCAACAGCGCCTCACCCAGTGAGCAGACGCTCTGGTCTCCCTCTCTCTGACCCTCGCAGTGAGCAAACGCTCCGGTCTCTCTCTCTCGACCCTCACAGAGAGCAGACGCTCCGCTCTCTCTCTCTCTCGACCCTCGCAGTGAGCAAACGCTCCGGTCTCTCTCTCTCTCTCTCTCGACCCCCGCAGTGAGCAGAGGCTCCGGTCTCTCTCTCTCGACCCCCGCAGTGAGCAGAGGCTCCGGTCTCTCTCTCTCGACCCTCGCAGTGAGCAGAGGTTCCGGTCTCTCTCTCTCTCGACCCTCGCAGAGGCTCCGGTCTCTCTCTCTCTCTCGACCCTCGCAGTGAGCAGACGTTCCGGTCTCTCTCTCTCTCGACCCTCGCAGTGAGTAGAGGCTCCGGTCTCTCTCTCTGACCCTCGCAGTGAGCAGAGGCTCCGGTCTCTCTCTCTCTCGACCCTCGCAGTGAGCAGAGGTTCCGGTCTCTCTCTCTCTCGACCCTCGCAGTGAGTAGAGGCTCCGGTCTCTCTCTCTCTCGACCCTCGCAGTGAGCAGACGTTCCGGTCTCTCTCTCTCGACCCTCGCAGTGAGTAGAGGCTCCGGTCTCTCTCTCTCTCGACCCTCGCAGTGAGTAGAGGCTCCGGTCTCTCTCTCTCTCGACCCTCGCAGTGAGTAGAGGCTCCGGTCTCTCTCTCTCGACCCTCGCAGTGAGCAAACGCTCCGGTCTCTCTCTCTCTCGACCCTCGCAGTGAGCAGAGGCTCCGGTCTCTCTCTCTCTGACCCTCGCAGTGAGCAGAGGCTCCGGTCTCTCTCTCTCGACCCTCGCAGTGAGCAGAGGCTCCGGTCTCTCTCTCTCTGACCCTCGCAGTGAGCAGATGCTCCGGTCTCTCTCTCGACCCTCGCAGTGAGTAGACGTTCCGGTCTCTCTCTCTCTCGACCCTCGCAGTGAGCAAACGCTCCGGTCTCTCTCTCTCGACCCTCGCAGTGAGTAGACGTTCCGGTCTCTCTCTCGACCCTCGCAGTGAGTAGAGTCTCCGGTCTCTCTCTCTCGACCCTCGCAGTGAGCAGACGTTGCGGTCTCTCTCTCGACCCTCGCAGTGAGCAGAGTCTCCGGTCTCTCTCTCTCGACCCTCGCAGTGAGCAGACGTTCCGGTCTCTCTCTCTCTGACCCTCGCAGTGAGTAGACGTTCCGGTCTCTCTCTCTCGACCCTCGCAGTGAGCAGACGTTCCGGTCTCTCTCTCGACCCTCGCAGTGAGCAGAGTCTCCGGTCTCTCTCTCTCTCTCGACCCTCGCAGTGAGTAGACGTTCCGGTCTCTCTCTCGACCCTCGCAGTGAGCAGACGTTCCGGTCTCTCTCTCTCTCGACCCTCGCAGTGAGTAGACGTTCCGGTCTCTCTCTCGACCCTCGCAGTGAGTAGACGTTCCGGTCTCTCTCTCGACCCTCGCAGTGAGCAGAGGCTCCGGTCTCTCTCTCTCTCTCGACCCTCGCAGTGAGTAGACGTTCCGGTCTCTCTCTTGACCCTCGCAGTGAGTAGACGTTCCGGTCTCTCTCTCGACCCTCGCAGTGAGTAGACGTTCCGGTCTCTCTCTCGACCCTCGCAGTGAGTAGACGTTCCGGTCTCTCTCTCGACCCTCGCTGTGAGCAGAGGCTCCGGTCTCTCTCTCGACCCTCGGTCTCTCTCTCTCTCGACCCTCGCAGTGAGCAGAGGCTCCGGTCTCTCTCTCTCTCGACCCTCGCAGTGAGCAGAGGCTCCGGTCTCTCTCTCGACCCTCGCAGTGAGTAGACGTTCCGGTCTCTCTCTCGACCCTCGCAGTGAGCAGAGGCTCCGGTCTCTCTCTGACCCTCGCAGTGAGCAGACGCTCCGGTCTCTCGCTCTGACCCTCGCAGTGAGCAGACGCTCCGGTCTCTCTCTGACCCTCGCAGTGAGCAGACGCTCCGGTCTCTCTCACTCCGACTCTCGCCGTGAGCAGACGCTCCGGTCTCTCGCTCTGACCCTCGCAGTGAGCAGACGCTCCGGTCTCTCTCTGACCCTCGCAGTGAGCAGACACTCCGGTCTCTCTCTCTCTGACCCTCGCAGTGAGCAGATGCTACGGTCTCTCTCACTCCGACTCTCGCCGTGAGCAGACGCTCCGGTCTCTCTCTCAGAAAAATAAATAAATAATACAAATAATAAAATAAACTTTGCTAGCCAAGCCGCCGGCCGCATCAGATGACCATTACATGTATGTATGATCTGTACGTGCAGTGTATTTGTACAGCGCTTTGAGAGTCATTGATAAAGCGCCATAATAAATATAAGGATTATTATTATTATTTATTATCAACCCGCTCAACCAGGGAACATACCGGGGTGCTCCAGACTCCGAGCGTTACTGCAGCACCTTCGCAGCACGCGCATCCCTCCCTTGCCAATTATGCGGAGCCCCCTGCCCACCCAGCCTTAGCATGCTTAGTCAGCTCTCCACCATCTCAAACACCTCACTCACCTTCCTCTCCATCACGCAACGCCTCAGACTTTAACCGTCTATCACCCGCAGGGAGGCAGGACGGCGTGCAACAATTTCAATGACCTAGGCTGCTCTTTTTCTAGCTGCCGCCTCATGCACATCTGCTCTTTCTGCGGCGGCGCTCATGCCAGGAGCACCTGCCCCCACAACCCAACTACATCAGCAGATTGACTAGCACGGCAACTCAGCACACCCGTCAAGATAAGCAACTTAGCTACCGCCTCAGCGAATCATCCAGATAGTCCGTTTACTTTCTCACCAAAGGCTTGACCGATGGTTTCCACCCAGGCTTAGCAATACTGCCTGACACATCTCACATCTGCCACAACCTTCAGTCCGCTTTAACAGAACCTCACACCTTTGACACCTTACTGGCCAAAGAAGTCAAAGAAGGATTCATGATAGGCCATTCAATAGTCCCCAAACAACCACAGACTCCCCCACGTGCTCCATCTTCTCGACTTCTTCTCACAGTCACTCCACCATCCTCACCCCCCTGCCACGGGCTGAGCACACTCATACAAATATTTGTCAGACCTTGGCATTCCTCCGTCTGAGGAGAAAACCTAAGGGCCTACAACCTCCATTGAGTTTCTAGGCATCATCCTGGACTCAATGTCTTTCCGGGCTTCTCTATCCTCAGAGAAAGTACAGCGCATCACTTTCCTCTTGTCAAACTACTTACAGGCAGACAGATGCACGAAACGGCAGCCGTTAGCCCTCCACGGCAAACGACTCTCATATTCACACTCCGGAATAAAACGGATCAGCTGGGAATTCTTTCCCCATCCACATCTTCCGCCTGAACTCGTATCCCAGCCATACGAGCCACTAACCAAATACTTCAGCGCAAGATACGATGCATACGCAACGCCTCAACACCCACTCTCTCTCACCGAAACAGGGAAAAGGGCCACACGTTTCTGGTTCCAGGAACACTTCCACAACGTGTTGCTCACTTTGGGGATATGCTCAGAATATTATTCGAGCCATTCCTCCCGCATTGGCGCAGCGTCCACAGCAGCTAGACCGGGCATCCCATATACAACCATCTAGGCCCTCGGCCGCTCGTCATCCCAAGCATATCACACTTACATCCGCAACAATCTTAATGATCTCAGACACGCACACGCTTAAGTCAGCTGCTTTAATCCGACTCTTTTGGGGGCCCGTAATCAGCCCACGCAGATCATGCCGGAGACGGAACCCCCACTCTGAGTCTCCCACTGCACGGACCACAGCTCGTCCTCCCAGATCATCTCTTCACCCCCTCATATCATCCACATGTTACTTCAATAAACGTACAAACATCACCTTGTTGTGGCGTGGTTCCTGCTAGTGAACCGTACACTAATATCATTCATGATGAATATCAGGAGACATTTAGAAAAAGTTATTTACTTTAATATTGTACTTAAATACGGAAGACGATTAGTGCCACATGTGTTGTTTTTGGAGATCAGTTATTTATTCATTTTTGTTCTGAGCTTAAAGTCTGAATTCTGACTTTAAAGGTCACCTATTATGCAAAATCCACTTTTTCATGTCTTTTATACTTAAACATTAGCCAATCACCAACCAGGGTTCCGTCGGGACTTGTTCTTTGGTGTTCTTTGGTGTTCTTTGGTATCAGTTTGGTGTATAAGGACCTTTAGATGCACGAGTGCACTCTTCCATAAGTGGGTCAAAAAGGACCCTATTAGAATATGTTTTTATTAGGGCTGTCAAGTTAACGTGTTAATAACGCACATTTTTTTTAACGCCACTAATTATTTTAACGCGATTAACGCATGTGTATTTTTTTTCCTCGGCCGCCCCGTAGTTTCAGAGCGCATCCAGTTTAAAATACCATCTACAAACTGATGCTGCTGACAGCCCCGCTCCTGCCGCCCGCTTGTGGCAGACCACACTTCCACGCTCACCGGCAGGCACCGACTGGCCATCGGGAGGACCGGGAGGGTGTGTGTATGTATGGCCCGAGCAAGTGAGAGAGAGACCTTACGTGCATTGTTGTTGTTAGCATCTGGTGCTAGCTAGCTGCGCTAACGGATATAAGGAGCTGTTTAAATGAAAACAGAGGAGCGCTCTATCCACACAACTGCGCCGAGCACTTGACTTTATGCAGGAAGCCAGACAGGGGGACATTGTAAGAAAAGTCAGCACACTCATGATTGCAGCAACATGATTGCAGCGTCCAGGCAGCTCCCGTTCGAGCATATGCCTTGAGTTGCACATAGCTCCAACGATCCAACACACACACACACACGCACACACACACACACACACACACACACCAACACGTTCTCACTCCCATCCCGTCATATATTGACGGACGGTCAGGGCCCCTCCCCGTCGCTATATTACGTACAGGGTACCCCTTGCCCATCAGGCTTCTACGGGCAGGGCGTCCCATAGACCTTCATAATGCCTATTTTAAGGTTCATTTGGCCATTAAAATGCGTTTTGATGTCATTTTATGCGAGTAATGAGTTCTCATTCATAACACTCCGTTTGATGTCTCACTATGGATGCGCCTCATCGCGGAGCAAACAGAAGCATCAATCTCATTACGCCAATCCTGATTGGCCGGTGATTCTTGACGTCAACGTCAGGGGAAATCACCCCCTATAAGTAGCCTGCGCCACGACGCATGCGTCATTCAAACACCTCTTCTCGCTTCAGAGCACATCTCGAACGGTAGCCGGGCTAGCTTAACAGTCCACAGACTGAACCTAAAGCTAATTTTCGGTCGACGGGCATTAGCCGGCTACCCGATTCTCTCACAGAAGAGTATTATAGTCAACCTCGCCGTTCTTCCTCTGGAGTAAGGTAAGGTTTTGACTTCAAGTTAGCAACACACCAGTTGCTAACTTGTGTTTTTTCCCTCACTACCGACACCACGGTAGCGAGGACACTTTTTTCTTCTCTCTTCCACGGAGGAGAAAAGGATTACAGGAATATTACCATACCAGGTAATATCCTTGAGAGAAAAAGACCCACGCTGTCCTTTTTCCCCCCGGATTAAAGACAGATCGGTAAACATTTTTTTCTCGAACGTACCTGTCATGAGCGGGCCCTCTCCACGCCTCACGGCGAACGAGATGGATGCCTCTCCCCCTCACACCAGAGGAGTCAGGAACTCGGAGGCTCGGCGCTGCGGTTGCGGGTTGAAAGTGTCAGGCACAGACTCACACCAGATCTGTTCGTCCTGCCTCGGGCTGGAACACGCCCAGGAGGCCATCGACAACCCCGGCTCGTGCGGACATTGTGCCCGCCTCACCGTGAAGAGCCTCCACCGAAGGTTAGCGCAACAAGTTAACCTGTCGGGACGGGACCCCCTCATGTCCACTGATCCGCCGACCGACAATCAGGACACGGGGACGTCTGCCGCAGAGATGGAGCCCCTCACTGCGGTCTGGGGCTCACCGACAGCGGCACCCGCAGAACCGGAATCCCGCGCCATATCAGGCCGAGATCCGGTGGCGGCAAGAAACGCGGGAACGGGGCCCCACGCTATACCAAGCTGGGGCTCCCGACTGGACCTCACCATGGTTTCACCCGCGGAAGATGTCCTGGAGTTAGACTACATGGAGGACGAAGAGTACACCTCTGAGTTCCTCCTGTCTGACTCGGATGAGCAAGAAGACTACGTCTTCGTGTCACCAGCTCAGGCTGCAAAGCCCGGAGCGATGGCTGCTCTCTCGGCGATAGCACACCAGCTTCGCCCTGTCTCAGTATGGACCTACAAGCCGTGTGTCAGCGCGCTGCGGCCAGACTAGACAAGTTGGCCGAGAAAATCTCCGGTTTCGGCTGCAGCTCAGGCTCAACCAACCCAGAATTTCGGCCAGCAGTCGAGGAAGAAGAAGCGAGCGGCGTGACAGCCCCTCCTTCTCCCCTCCGTGAATGTGTTCCAGCCGCCTCGAGAGATGCCTAAACGCCATCCTCAAGTCCGCACAAACACATGTCACACGTTGGTTGATTCCTCTGTCATTAAACATTTGCCGCTGACGCATCCAGGCCGAGGGCCGAGGGCGCAGCTCAGAAAAATGAATAGAAAATCAATAAAACCAATTTTCTCCCCTTTTGAGAGCAGCAACGGCATCTCTCAAAAGGCAGATTATTGACGGGTCTGTGAAGGCACCACCGCCACGCGCAGTGCCGGCTGGAGCTGTAAGCGTGACATCTCAGCTGGCTCTAAGGAGCATGCAGCAGGAGATACTCACGACACCCAAGCTGCCTCGAACTCTGCTCGGTTTAAAACACCGAAGACGCAGAGGTCGCAGCCCATCCCGAGTCCCCAGCCCAGGCTGGAGACGAGGGCAAGTTGGCCGAGAAAATCTCCGGTTCCGGCTGCAGCTCAGGCTCAGCCAACCCAGAATTTCGGCCAGCAGTCGAGGAAGAAGAAGCGAGCGGCGTGACAGCCCCTCCTTCTCCCCTCCGTGAATGTGTTCCCGCCGCCTCGAGAGATGCCTCAACGTCATCCTCAAGTCCGCATAAAACACATGTCACATCTTTCTGTCTGAATAAACCATTTTCTGCTAACGCATCCAGGCTCCGGCCAAGGGCGCAGCTCAAAAAAAATGAAAAGAAAGACAATAAACAGTCCGTTAACCATAAATCCCCTTCTGAGAGCAGCTACGGCCTCTCTCAAAAGGCGGATAATAAACGGGTCTGTGAAGGCACCACCGCCACGCGCATGCGCAGTGCCGGTTGGGGCTTTAAGGGCATTACCGCCACGTGCGTACGCAGTGCCGGCTAGAGCTGTAAAGAACGGCCCGTCAATCCTTCCCCTTTCAAGAGCAGCTACGGCATCTCTCAAAGGACGGATTATTGACGGGTCCGTGAAGCCACCGCCACACACATGCGCAGTGCCGGCCGGGGCTTTAAGGGCACCACCGGCACGCGCAGGCGCAGTGCCGACTGGAGCCGTGAGGGCACCACCGGCACACACATGCGCAGTACCGGCTGGAGCTGTAAAGGCACCTCCGTCACGCACATGCGCAGTGCCGGTCGGAGCCATAAGAGTGACATCCCAGCTGGCTCTAAGGAGCATACAGCAGGAGATACTCACGATGTCTGCCTGGGCTTCTCAAAACAGTTATAATTTATCTGTTTTCACAAACCCAGAGAGAGTCAACCCACATTCTGGAGAGAAAGGTTCTCTCTCTCCTAGAAAGAAGGGTTTTATCTGTAAAGCCCACCGAGCGGAGTCAGATTACGGAGGAAAATGTCCTCGTAAAGCACCCGCTCAACATGGGCCTCATAATAAAACTAAACCCCGAACGCCACGGCTTACGGAGAGTTTTGGTGATTATGAAATGCGTAGTGGCACTACACCCGACTTTTCCAGTGCGGGATGCGCCTACGGGTGCAGTCCTTTCACGGAAGGTGGTCACCACGGACGCAGGTCAGACGGGCTGACAGGGGACTTACGAGGATCGCCCGGTGAGAGGTCTCTAGAACAGAGACTTCCAGCGGGCACGCGTAAATTACCCGGAGCTTTTAGCGGTGTTCCCCACCCAAAAAATGCTTCCTGCCTTCTCTCAGAGGACTTCATGTCCCTGTGAGGATAGACAACACGATATCGTGTATGAACCGCCAGGGGAGATTGCGTTGTCTCCAGTCACACACACTGGCACACAAACTGATCCCTTGGAGCGGCAGACGTCTCCTCTCTCTGAGAACGACACAAGTACCGGGTGTTATGCACCTAGGGACAGAATTACTGTCAAAGGGTGCACCACTCTATGCAGACTGGACTCCTCATCCAAGGATCGGGAGTCCGCTGTGGGTGCGTTACGGCGGAGCCGCGTTAAGTCTGTTCGCAAGGGGAGAAAATGCTCAATGACAGCTGTTCTCTTTAATGCACGATTTAAACGCACCGTTAGGCGGGGACGCACTCGTACACGGGTCCTCTGTACACGTTCCCACCCCTGGTTCTGTTCCCCTTAACTCCGGCCAGAGTGAAAGAGCAACGCCACACGCTTACTCTGATGTTTCCACCCTAGCCCGCAATATACGGGCTGGCGGGGATATATCAGCTGTTGTGCGGGCAGCCGTGGCAGCCCCCACCACGCAGGGACAGATTGTCTCAGGCGGGGAGGGCGATCCTTCACCCACGCCCAGAGCACGGGGCACTATGGGCCTGACCCGTGAGTGGTACAATCTGAATACAGTGGGACTCCCTCAGAAGGTGATAAACACTATTCAGAGTGCGAGAGCTTCCTCCACCAGGTCTCTTTACGACTGTAAGTGGAGGGTGTTTGAGGAGTGGTGCCTTCAAGAAGGGCACATCTCTTTTCAATGTCCTGTCGGGGTGATTTTATCATTCCTACAGGACTTGATCGATAAACACAGAGCTTTTTCCACGATCAGGGTGTACCTGGCTGCTATTGCTGCATGCCATGTGGGCTTTGAGGGTAAGACGGCTAGCCAACATCCTTTGGTTTGCCGTTTTATGAAGGGAGCGCGCAGGCTCCTCCCTGTCTCCAGGTCGCTGGTACCCTTATGGGACCTGGCAGTGGTTTTAAATGGGCTCAAGATGACCCCATTTGAACCCCTGGAGGGAGCTGACATGAAACATCTGTCACTCAAGACAGTGCTGTTACTGGCCCTGGCATCCGCTAAACGGGTCAGTATATCCATGCACTGTCTGTACATCCCTCATGCACTCAGTTCGCCCCAGGGCAAACGAGAGTGTTGTTGAAACCCAACCCTGCCTTTACACCAAAGGTGGTTGGTTCGTGTACCCCGATTGACATTGAGGCATTTCCTCCGCAGCTGGTTTCCTCCGGGGAGCAGCAGCAGGATCTATTGTGTCCAGTCCGGGCTTTGCACACATATATGGACAGATCAAAAGAGCTTCGTCTTAATGACCAACTCTTCGTGTCCTGGGCTAAACCTCACAAGGGTAAGCCTGTTACTAAGCAACGACTATCCCACTGGATCGTGGAGGCGATTGCTTTGGCCTATACGAGTCAGAATCTGCAAGCACCTTCGGGTCTGCGGGCTCACTCGACTCGGGGCCTGGCTACATCCTGGGCTTTGTTCAAGGGTGTTTCCATCCAGGATATCTGTGCGGCGGCAAGCTGGTCTTCGCCACTCACTTTTGTCCGCTTTTACAGGCTGGACGTCTCCGCTCCAAGCGTGGCCCGAGCAGTGCTGGGCAACTTGTTGAGTCGGGACTCCACCTGTTAAATTCTAGTTGATCGGTGATCTTCGAGATAAGCTCGTCTGGCAATACGGGAGCTACGATATCCCATAGTGAGACATCGAACGGAGTGTTATGAATGAGAACTATAGGTTACTTACGTAACCCCAGTACTCAGAGTAACATGAAGTGAGATGTCTCACCAGACGGCCCTCCTTGCTATGGTGAAGCGAGAAGAGGTGCTTATTTTGAATGACGCATGCGTCGTGGCGCAGGCTACTTATAGGGGGTGATTTCCCCTGACGTTGACGTCAAGAATCACCGGCCAATCAGGATTGGCGTAATGAGATTGATGCTTCTGTTTGCTCCGCGATGAGGCGCATCCATAGTGAGACATCTCACCTCATGTTACTCTGAGCACTGGGGTTACGTAAGTAACCTATAGTTTTTGTTTCTGATTATTTGTGCAGTACATGATGTTTAGTTTGCTAGTTATGACGAAGATTACTTCATGAATGTGTACACATTCATGGTTGCTAAGGTGGTGTTATGGAAATCTAGGACCCAACACTGTGGAGAGTACAAGTCAAAGTGATCAAAACAAATAAATGGTGAATCAGACAGAGCTGTCTTTCTAGTTATTTATTTGAAGCTTCAAATACATAAGATACAATAAAAAATAGACACAGGTCTCACAGAGCATAGAATAGTCTGCGTGAGTGTGCGCCATACAATGTGTTAGCAAAGCTTATATAGAGAAGGAGTGGGAAAGTTAGAAATCTGTCTTCACACGGTCACATTGTTATTAGACATCTATCCTTGAGCGGTAGATAGCATAACGGTTCTCAGAGTAGGGAAGTTATTATGTGACTGTGTGTGAGTCTCAACCCAGTAGAGAAAGACAGCTCTGTGGCCTTGAAGCGCTTGGGAATAAACCCAAAGTAGAGTAGAAGAAAATAAAACAGCACATCTCAGGAAATGAGAAGCATTTGGTTTAAGCATATAAGGATATAATAAAAATGTCCACTACATTCTCCCCTTTTGATCATACTTGATCAATAAAAAAAACAAATGACAGGATAGACTGATATAACACATCAATGAATACACTCCATCGCTGGTTTAAGTAAACACATCACAAATATATCATAGAAAACTGGCTGTTTTTGTGGAGGACAGACTCCAATTAGTGGGGCAGATAACAGCAATGTTTCAGAAGAATCGTGCAAATGATGATACAAGCATCAAATTTGGCACACTTGTTCTCCAAGTGGTACTAATCAAATCTGCCTGATTGGCCAATTGAAAATCCAAGATGGCGGCCATTTTCCAAGATGGCCGCCAGATTAGCCGCCCGAAATCCGTAATAAATCGGCACATAAAGGGTTAATCAAATTTTAAAGGTCATAAATGGATGCGATAATTTAAGACCTTTAATTTGATACCTATTTTATGGGTCTACGACCACAGGAAATACTTTAACCCATTGGGAACCATTGTCGACTTTTGTCACCATGAGTATTAGTCTCTAGGGGATTGCAGAAAAATATATAACTAACAGTTCCACAGTTACTTGAATGTCACTGTAGCTACTCAACTGTAGTTACTTAAGTATATTATAGTATATTGAAATATAATGTAAGCATACGAGAGGAGGGTACACATGATTATATTGTAGTGTCGGAATCAGACTCTTCTGATTCTAGCTGGTCTATCTCACTGTGGCGCAAAGGATTGTCGTGTAATGGAATAGCAGTATACTGAACGAAAGCTGAGGATACCATGCTGGAAACACACTTCTTCAGTATTGGGATAATCAAACAGGTACAACTGATTAATAGGCCAAAAATGATCGCTTTCATGTTGGCTAACAGGTCGTTGAGATGCAGCACGGTGTCAGTGATGTTCTTGGTGGCGTCGGGAATGTAAGTGCAACAGGAGTCACCGATCACATGACACAGGCCACCCTTTGAGGCGAACAAAAGGTCAAGAGCAAAACTGCATGAGCATGTTCCTAGAGGCTATTATGAATGGGGGCAATGCCTGGAAGCCTTGCGTCGTCTCGTAAGTGAGGTTCTCTAGCCGGACGTGTAAGGTATCTATTTTATGGGCATTGTTTAATGTACCCCACCATGGGAACAGGCCACCCATGAATTTAGCTCCAGCGGACGTCAGATCTCGGGGTGTTGGAACTCTGGGTAATGATGTGTCGTGTACATTAAGGACGTGAGGACAGTGACTACTGGATTCAAATCCACTAGAGTGCATGTACCTATCCAGAGGGGAGCCAGAACTTGATAGAGCTTGTCGCCGCACAACCAAACGTAATCTTGTGGCGCGCTAAACCCAGCATCACTGGGCCAGGCCAGTTGAAGGGAAATATGTTTAACATCAGGGAATGCTACGTTAGAAAGGATTCTTCCAGGGGCACCGGATATGCGACAATACGAGATTTTGTAAGCACCGTAACTGCACGTGTTCCGTAGGATACGAGACAACCAGTAGTAGTGCCTAGGAAAAAATAAGGTGGTGTAAGAGACGTTTTGTGGTACTTTCTCTGGATGCAGAGGCTGTGTTTCATCCCTCTCAAATGACTGGGGTGCACATGGCTGACGGGTTGGTACTTTGCGTATGTGGTATCAAACATAGATGCATGCAGAGGGGAGTTAGACCGATTACTGCATGGTGGGGCAAGCTGCCTAGCATAACGCCACTCGGTTACGCGGTCTTCACCCTTGATGGGCCTTGTCAGAGCCATAAACGCGCAGAGGTGTTCAACCTGGGTCAGAGAGCGCGGACGAACTGGCACGGACATTGATGAGTCCTGGGGGAAAAGGGTGCATGCATAACATGACCCATGTTGTCCTGCGGCCTGCAAGAATGATCTCAGAGTGTGCCACCAGACGTTACCGGTGATCCCATTACTGGTCTGAACCACATCAATGTTGCTATGGTCGTTATTGCCTATGTATAGATTACGTTTTAGAAATGTAGATGTACCTATGGATGTCAACAGTTGCGTCAAAGGTTGCTTACCCTTTTCGGGGGTCTGAGTTTTGGGCGCGATGTCTTTGTAAAATGTGCCACACGGGTCGGCGCCGGATACATACATACAGACAACAAAATAACCCTTGTCTGATATCTGGGCAGCCTGTAGTTGCAACAGGATAACGGGGCTCGATGAATTGACCTTGGAGATAGACAATCTCCCTTTGATGTTTGTTTTGTCGTCCCATAAGGTATAACCCCAATCGGTGTGTGCTGGTCCATAAAACAAAAGTCCAGCCCCCCGAGCAGTGAGTGGCTGTGTGACTGTCATTCTCGACATAGCATATGTAGGCATCTGCCCACCCCAGTTTCTTAGGGTCGGGGCAATGCATGTAGTCGCACGGGTCTAACTGCACTGTGCTATCTTCCCGATCCCTTAGAGCAGGGGTGGGGAACCTTTTTCCTCTCAAGGGCCATTTCAATTTTTTCAACATCCTCCGAGGGCCGTACAAATTATTGACCTCTGCTTAAAAATCACAGCACATTCATTTGGCCTTTCTTTCATGCTGTGCAAAGAAAAAGCAACCTCTTAATCCAGATATCTCACCATGACTCGCGCATGCATGCACGTGTACGGAGTGGCATGACCACCACAACAGAAAGATATGGACACAAGATGTGTGCACATTTATTTAGTTTCCTATCCATGTGGACATGATTTAAGTGGGGGGGGACCTAACCTCCTCTAGGGCGGTCCAGGGAGGCTTGCTCCCCCGGGAAGATTTTTTTTTAAATATTGAAGTTGAAAGCATCACTCTGGTGCACTTTGAGAGCAAAATGAAGAGATCTATGGAAACATCTCTCAACACCCATATGAAACAGAACTGTAAGCAGATTTACTTTTTCTTTATGGATATTTTACAAATCACTCTGTATCAAACTGTATTCTTGTTTATTAATAACAACTTTGTTTTACTGTCATATAGTATTTTATACCTGTTTACTTTATTCTCTTGTTTTTTGATAACTATAATGATCATATAAAGATATGCCTTTATCTCACTGGTTGGAGAAAAAGCTTCTTATATTCGTTAGCATAGCTAGCTAACCAGATGCTAATAACAACACAGTTATTGACTGTATGATCAGAATGACAGATGAACAGATCGCGACTGGGCTTACAACTAAAGACACAGCCACGCAAAAACTGCGGCATGTGTAGCCTACGGATTTATGAGTACGGCAATTTTTTTTGCAAGTCCCGGAGTAGCGTTCTGGTGCTCTCCGTCAGCACTGCACCCCTGTCAGACGAGACATATACCACGTGATGACACGTTAGGCTCGTGTTGTGTTCAAGGACCATGACCGTTGCCAGGAAAAACAGGAACTCGCTTGTTTAATTATTTTGCGGTCTAGATTTCTTTAATTTTCTTCTTTTTTGCGTGTGTTTATAAATTACCTCGAGGGCCAAACCAAATGGTCTCGCGGGCCGTATACGGCCCGGGGGCCGGAGGTTCCCCACCCCTGCCTTAGAGTAATGTTACCAATCCCTGTCTTGACCAGCCCCTCGACCCATATGGTTCGCCCTGCTTTCCCCATGTACCTCTTAGATACCTCGATGTTGGCTGACATGCTGTATGCTGACCATGGATACATAAAATATAGGACTAGTCCTAACACAACTATCATGGCAAGTATGCAGAAGAACCATTCTATGATTGTCCAGGCTCTCCAGTAGTATTCACATTGCTCACGGTTGCGTTGTCGTCTCTCCAGCCGAGCCCTCATCACGAGGGGGAAATGTTCCATGTTGTGTGTGTCTATTCTCTCGGTCGATTTCGTGACACGGACAGTCAGACTCCGTACACCGATAACACAAACGAGGAACCAGAGAGCATATGGAACTGCTCAGCTGGCACTCGCTCGTGACACCTTGTGTGTAGTGTGTTTTGGTGTATGTAGTGCAAGTGTGGTGCTGGTGGTGACTAGGACACGTCACTTGTTGTCATCTTCCGTTGGTGACTAGGACACGTCACTTGTTGTCGTCATCTGTTGGTGACTTGGACACGTCACTTGTTGTCGTCTGCTTCTACCGTTTCTCCTTTCCTGTGACTACGACCTTGCAGTGGCTGGCGTGGACCCACGTAGCTCTCTCGGCGACCTTGACCGCTGTCTGGGTGACGAGAAGCACCTGGTAGGGACCTTGCCAACGATTGGATTTCCAGCTCTTTTTCCAGAAATCCTTGATCAGCACGAAATCGCCGGGTTGAAGGCGGTGAAGCGGACCAGTGGCAGGGGTAGGCAAGGCTGCGGCTACCTGACGTCGGATGTCTGCTAAAGTGGATGATAGGTTAACACAATATGACAACATAGCATCCTCACACAAAGTTGTGGAGGGAAGAGGACATCCTGGAGCCTTGAGTCCAATCTGTGGAGGAGCCCCAAAAAGGATTTCAAATGGGCTGAGTTGACTCCGTGTTCTTTTCCGCATCCGCATGTACATCAGCACAATGGGCAGAGCTTGTGTCCATGACAGACCTGTGTCTGCACAGCATTTTGATAGTTTGTTTTTTATTGTGCCGTTCTCTCTTTCCACCCCACCCCCACTCTGTGGATGATAAGCACGAATGCTTTCTGATGTCCATGCCCATGTATTCTCCTATCTGCGTAATGGCCTCATTAGCAAAATGTGAACCGCTGTCGCTAGAAATGTTGTCTGGTAGTCCCCATCTAGGAATGATTTCCCTCAGTAGTGCCTTTGCCACAGCATTTGCTGTCTGTGCTTTTACTGGGAAAGCTTCAACCCATTTGGACCACATGTCCACCACCATCAGACAGTGCTTCTTACCCTCTGATGGGCTAAGCTCAATGAAATCCAGCATTAGGTGCTCAAATGGCCTGGTGGGAGGTGGATGTGCTCCGGGTCCTGTAACCTTTATTGGTCTACCAGAATTTTGCATAATGCAAATTAGGCATGCTTCACAGTGTTTTTGAGCTGTTACTGTGAACCCCCTTATGAACCACTCCTGATTGATAGACTCTAACATCCCTCCTTTTGACACATGATCCAACCCATGTGTCAACTTAGCGAAATGAGGGAAAACATTTCTTGGAAGACATGGATTGGAATTTGGACCAACCCAGATGCTGGAGGTTGGGTCAAAAACAGTCCCAGCAGCCTTCCATTGAGCCTTCTCAACTGGCGTAGCTAGGAGCTGCATGGAAGTCAGTGATGACATTTTGTCAGTGAAGGAGGAGACAGGGATTTTAACAACTGAGTGTGCGTGAGGTGTGAGAGGAATCAGAGCAGCTGCCTTTGCGGCTGAGTCAGCAGACGCATTTCCTAGGGAAACTGGGTCTGTACTGCTTGCGTGTGCGGCACATTTACAGACTGCAACCTCAGATGGGAGCAGAATGGCGTCTAGTAAGCCTGCAACCAGTACATGGTTAAGTACTGGTTTGCCATCAGATTTCAGAAATTGTCTACACTTCCAAATAACCCCAAAATCGTGTACTACCCCGAAAGCATAGCGTGAGTCAGTGTAAATAGTCACGGTTTTGCCTTCTGCAAACGTGCAGGCTTCAGTTAGTGCGATGAGCTCTGCTGCTTGTGCTGAGAGGTGACATGGAAGTGGTCCAGAATGGAGTACAGCAGAATCTGAAACAACAGAAAAACCCACCCGATTAGTGCCCCCTTGGTCGCGAGAGGCAGACCCATCAACATACAAAATGAGGTCAGCGTTGGTCAGAGGAACGTCTTTTAAGTCCGGTCTAGGTGTGCACACCATGAGAAGTTCGTCACCCGTCTTCAGGCAATGTTCAAACTAAATGAAGTCTCTCCTTTTGAAACATCATGTGTTAAAATAAACACCTGCAGTTCAAAAATAAAAAGTGAATTGCCTAATATTTTTGTTGTGGAATCAATTAATTTCTTTCTTTAAAGGCAAAAACATGAAAAAGCTAACCCTATTGAATACAATATTATTTGGAGCAACTTAATTTATAAATAGTTGTCAACTTAAAAACATGTGTTCATGTTCAACATGTGGTAATTAAGTACATACAACTTAAGATTACATTTAAATCATACGGTAAAACAAGTTGGAACTTTTGGAGTAATCAACTTAAAAACTTGTGTTTATGCTACCAATTATTAAGTAAGTGGTAATTGAAAACACCTCTGATTGTAGAGGAAAAGCCTTATCCCCTAACCCAAATAACTTTGTTGCTTTAACACAATTTCATTAGAAGTTGTCTTAACTCAATAAACATCGATGCAACCTATTGCCTTGATTTTCTTTGTTAAGCCAAGCCAATTTGTTTTTGTGTACGTAGACTGGGCCTCCCATATAACCTGGCTGAGCCGATATAAAAACCAATCAGCAAATAACTTTTCAATACATTATTGATTACTATTTTTGAGGTACTTTTAGGTTTGCAGTGAACATAAGTCAGAGGTAAATGGTGTACTTTTCCTTCACTACATGTATTTACAGTAATCCCTTTAGTTACTTCACAGATGTGGATGAATGATGTGAAATATAATTAAGTGTTAAATCAGACTGTAGTTCCACCTGGAGTAAATCCACAAGCTACCCTGCAGAATACAAAGCCATTCAAACTAGCTGCACCTTTACCAGCTTTGAGAACACTTTCATGATCAATCATTATAAAATATATCATATATATTATTCTGAAATGGACCAATCTGCACAACGACTACTTTTACTGTCGCTACTTTCACTATATTCTGATAATACTTTTCTACTTTTACTTGAGGAACATTTTGAATGCAGGACTGTTACTGTAACACTCTGGTACTTCTACTTTTACTCAAGTACAAGATCTGAGTACTTATAATTTCACTACAAGATCTGAGTACTTATTCCTTTACTCAAGTACAATATCTGAGTACTTATTCCACTTCTGGTAGTGTATTAGTCTGAATTGTAGCCACAAAATCACACAGAGCTGCATAAAAATAGACTCAGAATGGTAACTGGAAAATAATATGTACTAATGTGTACAATGATTTGTAGGTAATTTTGACTACTCAAGACACCTGACTTATACATCTTCAAAGGAAGACTGTGTTCATTCTACAATTACATGGGATTAAAGCAACGTGTAGTTTTACTTGTATAATACTTCCATGTTGTATAAAAGACAGTTTGGTTTCATCTGTTTTCGAATAAACAAAGTATTGGCTTTCAGAATATTAAACTTGTTTCGGCAAATTCAGATGATAAATACAACTTTGAAGCTTCGGCATAATTACAAGCGGAGAATGGACTAATGTAACATCACAGCAAGCATAACAACAAGCATGTTACACGGAATAATGACCCCTTGTTTAAGCGGAGAGCTAAACGTGAAGCTGCCATCAACAGCTTCACGTTTCAATGGGTACGGGACGGAACGTGGACATTAAACCTACGTCATATCTGTGAGCTGCCCAGAGTGAGTATGGCACATCTGAAAGCGCGGCAGGAGATATGAGAATTACCTCATCATCCTCAACCAACAGCAATGTGCGCAGAACGGCTACGTTCGTGCACATTTTCATTTGATACACGTCACGTGACATAGAGTACATGACATATTCTGTGTGTGTAGGTGCCCAATCAGTGACTGACTCCCAATCTTTAACGATTGGACCCAAATCCCTCCATCTATCAGTGGGGCCCCTGGCTAGTGAAATGTGTGGACCGCCCCTGGGATTTGACACGGTTTGTGTTGTGTGGGTGTGAGTGTAACAAAACCAGCAAACTCCAATACACAGTTTTAAACATGAGCTCATCATTCACACATTCTAACAGAAAAACTCTCATCATAGCATTTACACGGATCCTTCAACCACGTTAGCAGTACAATGCAAATGAGAAGCCTCCACACAGCAGGTGGAAAAACACGTTGATCAGTCAAACGCAACAACGCCTGAGAATCAGGATATGTCAGCAGCCATTACTATTGATACACATTCACCAGTTCTTTATCATCAAATGACAGTTTTTTGAACCATCGTAGGAGATGGCTGTCGGACTTTAAGACCCTCATTTGTGGAAAAATGAGGTCCAAGCCGAACCGGAGAATCAGATCTCTGCCCAGTAAATGTATTGGGCAAACAGATGATAAAATAACTGTTTTTTACTGATGTGGGAAATGGATGACTGTCATCACCGTTATCTTTACTCTGAAGTGGTACAGAAACTTCTCCTTTACAGTTACCCAGCAGCTCCTATTGAGTGAATAAATCTACCACTAAATTTGCATTAAGGAAAATCTGCCCTTTTTACCACAGAATGTGTAGCCCCAGAATCAACCAAAAATGTAACATCAACACCCATGACAGCCAAAGTCAGTGTGGTAAATTTCTTAAATGCTTTTTCCGTGTCATATTTCAAATATGTACCCTTTTTAATTACAGACATTCTACACTTTCCAATTACTCAATAGCATGATGTGTGTGTGTGTCACTTCCCTGGTTAGATGCTGCTGGCATGGGTTCCGTCTCCCCCGACCTAATTCCTTCCTCCCCCACTCCCTCCCTCGACTGTCAGTTTGAAGAATTGTCTTTGTTATGGTCCGATTTATCCGATCGAAAGTTCTTTTTCTGCTTCTCGTGTGGGCATTCAGCGATCCGATGACCAGTTTCTCCGCAGTTAAAACAGCGATTGTAGTTATTGCGGTCTCTTCCTCGTCCTCTGCCTTTTCCTCCCCGGCCTCGGAAACCTCCTCGATTCCCTCTGCCCTGGCCATCACCTTGGGTCCAGGTGGTTGTAATAGCCTGGACCATGGTCAGCTGGCCAGGGAAAGGGGAGAATGTAGTTATTCCTTTTTGGAGGTGTTCTTTTCTGTAGAGTTCAGCTTTCTTCGCGTCTCTTTTCTTTTTCTCTATCTTGTCATGGATCTTTTTTCAGTCCTGCTTCTTCTTCTTCATTTTCTTTTCTCTGTCTCTCTTCGTCTCTGCTCCCTCTCTGTGTGTCTTGCTGTGCAGCTGCTCCGGCGGCGGCTGGTATGTTGACCTCTGGTTCAGCATCAGCAGCCCCTCCAGCAGCCTCCTCAGCAGGTAGCAGACGGGGGGAGGGGGAATGGGGATCCAAGGTGGAGGAGAGGGTCCTGCATGCCTGGAAACAGAGGATAAAGGGAAGTATGTGGTTTATATTGTGGGGGTAACACAGAACCATTTTTCTCTTTCTTTTCACTCTTATCGTCAGCCTGTATTTTTTTTATTGCCGCGGCCAATTGCCTTCTTTCACGGCACTCTGCTTCATCCTCCCAGTATTTTAAACACTTTCTATGAGTGTCCAGTTTTTCCAAGTCTTTTACTTTAATTTTATTTTTTACCCTTCATTCCATCTTCATACTCTTGTAATTTATCTCCCAGGTTTTTGATTTTTAATTTACTCAAAGAACCTCCCTTAGGAAATCCGAACATTTCTGTCCATATATTTAATTTAGACAGACTCTCCTCACCATATTTTGCTCGCATGACATCCACAATCGGACCCTCAGGAGGGTGTACAAACCCCCTACCCTGCTTTGCTCCCATAACAAAGTCTTTAAGTGTTACCAAAACACCCGTGTTACCAAAACACTTTTTTTTTCATCCGTCGATGATACGGATATCCCAAATATCCTACTTTCGAGCAGTCCCTCTCATAAATGTCATGGAGTTTAATTACGTTTAACTTTAAACAATTTAGACACTATACATCACCGAGTATTGAAAGCCTTTTGAGTTCGTTGGATCTCGTGAAGTCAATCGGTTCCACCCCCGGCGCTGGTCCTCTCGTCCCGTACGGTTTCTGTCGAGGTTCGAGGAGGATCCGAGGATCCTGGAGCTAGCAACCACCAGCGTCCGTAGGTGTCCCCAATCGAACTTGCAGAGATCCTGCGGATAACGCCACTTGTTATGGAAATCTAGGACCCAACACTGTGGAGAGTACAAGTCAAAGTGATCAAAACAAATAAATGGTGAATCAGACAGAGCTGTCTTTCTAGTTATTTATTTGAAGCTTCAAATACATAAGATACAATACAAAATAGACACAGGTCACACAGAGCATAGAATAGTCTGCGTGAGTGTGCGCCATACAATGTGTTAGCAAAGCTTATATAGAGAAGGAGTGGGAAAGTTAGAAATCTGTCTTCACACGGTCACATTGTTATTAGACATCTGTCCTTGAGCGGTAGATAGCATAACGGTTCTCAGAGTAGGGAAGTTCTTGTGTGAGAGTCTCAACCCAGTAGAGAAAGACAGCTCTGTGGCCTTGAAGCGCTTGGGAATAAACCCAAAGTAGAGTAGAAGAAAAGAAAACAGCACATCTCAGGAAATGAGAAGCATTTGGTTTAAGCATATAAGGATATAATAAAAATGTCCACTACACTATGGACGCTGCAACAGCTCCCAGACCACGTGATCAACAACAATGGCCGACCTTCGTGTTATTCTCGGTGGAAAATGCCTATTTTAAGGTTCATTTGGCCATTAAAATGCGTTTTGATGTCATTTTATGCGAGTAATGAGTTTTTATTTCTGATTATTTGTGCAGTACAT
Organism: Pseudochaenichthys georgianus; assembly: GCF_902827115.2. Taxonomy (NCBI): domain Eukaryota; kingdom Metazoa; phylum Chordata; class Actinopteri; order Perciformes; family Channichthyidae; genus Pseudochaenichthys; species Pseudochaenichthys georgianus. Next base: position 31,871,312 of record NC_047512.1, read on the forward strand.
GTACATGATGTTTAGTTTGCTAGTTATGACGAAGATTACTTCATGAATGCTAACGTTTTTTTAGTGGAAATGTGTTTTTTCACAGCAAAGTCACCCTCTGTACTTGGACTTATTGGGAGAATCTAAAGGCAAGAACATCCCAAATATTCATTTAGGTCTTTATTTTAGACCTTTAGTGTTGCCGTCTGTGAGGAAAATACATGGGGCTCAGAGCCTCATATTTTTAAAATCTTTTTTTCCTTCTAATTTGTTATTCTTTTCAAAATAACACACTGTTATTTACTCACCAATAACACACAATTATCCTTGCTTTTATTTATTGGTTTAATTCCATAATCTCGGGCTTTTTTGGCGTTCGTCAGGAACTGAATTTCAAAATAAAAATAACCGGAAACAGACGTAGGCATTTCGAGCGATTACCCAAGATCCTCAGCTACGCTGATTGGATGTTTTAGCCGCAAAGCATGCTGGTATTTGGTGTTTATATTATATGAAATCCGGAAAACATTCCCCATGATTACTCTTCAAGGTCTGGGATTGGATGTTGGAGTGGCAGTGCGCCAAGGTTACGCAAACAGCTGTTTGAAATGGAACGAAACCACGCCAGACTATCCAAAACTGGAATCGAACGCCCCCCCAGAACTACACACTACACTATTGTGTTTCGCAAAATGTTCTATGGGACGTCACTGAACGTTTTCGTTTTTCCCACAATTAGAAGTTGCCAGTATTAAACACATTGGTGTTATCAAATGTAAAACATATAATTAATAAATGGGTGAAAATCGCTGTCCATAATGCGCAGCATTAATATATAGCATTAATATATACCCACATGACAGCTCATTGATACTTTGTAATTCTACTCCACTACAATTCAGAGGTTAACCTGGTATTTTTACTCCACTACACTTATTTGAGTTACTTTGCAGATTCTGATTAATGATGTGAAATATAAACAACCCTTAAATCAGACTTTAGTTACACCTGAGTAAAATTCAGGGAAGGTGATTGTCAAGTGCCAACAATCAGGAGAGATATTTGATAGTTGGTGCTTGAGAAGACTAAACATGTATCTGCAATTGACATTAATGGAAACGAGTAATAAAGTATATTAATTACTCGTTATTCTCTACTAATAGTTAATTAAAGACTATATATTATGGCTATTTTGCACATCCCTTTCAAGATTTTAAAGGTTTATTGACATATCATATACACAACTGTGTAGTTATGCAATGAATGAAAAACTTGGGTCACAGGTTCCTCAACAGTGCAAGACATCTATCAATATGTGTGTACCTCCACCATTAAACTGTCATATTCTGCACATTTCTTATTCTATCTACATACATAAGAGTATAATCCATATGTATAATATTAGTTCAAATAAGTGCTTCAATATAGTTAACATTGCAGGAAAGCAATATATTAGACGTTAAGTACTTTATCAGGCTTAATATTTATCTGTAGATAGATACCCCCAACGTTTTTTCTTATTTAAAAGAAGACCTTAATCTGTTATTTAATGTTTAAATAAAGGTTAATTCGTTTTTCTGTTTTGCACCTCCTCCTATTAATATATTTGTACATCCTGCACTAAACTGTTTTATTGTAGAGATCACTTATAGTATCTTCTTGATTTTTATATTCTATATTTCTATCACAGACCTTCTACTTTCCCCCTATGAAAGTATATGTACTCTTAATATTTTTTTAATTAAATATAACATATAAAAACAATAATTCAATAACGTGCTTTAACCACTAGGCAGTGCACACAAGGTACACACAGCCATAATAACTTTGTATTATTAGTGTAGGACCAAGCGGCAAACTCTGGGGAAGAGCCGGGAAGCAAATACGGAAGTGCCACACACTGCAGTTCATATATTGGCCGATAGGCGATGGCTGCAGAAAGGAGCAATTTCCATAGACCCCCATGTTAAAATGCCCAACTTTACAGTAGAAAAAAACATGTTTCTGTCCCTGGCTCCATACATTTTTATTATCGATATAGTTAGATTCCACCTTCATGATTATGGATCTGTAAGTGAATTGTTTTCTAACGCGACCCTTTTATTTATATTAGGTCTTAAAGTTTTTGCATTAATTAGGGCGTGGTCACATTGAGTGACGGCTCTGTCAAGTGCCTGCCGCTGTTAGCTTCTTGTCTCTCTGCTAGCTGCTCCTTGAAGCTAGCTACAGGGACTCTGCCTACTCAGCTCATCCAGGAAACACAACCTGTAGGCGGCCGTGGTTGTTTGTTCTTCATGCTTATATATCGGACTATTGTGACTCGCTCTGCGGTTAAAACAGACGGTGCATGAATGCGGTAAGTAAAATTCGAGTGCTTTATTTATGTGTTAATGATTTTAATCAGCTACGTAATGAATGGTAAGGCTTGGGTTAGCATGTAAGCTAGTGGTAGCTACATCGGTGCTAACGATGCTAATCGTAGCCTCCAAGTTAAAATCATAGACTGTATATATAAAGGTTAAAACGAAATAGACAAGTGTTAAGCGTTAAGTGGGATAATACTGTTGAACAAACGGCTTCTGTTTGAGGTTAATAAAATAAGGTTACATCCTTGTAACTTAGAGATATTTTATTATGTAGGAGGAACTGTATGCATCTAAGGTTAATTTAAATTGGCTATGCTAGAGTATGTAGACAAGCTAATGTCGAAGTAGTGTATGTGAAATCAACCTCACAATAAGATGTGTGTATATTACAATTATTAATGTCATATTTCAAGATGATTACTTAGATATTACAATATGGTTGATTGAGCTGGAGTTCATTATCGAGCTTACACCTTAACGTCACAGTCATCTGAAGAACGAACCCAAACATTGTTGTTTTTATTAATTGCATTACCAAATGGGTATCAAATAAACAGTAAGCCTTTGTAACACAACTTCCAAAGTTACAGTAAAATAAAAAGGACCCTGACTCGGACAATACACAATCCAACATGTTCAACAGAAGAGAATCAGTTATATTGTTTGTGCACATGGTACTTTACATATATATCTGTTTGTTTAAGGTGTCCAGGTGATGCAGACAGGCTGGACCAGAGAGTGAGAGACAGAACTGGACTCCTCACAGCAGTGAACTTCAGCACAGGTACAAAGACTCTTTTTTTCATACTGTACAAAGAATCAAGAAAGATATTGGTTTAAATAAATGAAGTATTGACTTTAATACATTGATATACATTCCATTAAACAATACTAAATACTAGATCACCTACACACAGGGGTGGACTGGCCATCTGGCATACCGGGCATCGTCCCGGTGGGCCATTGACCCAATGTGGGCCGGTCCTGTCTGTTTTTTTCTTTTCTTTTTTTCCTCTAAATTCCCTCCAATTGGGCCGGCCAATTGGCTAGCAGTGTGTTGCCAGCATCGACACATATTATTGGTCTATTGTTTGTCATTGTCAATCAATCATGGGCTGACAGGCTCAGAGAGCCCTGACAGCGCTGTCAATCACAACACAAACCAGGGTGGGGCGGGACCTCATGGCAGCATTGGCGGGAGTCGCGGGACGGGCTGCTGCTGTGCTGAGCTGAAAATGGATAAGCGGAAGAAACGCCCGGGTGGTGCTGAAAAACTGCGACTTAAAAAGCTGAAGTCTCTGGAGGTGGAGGCTACTAAATATTCTAAATTGACGGACCTATTTGGTGCCGGGGTCACCACCCCAGCAGGTGCTGCTGCGCAAGGAGACGAGCGAGTGGAGGCATACATGGTAAGTAACGTTAGCCAGGGGCTGGCTAGGCTACATTTTTGAGACATGTCCAAAAAATGTGATGTGACCTAATTAACTGCATAGTCCTACTTGTGACAACATATTAGCCCAGAGTTGAAGGGCTGTGAATGTTGGTAGTTGTGGTTGATTTTGTTTAAATATGCTGAATTGTGATATTATGGGTTATTATTGTTCAGATGATTTAGCTAGGCTAGCTAAGAGCTGCTAACGTCAGCGGTCTCTTGTTGCCATAGCAACAGTAAACGTTCACATGGACCAACGAGCTGTAAGTAGAGATGCAGAATCAAGCTATATTGTAAATACAGATGAGATACTTTGAATTTTATCACAAAATACAAGTAAACCTATAGGAAATAATTAGTTTAATTTGCAATATTTGCCATTGTATTTATTGTAATCTTTCAATTCATTTATTGTTTACTGAGGTGATAACTATTTCATAATTTGTGTGTAACTTTAATTTCTGTGTAAATGTGTTACTTTTACTGTAGTTTTCAAATGGCTGTGTATAGTGCTGTCTTGAGCATTTTCAGGTATTGTCACAAAGACCTGACTTTTTTGCATTGGAAAACACTAGTAAGTGTCATAATGAAAACATGGCAAAGCCACTAGTGTTGTTACGCTCACGAACGTTTCGTTCAATATGAACTAATCTTTTATCTTGTACATTATTCTGTAGTTTTGAGTTATTTCCCCATCCAATGATATATGCTTTCCCTATGTCCAGCCCAGACAGGTTCAGGGCAAGTCCAGCTGGTCAGTTCAGGGAGAGAGCCAGACCAATTCAGGCAGCCCAAAGACTGCACCACCTGAGAGGGAAAAGGCTGGAGAGAGTGAGGAGTGTGTCAGCCCAAAGACAGGATCACCTGAGAGGGAAAAGGCTGGAGAGAGTGAGGAGTGTGTCAGCCCAAAGACTGCACCACCTGAGAGGGAAAAGGCTGGAGAGAGTGAGGAGTGTGTCAGCCCAAAGACAGGATCACCTGAGAGGGAAAAGGCTGGAGAGAGTGAGGAGTGTGTCAGCCCAAAGACAGGATCACCTGAGAGGGAAAAGGCTGGAGAGAGTGAGGAGTGTGTCAGCCCAAAGACTGCACCAGCTGAGAGGGAAAAGGTTGTAGAGAGTGAGGAGTATGTCAGCCCAAAGACAGGATCACCTGAGAGGGAAACAGCTGTTGAGAGCTATGAGTGTGCCAGTCAAATAACTGATTTTTTTTCACAACCTGATCAGAAAAATCTCCAGTCATTTTTAAATTACCATGCTCAGCAAAAAAGTAGCAATCCAGTGGTGCAGAAAGTGTTCTGTAGTAGAGACGGCACCAGTAGAAGGTGGCTGACGTACTGTCCAGAGCGTCACATGCTGTTTTGTTTCATCTGTATGGCATTCGGTAAGAGAACTGATAGCAGTCTGTTCATCAGTGGAATGTCAGATTGGAGGCATATACACCAGCGCACAGAGGAGCATGAGAGAAGCAGTGCACACAGAAACTGTGCTGAAGCTTACCTCTTGAAATCCGCCAGTGCTGATATCAGCAGTGTGTTTGGTGGCAGTCAGATGTCGGCGCACAGAGAGCAGGTCAGAAAGAGACGGCAGGTTTTGGAGCGCATCATAGATGTCATCAAGGTTCTTGGGAAGAGGGGGCTTGCATACAGGAGGTCAGAAAATGAGGCAGCATATACTCTGGAAGACCACACAGTTGATCATGGTAATTTCTTGGAACTCATACTTCTACTGGGGAAGTATGATTTCTGTTTAAAAGAGCACCTGGACAGCTGCATTGAGAACAGCAAAAAGTTGCATTTGTCTGGTGGCACGAGAGGCAGAGGCTCCCTTGTAACGTTACTCTCCAAAACCACAGTCAACTCAGTGATAGATGCAATTCACCATCTGATTCAAGAAAACATCTCCAGTGATATCAAGAAAGCAGGAATGTTTTCAGTGCAGCTGGACACAACGCAGGACATCACCTCTCAGGATCAATGCTCTATAATTATGAGGTATGTTACTGATGTTGTTCATGAGAGGCTTGTTGCAGTGCTGAAGTGCAGTTCATCCACTGGACAGGCCTTTGTCAACATGCTGTCAGAAGTTCTGGACAAAATGGGCCTCAGCAAGACCATGTGCATTGGAAATGCGACTGATGGGGCATCAAACATGCAAGGCCAATACAAAGGATTCTCCTCACTGTTGTCTGCACAATCTCCAAACCAGGTGCATGTATGGTGCTACGCACATGTACTAAATCTGGTGCTTGCAAACACAACCCAGATTGTTATTGAGAGTGGGTCCCTGTTTGTGCTCCTCAATGGCATTGCGGTATTCATCAAAGAGTCATATAAAAGGATGAATGTGTGGGAAGAGTCAGGCCGAAACAAGAGACGTAGACGCCTTGCTCCTATTGGCGAGACACGCTGGTGGGCCAAGCATGAGGCCCTGAAGAAGGTCTTTGGCTCCTTTGGAAAACCCGAAGATGGTCTGTACATTGATGTGCTGTTGACATTATCAGCGATACAGAAACAGGCAACAGTGAAACCATGTACCCGTGTCATGGCCAGAGGATATGCAGAGTCATTGCTCAAGTATGAGACGATCTTGACGGCTCAAATCTTCCTCCGCATATTTGAACATACCTCTCCATTGTCTAAATACCTTCAGACGGCAGGATTGGACATCCTCTCTGCTCACAGAATGGTGGCATCGACACAGGATACGCTGAAAAGCTTGGGAAGAGATTTTGATTCTGTAAAAAAAGCAGCAGACACATTTGTCAACTGGACAAACACAGAAATCCAAGAGAGAGATGACACGGACATTGAAGTGGAGGCCACACTGCCACAAAAGAGGAGGAGGATGAAGAAAGTCTTGCCTGGAGAGATGGCTCAGGATGAGACCCTGGATGATGCAGACAAATCCTATGAGGTGAATGTGCATAACCGGATCATGGACACAGCAATTGAAGCCATTCATAGGCGCTTTTTAACACACGGCAATCTATATGCTGACTTGGCATGTCTGGATCCCAGAAACTTCCCTCAGCTCTGCACCAGTGCTCTTCCCCAGTCTGCCCTTCAAGACTTAAGCAAGTGCTTGCAAGGATTTGACAGCAGGGCAACCAAGGAAAATATGCAGGCCGAGTTGAAAAGCTTTGCACTCCAGTGGAACAGGCTGAAGGCATCCCCATTGGCAGACTACAAAGCAAGAACAGTAGAAGATGGATCAGGTGGTGAGGAGGACAACACAGAAGAGGTTGAGATAACTCCCATAAGCTGTTGCTCCTGCAAAGAATGCCCTCTGTGCTGCTACCAGATACTTCGCCGCTTCAACATGCTAACAGATGCATACCCTGTCCTAGGCCTTGCTTATAAATACCTGCTTACATTATCCCTCACACAGGTGGCTTGTGAGCGCACATTTTCAATTTTGAAGTTTATTAAAAACAGACTCAGAAGCACCCTCTCATCTGATAAATTGGAGGCATTTATGTTGATGGCCACAGAGAAAGACATCCTCATGGCCTTGGACTCTGACTCTGTGATTGACAGACTTGCAGAGAAGAGTGAGCTGCTTAAAAAGCTGCTCCACTGATAAGGTGAGAAATATTTAATATTATCGTTATTATCACACATCACACATTATGGATGTAGTAATTCATTATTTGTCATTTTAATGATGCTTTTCAGAAGTTTTATTGTGCTTATGTGTTGATCCTTAATGGTGTGATCATGTACACTAAATTATCAATTATTCTCCATTACAGGTTGTTCTCCTCTGTTCTATTTGTGGACTTGTTCTCTCATTTGGGACCACTGTTAGAATTTGATAAGTTTATCATGTATTTTTTAATGTTGTATTAATTCATACTTCATCATTTTAAAAAAGTTTTGAAAGTTTTTACATCTCAAAAGTTTTCAACTCTAGGTGCAGGACAGAGGAAAACATTTTATTTATTTTTCAGACTTAATAATGTATCTAATTCCCTCTCAGGTTGACCACTTGACATGTGAGAGCTTGAGGAGTTGTTCCCCCTCCGTCCATGTTCGAGGACTTGCTCTCTCTCTGCCTGCACTGCACCAAAGTTTGGCTGTTGAGTCTCCTCTAGTATGGTGAGTTTATAATTGTTTATGTTTTATAAAATCATACTTAATTTGTGATGATTAGAGACTTAATAATGTATCCAATTCCCTCTCAGGTTGACCACTTGACATGTGAGAGCTTGAGGAGTTGTTCCCCCTCCGTCCATTTTCAAGGATTTGCTCCACTTCACCACTTTTTGGCTACTGAGAAGTCTATGATTTGTTGAGTATGTCATGTGTCTTATAATGTTATATGAATTCATACTTGATTTGTGATGATGAGACTTAATAATGTTTCCATGTCTCTTTTAGGTTGACCACCCTATATATGAGAGCCTAAGGAGTTGTTTTCCCTCTATCCCCTTTTGAGGACCTGCTTTGTCTCCTCCATCATTCACTGGGCCACTTTTGGGTTCCTGAGCTAATTTCATGTGGTGAGAGGAATGCAATATGTGTATGTTTAAAGGTTTATGTGAAGAAACATACTATATGTGTGATAAAATGACAATTGGTAATTCATAAATGTCTCTTTATATTCTCTGCTACCATTATCTCCTGTCAAACAGGTTTTCCTGGCCTGCTAGAAGTTCTTCGATGATGCTTGAGTCATCCATCATATCTGAGAGCTTTGTCTTGACTTTGTGAGTTTATTATGCAACTTGTTTTGTCTCAGATTGAAACAAAAGGTTTGATTATGATTATTTCCTGGCTGAAGATTTTCATATTGATGGTTTTAATTTCAAACATCTGCATATCTTTTAAGTTCAATTAACAGTTATGCAGGTAGGCCTTAGGGCTCTTTTGAGACTTAAGTCATCCTTCATGACGGATAAATTTGTTAGGGGTGTAACGGTTCACAAACATTTCGGTTCGGTACGTACCTCGGTTTTTTGGTCACGGTTCGGTTCGGTACATTTTCGGTACAGCAGAATTTTTTTTCACAAAATAAAACATATATATATATATTTTTATTATTATTAAACTGTAAATAATGTATTCACTCAAATAAATACAAAATATAATAAAATAAACATTAAGGTGCAGCATTTCGATTAACTGAAATAATCTGTATTTGAACTTTACTGTACAAGTACTCACAAAACATAAACTATTAGTTTTGGGTTTTTAATTATTATTAAACTGTTAATATTCACTCAAATAAATACAAAATATAATACAATAAACATTAAGGTGCAGCATTTCGATGAACTGAAATAATCTGTATTTGAACTTTACTGTACCAGTACTCACAAAATATAAACTATTAGTTTTGGGTTTTTAATTATTATTAAACTGTGAATATTCACTCAAATAAATACAAAATATAATAAAATAAACATTAAGGTGCAGCATTTCGATGAACTGAAATAATCTGTATTTGAACTTTACTGTACTAGCACCTAAGCAGCCAGCTTGACATAATGACTTGCTTGTCATTGTATTTTCATGTTGTTTAAAGAAAAATGAACTTTTCCACATTGCTTGCTGAAAGGGCAGATCTGCTGGCACTAGCAATGTCTCCTGCTGTGGAGAACACCCTCTCTAGGGACAGAGGTAGCAGATACAGCCAGGTAGCGCTTTGCTAACATGGCAACATAAGGATATTTGGCGTTTGTAATAGCTTTGGCTCGGTCTGAACTTTTTGCGAGTGGTGGAGGCTAAATGCTAGCGGGATTTTTGTAGATATCTACTAAACTAAAGCAAATAAAGAGAGTAGGCCTACTGAGTGATATATATTGTACACACTGCTCTGCTTTCTGCACCTCACAGCTGTTATCACTGTAAACATCGCGTTGCGATAAGTCCGGCCGTGCGTCACCCCTCCACCGTTCCCGGAAATGCATCCGCGGAGGAGCCGTGGAGGAACCATCAGTGTATCCTCGGTTATAGCTCCTCCAGAGAGCCTCCTCGACGCTCGATCCTCCGTCCTCGGTGTGTATTTAGAGAAATGAGACGTCCTTCAAAATGGCGCGCTGAAATTCATTTCCGGGTCACTACCGGAGGACCGAGGAGTCGAGGAGGGGAAATTTGAGTATTGAGAAGCCTCTCTAGTGTTTATATATATCTATGCCCTCCCAGCAGAGTGGATTTAAAAGCAGCAGCGAGCGGAGGAATCACTAATAAATGTGAGTATTGGGTTTTAACTTACTTTAAATTAACTAACGTCACACACGTCAAACCCAAGGGGCATTACAACGTACATTTTTGTAAAATAATACGGATAAATATGTGACGCTAACTAGCTAGCTGGACGTACTGCACTGTTGTTTACACTTGTTTTTTTATTCAATTCAGAAGTTTATTAAAGTCATACAGAGATCGGGGCTCTGTTATAGATAAGTTATACTTTATATTACATAAATAGACTAAAGTGAAAACATTTATACTGATATAGCCTACAGTACGGTTGGATTTATAAAATGCTACCCTGAGGTGTAGCTGCTGTTAGCTTTATTTATTTTTCTGACATGTTCCAATGTTTATTAAACTTTGGGACAAAATTACAACCTTTGTATTCAGCTCATGCTGCTTTGAGGTAGGGCTAAAAGAAAATCCTATTTTAAATATTTCCACCAGATTTGATCATCTTTTATTTAGGTTAAAGTTTATTTAATTTATCCTAATCCCATAATAAGACAATCAAAAATAGACAGCAGCCTTTTGCTTGATGTTAGTTTGTGCTGTCTAAGGGATGCAGGTGTATGGGCATAGATATGTCTCATAATTATTTGTGTGAACATAAACATAATTTGTGTGTAAATATGTGATTTGTAAATGTAAAACAACATCCACAAATGCATTTAAAAGATTTGCAAACTCACAAATACATTTGCAAGTGTAAAACAAATCTGCAAATACGCTAAATATGTTCACAAATTAAAAAAAGATCTGTGAATATCTCTTTAATATTTACAACTTTCGATCAGGCATTTCTGAATCCATTTTGTATTTGTGGACCAAAAATGCGCTTGCGGATCTCAAATCTCTGTTCACGGATCTCAAATCTCTGTTCGCGGATCGTCTTTTTACACACACGGAATTTTGAGACATATTTTCCGCCGGTCTCGGCTAAAATCTACTCGTGTCACTCGGTTATTTTCGGAAACCATGTGATGGCCCGCTGATGACTACATTTTCGCATGATTTCAAAGTAAGAGCATGATATAGTGATGCAGTTAGTTTGTGTTATTGGTTCAATGTAGCATATATCGAGCACTTTCGTTGAAGTGCAGGCTATACGCCACTTTCGGGTCCCGGGGGGGAGCAGCTGGCAGCGAAGCAGCCCAGATAAAACTCTTTCTTCATTGTTTGTTGTGTATTCAGTCAAGCGGGTCAAAGTTACAAAGCACTTCACATCTTATTAATCGCCCTAATTTTACTTTACCAGTGCAGTAATAAAGTAATCTGTAGAAAAGCACCGTATTTAGGTCAGCCTTCATAGTAAGGCTACATTACATGTTATAATATTCATCGTGTCCTTTCTACTGATATATTCCTGTCTATTGCTTTCATTTGTATTTAATGTTATTGTGTTTATACTTGTTTCCACACATTTCACAATTTGGGATGAATGAAGTATCTATCTATATATGATATCCATCTATATCTGTCTGTCTATCTGTCTGTCTATCTGTCTGCCTACCTACCTACGTACCTACCTACCAACTAGTTGTTTTGTTTGGAAAGGTTTTGTCATTGTATTGCTCTTTACCAGCACCTGCAGAGTACAGGACTTTACATTGTAAATATTATATCAATCCATTGGTTTCTAGCATATATCATTTGCAAGTGTTTAAAACAAATGTGGGATACTGATTTCATAAAAAGAAAGACATTCATGATTGTCATATTTTATTATGTAGGATACAGGACTGGAATTATTCTTACTTTTTACTCCACTTCATTTATGCAACAACTTTATTTCATTTTATGATTAGATTGTTTTGCTTGTATCATCCTTTGCAAATACATCGTCACAATGCTGGAAACAGGGCTGTTTCTCTGAGAAACGTAGATAATCACTTATGAGAATATAATGCATTGGTGTATATTAAACTAGCCAACAGTATAAAAAGCACTACAAAAGTGTTGTCAATATTAACCATAAACATTTACATTAGTGAAATGACACATCAATCAATGTTTATTTTTATTTTATTTTTCACATACACATTAATGCAGCTATATAATCAAAAGTTTTAACACATACAGAGAACCTTTTAAAGCATAATGAGTACTTCAAATGTAAGTCCATTTGGCTAGTACTTACATACCTTTACTTAAGTCAGACTATAAAGGCAAGACTTTTACTTCAGTCAAGTATCTGAATACTTTGTCTGCTACTGGTAGTCCATGGATCCATTGCTCTTAATTTCCAGTCGTAAAGAGAACCAACTGTAATGTGTTCAAGTAGATGTCCTTTCCAAATGAATCTGATGGTAACATTGGGTCAATATTAGCATTAAGGTGTTCCATCTGTTGATCACTCAGAGGACTCCGGGTGACAGGAACAACTATTCCCGAGTGTTCCTCACGCAGATGACCACTGGCCTCCCAGTCAATGTAGGGGATCTGTAATCTCTGTCACAAAAAACAAAACCGTTTTTAAAAATATGTATACTTTTCTTCCGCTGTTATGTACCGTTATAATTGTATACAAAATAAGAATAAAGAATTATCACTACATTCCTATGCATTTATTCCTCCATGCACATATCCCATACAAATGATGATGTTATTACCTCAACATCATCAGGATCATGAATGGGATTATGCAGTTCTCCCATTGCCCACATCTGATTTGGAGTCATGTTCTGCTCAGTCCTTAAAGGATGGTTGTCCCATCCATCACGGAACACTTTCAGGCTGTGTTGAAGACGTGGCAGGAACACATGCAGCTTTCACACCAGCGCTTTTCCCTTTCTAGCTCCGAGCGGGAGCTTTTCTGGTTCAGCTCCGGTTTCCCTTTTCAGCTCCCGCTCTGTTCACACCGCCCACTGGCGCCCCAGAGCTGCCCCTGCTGCGTCATGGCGTCACCGTTTACATCGCTGATTTGCTCCCCAACGGAAACCATTACAACAACAACAACAGCGTCGGGTCGATGATCGTGTTGCTTTTAATCACACGAAGCCAGAATAAATTGAATAACGACTTCTCCAACCTTATACTTTGCTCCAGAGTGCCGTGGTTCATTGTTTATTAATGTGTTTCTGCAGCATTTACCGACCGTGCTGGCTGCTCTTCCACGGGAGTTTATTCTCCCGTTAGCTCCCGGTTAGCTCACACTGCAGCGGCCGCTCTAAAGTATTCACTGTCCGACTCACACAAGCAGCTGATGCATATCCCCAGTTCCCCTTAGCCTAAGTGAATGTGTGTCAGTCTGAATTGACACTGTTTGGTATCACAACGCTGTTATGAAAGTTTCTCTGGTATAAAACGGGTGATGTTAGCATAGCAACCGAAGCTAAACTGACTACTTGCATCCGATAGCTGCAATAATACAAAACAACACGTCTGCCTCTCTCCACAATGATCGATAACAGTGAACGGATGGTCAAAGTAAGGTACAAATAAACAGAACCACACGAAGCCTGGTTAGTGTTGCCTGACTTTATAAAGTGTGTTTATAAGCACACTGCTTGAAGGCAGGCATGACAGTCGACCCATGTTCAGGGGAGGTGGGTTTAGTTTCCTGCACGCCTCGACGTAAGAGAGACGTAAGCGACGTCGCCTCTTAGCTCCAAAGCTCTTGCCTCTGGACCGACAATTTTTTGGAGCTGGAAATGAAGCGGATTCCGGAGCTAAGAGCCGGCGCCGCTGCGGTGTGAACAGGAAAACCCGGCGCTTTTCAGGCTCTAGCTCCGAGCCGGAGCTGAAAAGGCGCTGGTGTGAAAGGGGCAATAGTGGCAACAGAATAAATGGGTACTGTTGCTGGGATCCAAATGCCCTTCATCCTCCAGTGAGTGCAGGACAATGTAGAAGATTCTGGTGACTGCCATCCAGACATCTCTCCACAACCGTTCAATGCTAGTGTTATAAAAAATTAAATAAATAATGTACATTTTCAGCACAGCATGTGGAAAAAAATATAAAAATATTTCAATGTATACAAAAATCAAAAGACATGCCCTACCGTTGATTGTGCACACTTTTGCCTGAAATGAAGCTGCCACGCACAGTCAATATAAGTAATTATATTAATGCATATATGTAGCCCACGCACAGTCAACATGAGCTCCGCCACCCCAAAATTCTCCACACCATGGTCTGCTCTCACTCTAAAGAAAAGTAATATTCATGAAATGTACAAGTTAGCATTTCATGTAAAAGCATTCTAAAAAGCAGGTATTACAAAAACCACCCATTTGATTTTGTTAGAGGAAGGATAGAGTAATATTGCTGACTAATCAAGATAACAGGTTAGGTGAATATATTCGACAATACGACATACAGTTCCCCATAACCTCAATCAGTAACCTGTTCTGTGTGATTACGGCATTTGGTTCACCATCTGTCACTTTAAATGTAGGGTTCTGCCTAGGGATGCACGATATTGGTTTTTTGAAACCGATACCGATAACTTCCTGCTTCTCAAGACCGATACCGATAACCGATAATAAAAATTACGCCACTAATTATTTTAACGCGATTAACGCATGTGTATTTTTTTTCCTCGGCCGCCCCGTAGCTTCAGAGCGCATCGAGTTTAAAATACCATCTACAAGCTGATGCTGACAGCCCCGCTCCTGCCGCCCGCTTGTGGCAGACCACACTTCCACACTCACCGGCAGGCACCGACTGGCCATCTGGAGGACCGGGAGGATGTGTGTACGTGTGGTCTGAGTGAGCAAGAGAGAGACCTTACGTGCATTGTAGGAGGAACCTATTGCGGTGAGCACGTTGCACGTTGTAACTTCCGGTTGTTGTTGTTTTCATCTCCGGGTATCCCGTGTGCCTGTTCTGTTGCTGATAGCTTATTAACTTAAACTTAATCGATCGTTTTAAAACTCTTGATCACGGCAACTGCCTGACGTTGTAATCACACGTTACTACAGCTTAAGCACTCACAACTCTCCTTCTCTTAGCGACTGTAACTCCACAGTTGCCTACACTCTTTTCGGGTTTGCTAACGGTAGCTACTTTAGCTTGATAGCTAGCCATGGCTCTTTCCCCACCTTCTGGTGCTATTTCCTGCTCTTCCTGTCTCATGTTTGGTTACTTCCCGGCCTCCCTTACTGGTAAGGATACATGTGTTAAATGTAGTATAGTTGTTAGGTTGGAGGCGGGAATCATAGCCATAGAAGCCCGGCTCCGCATCTTAGAAAGTAACTCAGTTAAAGTAAAGCCCATGTTAGCATGTGCGGACCGGCAAAATGTAGCTCCTCTTAGCCGTCCCCCGGCAACTCCCGAGCAGCAGGGAGGCTGGGTGACTGTTCAGAAGGGGCATAACGCGAAACCCGCAGGTCCCCACCAACCCGTTCACGTATCTAACAGATATTCCCCACTCAGCGAGACACCCGCTGAGAAGCCAACTCTGGTTATTGGTAGCTCTATTATGAGACACGTGAATTTAGAGACCGAAGCCTCCACAGTCACATGCATTCCGGGGGCCAGAGCGGGCGACGTTGAGGCGCATCTTAAACTGCTGGCTAAAGCTAAACGTAAATACAGTAGGATTGTTATTCACGTCGGTGGTAATGATGTTCGTTTACGCCAATCAGAATGCACAAAACTTAATGTGGAGTCGGTGTGTAGTTATGCTAAAACAATGTCGGACACCGTAATCTTCTCTGGTCCCCTCCCCAATCTGATCAATGATGACATGTATAGCCGCATGTCATCATTTCAGCGCTGGTTGTCTTGGTGGTGCCCAGCAAACAATGTGGGCTTCGTAAATAATTGGACAGCCTTCTGGGGAAAACCTGGTCTGATTAAGAGAGACGGCATTCACCCTACTTTGAAAGGTGCAGATCTCATTTCGGCAAACATTTCAGGGCTTTGTGGACGTAATCCATGACAAACTGGAGTTGAGACCAGGAGGCAGAGTCGCAGTCTTACACGCTTCTCTGCGCTCTCTCCTAGGCAGTCACCCATAGGAATCCCGAACCCAATAAAATACCCAATATTAGCGGTGTGTGTGTCTGCCCAAGGACAATTTAATGTAAAACCTAATAGAGGTGTCATACATAATAACCTAATAAAAGTAAATGTAACAACTACTACAGTGCAACAAAACAGGAAGATTAAATGTGGTCTCTTAAACATAAGATCTCTAGCATCTAAAGCAATATTGGTAAATGATTTAATATCAGATTATAATATTGATATATGCTGTCTCACTGAAACTTGGTTGAGACATGAAGAATATGTCAGCATAAATGAGGCCACTCCACCCAGCCATGTCAACACTCATATTGCTCGAGGCACGGGCCGAGGAGGTGGAGTTGCAGCAATCTTTGACTCAAGTTTACTTATCAATACTAAACCAAAATGTAATTATACCTCTTTTGAAAGCCTCGTTTTTAGTCTTACGCATCCGACCTGGAAAACTTTGCAGCCAATCTTATTTGTTACAGTGTATCGTGCACCAGGTCCTTATTCAGAATTCTTATCAGAATTCTCTGAGTTTTTATCAACTTTGGTTCTTAAAACAGACAAAGTAATTATCGTAGGTGACTTTAATATTCATGTTGACGATGATAAAAATAGCCTTACTGTTGCATTTAACTCTATATTAGATTCTGTTAGTTTCTGTCAGAGTGTAAATAAACCAACCCACTGTTATAATCACACTCTCGACCTTGTTCTGATTTATGGTATTGAAATTGAGCAACTATTAGTCGAACCGCATAATCCTGCTTTATCCGACCATTTCTTAGTAACTTTTGAAGTACTGTTACTAGACTACAAAGCATTAGTCAAAAGCTCTTGCAGCAGAAACCTATCTGTTAGTGCTATAGCCACATTTAAGGAAGAGATTCAACCAATACTTAACTCGATAGCATGTCTGCATGTAGGGGAGGAAACTTATACAAAATGTACACCACCCCAAATTGATCATGTTGTTGATAGTGCTATAGATGCGCTGCGAATAAAATTAGATTATGTTGCTCCTTTGAAAAAGAAGAAAATAAAACAACATAGATTAGCTCCATGGCATAATGCCGAAACCCGCAAAATAAAGCAAAAGTCTAGACAACTTGAAAGGATATGGCGTTCCACTAAACTTGAAGAATCTCGTTTAATTTGGCATATTACTCTCAATGAATATAAGAAAGCACTGCGTAAAGCGAGAGCAGCCTACTACTCTTCATTAATAGATGAGAATAAGAATAATGCAAGATTTCTTTTCAGCACTGTAGCCAGGCTGACAGAGAGCCACAGCTCGATTGAGCCTTCTATTCCCTTAGCACTCAGTAGTAATGATTTTATGTGCTTTTTTAACGATAAAATTGTTACTCTTAGAAACAAAATTAATGACCTCTTGCCTTCGACCAGTATAGTGTTAACAACAGCTCCCGAAATCGTAAGTTCTAATATTACACTAGATAGTAAACTAGAATGCTTTTCAGCCATTAACCTTGAACAATTACATTCAATGATTCTCTCTTCTAAACCATCAACGTGTATGTTAGACCCAATTCCAACTAAGCTGTTGAAGGAAGTTTTTCCATTAATTAGCACTTCTTTATTAAATATTATGAATATGTCTTTATTATCAGGCTATGTTCCACAATCATTCAAAGTAGCAGTGATAAAACCGCTTCTTAAAAAGCACAACCTCGATCCAGAGGTTTTAGCCAACTATAGACCTATTTCTAATCTTCCGTTCCTCTCAAAAATTCTTGAGAAAGCGGTCGCAAAACAGTTGTGTGATTACTTAAAAAACAATGATTTATTTGAAGATTTTCAGTCTGGCTTTAGAACACATCATAGCACAGAGACAGCTCTGGTTAAAGTCACAAATGATATTCTAATAGCCTCAGACAAGGGACTTGTCTCTATTCTTGTTTTGCTCGATCTTAGTGCTGCATTTGATACTATCGACCATGATATCCTATTGCAAAGACTAGAGCACTTAGTTGGCATACAGGGAACTGCTTTAGGCTGGTTTAGGTCCTATCTATCTGAACGCTCTCAGTTTGTACGTGTTAACGATGAATCTTCCACGCAAACCAAAGTTAGCCATGGAGTGCCACAGGGCTCAGTGCTCGGACCTATTTTGTTCACATTATATATGCTTCCGTTAGGCGATATTATAAGGAATCATTCTGTAAACTTTCATTGTTATGCGGATGATACTCAACTATATTTATCAATCAAGCCTGATGAAATTAATCATCTAAATAAAATTCAAGACTGCCTTAAGGACTTAAAAACGTGGATGACCTTAAACTTTTTGATGTTAAACACGACCAAAACTGAAGTTATTGTACTTGGCCCGAAGAATCTACGAAACAAATTATCTAAAGACATACTAACTATGGATGGCATTAATTTGGCCTCCAGTGAGACTGTAAGGAATCTTGGTGTTATATTTGATCAGGATTTATCCTTTAACGCCCACATAAAATCAATTTCAAGGACCGCCTACTTCCATCTACGTAACATTGCAAAAATCAGGCATATCTTGCCTCAAAACGATGCAGAGAAACTAGTCCATGCATTTGTTACTTCTAGGCTGGATTATTGTAACTCTTTATTATCAGGGAGTACCAAGAAGTCAATCAAGTCGCTTCAGCTGATTCAAAATGCTGCGGCTCGTGTACTAACCAGAGTTAGGAAAAGGGACCACATTACTCCTGTTCTGGCTGCCTTACACTGGCTCCCTATAGAACACAGGATAGAATTTAAAATTCTTCTTCTCGCCTACAAAGCCCTTAATGGGCAGGCGCCATCTTACCTTAAAGAACTCATTATACCCTACTGTCCTACTAGGGCATTGCGTTCCAAGAATGCAGGGTTGTTGGTTGTTCCTAGAATCTTTAAAAGTACAATGGGAGCCAGAGCCTTTTCTTATCAAGCTCCACATTTGTGGAATCAGCTTCCAGTTTGTGTTCGGGCGGCAGACACCCTATCCGTTTTTAAGAGTGCGCTTAAGACCTTCCTTTTTGATAAAGCTTATAGTTAGGGCTGATTAGATTCAGCCCCTAGTTTTGCTGATATAGGCTTAGTTTGTCGGGGGACATCTTACTTCTTCCTTCTCTCTGTCTATACCCGTGTACACTCATGTTCCGATTAACCCAGCTTCCCCAAATGTCTTTCTTTTTGGTGTCTATATACGCTGGGATCCGGAGTCATGGATGATCCTGCGGTCCTGTGTCCTGGATCGCGAGCGCTGGATCTTGAGTCGTGGCTGTGGTCCTGGATCATAGGTCCTGGATGGATATCCTCGTGGATTCATCTTCCTATTATACACACATGCATTTCCAAACATTTGGACTACCTATGTTGCAAATGTATTATCTTTTCAATTTACACACGGCATCTATTGCACGTCTGTCCGTCCTGGGAGAGGGATCCCTCCTCTGTTGCTCTCCCTGAGGTTTCTCCCATTTTTCCCTTTAAACTGGGTTTTCTTTGGAAGTTTTTCCTTGTACGATGTGAGGGTCTAAGGACAGAGGGTGTCGTATTGTCATACTGATATTCTGTACACACTGTGAAGACCACTGAGACAAATGTAACATTTGTGATATTGGGCTATATAAATAAACATTGATTGATTGATTGATTGTTGTTGTTAGCATCTGGTGCTAGCTAGCTGCGCTAACGGATATAAGGAGCTGTTTAAATGAAAACAGAGGAGCGCTCTATCCACACAACTGCGCCGAGCACTTGACTTTATGCAGGAAGCAGACAGCGGGACATTGTACGAAAAGTCAGCACACTCAGCAACATGATTGCAGCGTCCAGGCCAACACACTCTCACTCCCTAAGCGTCCAATAGCGACGTTTGGTCAGTGTCCGTGGCGTCCAATTTTGACGCTCCTAGTCTCCTTCAGCGTCATAAAGGGACGCAAATAGCTTTCAACTGATTGCAATGTATTCCCATCTGCGTCGGGATTTGACGCTCATGGAAGCACGGCATTCGTTTATGCCGGCTGCCCTTAAAGGCAATGTGAGCATCCATTCCCATTGGATAACGGAGAATTTTACACCCGGAAGTAAGTACTCCTCTTACTGTCGATTGATTTTACAGTGATATCTGCACTACTCATCGACTAAAAAACACCAGATTATCCTTGTTAATTACACAACATTGATTGGTTTAAATTGTGTGCAATGCTTTTGTATTTTTCCCCTTCGATTCGGAGAAACAAATATGTTTTCTGAGTATGGCTGAAGACACTACACTACCCAGAATCCCCAGCTATCGTTTGGCCTACACCATGTGCTCTGTTTGACAAACCCCGTTTTTTTTCACCATTCATTCCGATGGCTGGCGTCTATGTCACGTGATCTTCAAATTTCTCCCTGCAGAAAAAGAAAACATGGCCGAAATTCGTTTTATTCTGGGTGTAAAATGCCTATTTTAAAGTTAGTTTGGCCATTAAAATGCGTTTTGATGTCATTTGATGCGAGAAATATGAGTTGTTATTTCAGATTATGTGTGCAGTGGATGTACATGATCTTTAGTTTGCTAGTTATTACGAAGATTACTTCAGGAAATCGCGACGTTTTCATTGTTACCAAGGTGGTTGCTAGGGACGCTGCTATCGATATTATTTCTGTTATGTTGTGTAACTGTTTAATGGTGTTATCTTTATTGCTACCCCCTTCCCCGTCAATGTATAGTGTTAGTCCACAGCCTAAACATATTAGTTTAACAAAATCCGCATCTAAAGATAGCCTACGTTATTTCCCCCCTGTGCAATTCCAGTCTCACATCTCAGAGCACATCGTCATTAACAAATACCGGAAACAGACCAAAATAATAATAATACCTTATTCCGAGTGTGCTTGCTTTTCTCTTTGAAAGTCATCACATAACGGCATTGTAATACACGGTTCGGCTGCATTACATATTACATATCTGCCGTAGTTCTGTATTTATAGAGCCCTGATGAGAAGACAAACATGAGGAACTGAAAACGTGACGTGGATCATAAATATATCAGCCATTAAACAACATCTTACATTTCTTTTCACACAATACGTCTCCTTGCAGTATCAACACTAATTCGGCTCACTTTTATATTTGATCCAATTGGTAGATAGGCTGTATTTACACCATAAAGGTGCACAGCTGATATCAAGGGACACCTGGTGGTTAAAGCATGTTATTGAATTTGAATATTTTTATTATTAGATATTAATACGATCCCTATAAAGTATATTCATTACTCGTTATTCTCTACTAATTGTTAATTAAAGACTGTATGTAATGACTATTTTGCACATCCCGTTCAAGATTTCAAGATTTTCTAAGGTTTATTGACATATCATATAGGCCTACACAACTGTGGTGTAGTTCTGCACTGAATGAAAAACTTGGGTTGCAGGTTCCTCAATAGTGCATTACAAGACATCTATCAATATTTGTGCATACCTCCAGCAATGTTAACTATGTTGAAGCACTTATTTTAACTGATATTATACATAATGTATTACTCTTATAAGATGTATGTAGATATTTCATCTCCGGCCTTGTCAGGGATTGAACAATCAATAAATAAAGAACACAGAATTGTTGAATATAAAACACTGAATTTATGTGATTATACTAAATGATTTTCAAATAAACACAACTGCATATTTAACTGTTACACATGCTGATGTAACGCAAATGTTCCAACTTGGGATCAATAAAGTATATCTTATCTTAAGCTGATCGATGGCTACTGCCATATTTGCAAAACGCGGTGGACCCGTTCAAATCCAGTTTTGGACAGTCTGCCGTGGTTCCATCCCATTTCAAGTGCTGTTCGAGAATCGGCTTAACGCTCGGAGCACACTCTCCAATCACAGAGCTTGAGGACTATCACGGGGTTTGTCAAGAGCACATGGTGTAGTCCAAACGATAGCTGGGGATTCTGGGTAGTGTAGTGTCTTCAGCCATCCTTTACTCCTGGGAATGGACGCTCACATTACCTTTAAGGGCAGCCGACATAAACGAATGCCGTGCTTCCATGAGCGTCAAATCCCGACGCAGATGGGAATACATTGCAATCAGTTGAAAGCTATTTGCGTCCCTTTATGACTCTGAAGGAGCCTAGGAGCGTCACAATTGGACGCCACGGACACTGACCAAACGTCGCTATTGGACGCTTAGGGAGTGAGAGTGTGTTGTCCAGGCAGCTCCGGTTCGAGCATATGCCTTGAGTTGCACATAGCTCCAATGCGCGCGTGCAGACACACACACACACACACACACACACACACACACACACACACTGTATTGTATTATTGTCTTCGTACGCTTTTAACACACCATCGTAGCGATGGCGATGTTTCAGGTGACTGATCAGGTTCGAAGTATTAGGGAGCGCTGGATTTGTGAAGAACTCCCCTCTTCCTAAACCACTAACACCACAGTACTGGCAAAACGGAAGGAGCCGAGTGAAAAACAAGCGCCCCTCATCCCAATCCACCCACACCGCAGTATTTTTTTCTTTTTTTTTACCAAAAAAATATATTGTATATTATCGGGGCTATTAATACTGTTATCGGTTTATCGGGATGACGTCATAATTCCTCCCTAGTTCTGCCACTAGGTGGGGCTACTGTTACCTCACCTCCACTTTAGACAGATATTTGTACCTGAGTGGGTATCCAAACTGTTGGACAGACTCTCTGAAGAATGCCAGTGTAGTAGAAGAACAGTTGTCATTTGATGTTCCAAGGTACATGATCTCAGGGAGACACAATCAATTCATTTATTTATTTTTAAAGCTGAAAGGAATACTAATAGCGGTCAGATTATTGAAGTCGGAGAGGTTTGGTGTAGTACATAATATGTGGATTTGCTGTTAACTGGATAAAAACATTAGCATTTCTCATATGTATATAAATGTGTGTGTGTGTGTGTATGTCTATGGATTTTTAAGTATTGTAACACACCTTTCTGGAGAAGCCATCAATGCCTCCAAAAATGACAATGTTGTAACTGTAAAAAGAAAAAAACAATTGAAACATATGCATATGTTTAAATAAATCTCAATATTACTTACAAAAACGTATCCTGACCATAGCAATGGCAAATAAACACAAAATTGAATTTCTATCTATATATAATCACTTCGAACTTACGGGATAAGTTTATGGTTGGTATCTATGTGCACCAGATATTTGGGACACGGTCAGTGTTGGGAAAGTTCACTTTCTACATGAACTAGTTCAGTTCACAGTTCACACATTTTAAAATGAACTAGTTCAGTTCATAGTTCATAATTCAAAATGTTGAACTAAAGTTCATGGTTTCAAAAATGAACTAATTTATAGTTCATAGTTATTTTTTCAATACGTTGCTGCGAGCTATTATTTGTCTCATGTACGATGTTAATGGGCCATTTCAATTTTTACAATATCCTCAGAGGGCCGTACAAGTTATTGACCTCTGCTTAAAAAAACTAAAATCACAACTCATTCATTTCATTCTGTGCAAAGAAAAAGCAACCTCTTAATCCAGATATCTCACCATGACTCGCGTATGCATGCACGTGCAGGGTGTTGCGTGACCACCAAAACAGAAAGATAATTTATGGACACAAGATGTGTGCAAATGTATTTAGTTTCCTATCCATGTGAACATGATTTAAGTGGGGGGGACCTAACCTCCTCTAGATGGGTCCGGGGGGCATGCTCCCCTGGGAAGATTTGTTGCACTTTGAGAGCAACATTAGGAGATCTATGGACACATCTCTCAACACCCAAACACAACTGTAAGCAGATTTTCTTTTAATTTATGGATATTTGACAAATCACTACCCTTTCAAACTGTATTCTTCTTTATTAATAACTGTCATATAGTATTTTATACCTGTTATATCATATAAAGATGTGCCTTTACCTCACTGGTTGTAGACAAAGCTTCTTATATTCGTTAGCATAGCTAGCTAACCAGATGCTAATGATAACAACACAGTTATTGACTGTATGACAGATGAGCAGATCGCCACTGGGCTTTCAACTAAAGACACAGACACGCAGAAACTGCGGCATGTGTATGGACTTATCGGTACTGCAATTTCTGAAGTACTTGAGTGGCGTTCTGGTGCTCTCCGTCAGAACTGCACCCCTGTCAGTCGAGACCTATATATACAGTCTATGGTCGAGACATATACCACGTGATGACACGTTAGGCTCGTGTTGTGTTGTGTTCAAGGACCCTGACCTTGGCCAGGAAAAACAGGCACTCGCTTGTTTAATTTTTTTGCGGTCTAGATTTCTTTCATTTTTTTATTTTTTGCGTGTGTTTATAAATTACCTCGAGGGTCGTACCAAATTGTCTCGCGGGCCGTATGCGGCCGGAGGCCGGAGGTTCCCCACCCCTGCCGTAGAGTCTCACTCTGAGCGAGTGCTGCTGCAGCTGCTCTCGGCTTCGTCCATACTAATTCATTCATTCATTCAATGCTCGCCGGTTCCGCGGTTCCACATTGTTTGTTGTGAGGAGTCTGATATATTTAGTATATTTATATTTTAGTGCGACAGCCAGGGGTGACAGGTGCGTACGCGTCACAGGCAGCTTGCTGTTGCCAGATTGGGTGGTTTTCCGCATTATTTTGAAGCCTGTTTACGGTGTGTTTTAACTGGGTTTTCGGCTGAAAGGCATATGAAATCTGGCACACTTTTGAACGCCGTTATAATACAGTGCTGAAAATGAACGCAGTTTTGAACGCCGTTATACAGCGCTGAGAATGAACGCGTTCTCAATTACGTTCATCTAGCGGAAATACAGTACGTTCAGTTCACGTTCGCCCAAAATATGAACGCGTTCATGAACGATCGTTCATTGAACGCGTTCAGGTACATCACTGGACACGGTACAGAATATGTGCGTCTTACCACACAACCCAAACATGTTAGTCTTGACAAAACACCAATTCGACTGATTTAGTATGTTGCATCAACGACCTTTTCAATTCATTTGACAATTATTTTGTGTAATTAATAGGGTGTGAAACCAGGTTGAGTGAGTGACATGGTGTTCACTTCCACTAAGCCAAAGCAGTTTACAGTTGCTGACGGTGTGAGGTAATATCTATCGTCCTAAGTAATTGTATGTAGCCTGCTACAACTTTGTGATTGTTGTCTGAGTGTAAAATTGTTCATAAAGTCCTAATTATCATATAAACATGTTCAAAGGCGTACACGTTACAAGGCCGTGCGGGGGGAGCTGCCAGACCCAGATGTCCTCAAAGTCAGCGAGGCATACAAAGACTTCTCAGCAGACATCGCACCACGAAAAAAAAACTAATGGCTCATTACTCAACTCAACGACTAACACTCTTTCAGAGGATATGTTGGAAATGCACACATTATATATATTTTTTGCATCTACTTTCTGGATATTGTACACCTGATCATCTGTTATATAAACTAGCTTTACTTAAATATGCAGAGACTAATTGAAATGTTTAAATATGTATTTTCCCCCCCCGATATAACATCAACCTATGTTTTGTAAAAGTTTATTAAATGAATCTGTAAAATGTTATCATATTGTGGATTTATTAAATTATGTATTTTCCTTTGTTATTTATGTGTGCGTTTGTTTTGAGGATATAATTCATTAGTACCTAAACTGTTATAATAAACAAAATAACAACAAAAGTAGAAAGTGCTAAGCTCGGAGGAATAAGGGCAAGGGGTTATATAGATACTTCATTCATCCCAAATTGTGAAATGTGTGGAAACAAGTATAAACACAATAACATTAAATACAAATGAAAGCAATAGACAGGAATATATCAGTGGAAAGGACACGATGAATATTATAACATTTAATGTAGCCTTACTATGAAGGCTGTGTATGTGAAAATAAAATAAAAATAAACATTGATTGATGTGTCATTGCACTAATGTAAATGTTTATGGTTAATATTGACAACACTTTTGTAGTTCTTTGTATACTGTTGGCTAGTTTAATATACACCAATGCATTATATTCTCATAAGTGATTATCTACGTTTCTCAGAGAAACAGCCCTGTTTCCAGCATTGTGACTATGTATTTGCAAAGGATGATACAAGCAAAACAATCTAATCATAAAATGAAATAAAGGTGTTGCATAAATGAAGTGGAGTAAAAAGTAAGAATAATTCCAGTCCTGTATCCTACATAATAAAATATGACAATCATGAATGTCTTTCTTTTTATGAAATCAGTATCCCACATTTGTTTTAAACACTTGCAAATGATATATGCTAGAAACCAATGGATTGATATAATATTTACAATGTAAAGTCCTGTACTCTGCAGGTGCTGGTAAAGAGCAATACAATGACTAAACCTTTCCAACCAAAACAACTAGTTGGTAGGTAGGTACGTAGGTAGGTATAGGCAGACAGATAGATAGACAGATAGACAGACAGATATAGAGATGGATATCATATATAGATAGATACTTCATTCATCCCAAATTGTGAAATGTGTGGAAACAAGTATAAACACAATAACATTAAATACAAATGAAAGCAATAGACAGGAATATATCAGTAGAAAGGACACGATGAATATTATAACATGTAATGTAGCCTTACTATGAAGGCTGACCTAAATACGGTGCTTTTCTACAGATTACTTTATTACTGCACTGGTAAAGTAAAATTAGGGCGATTAATAAGATGTGAAGTGCTTTGTAACTTTGACCCGCTTGACTGAATACACAACAAACAATGAAGAAAGAGTTTTATCTGAGCTGTTTCGCTGCCAGCTGCTCCCCCGGGACCCGAAAGTGGCGTATCGCCTGCACTTCAACATCAACGAAAGTGCTCGAGATATGCTGTATTGAACCAATAACACAAACTAACTGTATCACTATAACATGATGATGAGGGTGATGGTGATGAAGAATGCATCTAATGTTCCGCTGTTCATTATAATACAAAAACAGAGCATTAAACAAACCATCATGCTCTTACTTTGAAATCATGCGGAAATGTAGTCATCAGCAGGCCATCACGTGGTTTCCGAAAATAACCGAGTGACACGAGTAGATTTTAGCCGAGACCGGCGGAAAATATGTCTCAAAATTCCATGTGTGTAAAAAGACGATCCGCGAACAGAGATTTGAGATCCGTGAACAGAGAGTTGAGATCCGCGAGCGCATTTTTGGTCCACAAATACAAAATGGATTCAGAAATGCCTGATCGAAAGTTGTAAATGTTAAAGAGATATTCACAGATCTTTTTTTAATTTGTGAACATATTTAGCGTATTTGCAGATCCGTTTTACACTTGCAAATGTATTTGTGAGTTTGCAAATCTTTTAAATGCATTTGTGGATGTTGTTTTACAGTTACAAATCACATATTTACACACAAATTATTTTTATGTTCACACAAATAATTATGAGACATATCTATGCCCATACCTCAAGCTCTGTGATTGGAGAGTGTGCTCCGAGGGTTACCGAGCCTCGAACAGCACTTGAAATGGGATGGAACCACGGCAGACTGTTCAAAACTGGATTTGAACGGGTCCACCGCGTCCCCCCCCCTCCCCCACCCCGTCCCCAGAACTACACATGCTGGCTATTCTGTTTCGCAACATGTTCTCTATGGCACGTCTCTACTGGGAGTTGTAGTTTTAAAAGACGTTTTCGTATTTCCCATAATAAGAAGTTGCCAGTATTAAACTGTGTACATCCCTGGAGGTTTAGGGGACAGGAAACACTCACATTTAAAACATATAATTAATAAATGGGTGAAAATTGCTTGTGCCCATAATGGGCAGTATTAATATATATACCCACACGCCAGCTAAGGTCAGAAGAGCTTTATTTAACAGCTGGACTTATGTTTGTGACCCCTCCTGTTGTTAATTGATTACATTACATTACATTACATTAATTGATAAGCCTGAAACATGCACTTGTCAAGGTTCAGAGGCACATTTTGCAAATATGGCAGTAGCCATCGATCAGCTTAAGATAAGATATACTTTATTGATCCCAAGTTGGAACATTTGCGTTACATCAGCATGTGTAACAGTTAAATATGCAGTGGTGTTTATTTGTAAATCATTTAGTATAATCACACAAATTCTGTGTTTTATATTTAACAATTCTGTGTTCTTTATTTATTGATTGTTCAATACCTGACAAGGCCGGAGATGAAATATCTGCATACATCTTATAAGAGTATAATACATTATGTATAATATCAGTTAAAATAAGTGCTTCAACATAGTTAACATTGCTGGAGGTATGCACACATATTGATAGATGTCTTGTAATGCACTGTTGAGGAACCTGCGACCCAAGTTTTTCATTCAGTGCAGAACTACACCATAGTTGTGTAGGCCTATATGATATGTCCAGGGTTGGGTTGTAACGGAATACATGTAACGGCGTTACGTAATCAGAATACAAAAATCAAGTAACTGTATTCAGCTCGCGTTACATTTGAAAAACGAGTAATCTGATTACAGTTACTTTCGTAAACCTGAAGTGAATTCATTTTGGATTACTTATTGGAATTATTGGTGGAAAGATTTCCTCACAACATTTAATATTCATTACTAAAGGTACAGCGGAATCATCACAGCGCACAAAACCTATTATCACCGCAGATGGGCCAAAAAAGCGTTTGAAAAAAAATCGCGGGTCTGCTCGCTCTGAAACAATAACAACGAAACATGGAGGAACAAAAGTCTGCGTTTAAATCGCGTGTGTGTATATAGAGGTGTGTGTGGTTAAAACACATCAGCCTGCGGTCGCTCTTTAGCCTTACTAATGATTATTTCTGAAGGTAAACACAGTGAAGGCGGTGCGGAAGGCGGTGCGGAAGGCGGTGCGGAAGGCGGTGCGGAAGGCGGTGCGGAAGGCGGTGCGGAAGGCGGTGCGGAAGGCGGTGCGAGCTCGTCTTCTCAGAGGCTGAGTTAACCCTCCCGCTGCCTTCTGGCACTGCAGAGATGTCATGAAGTGAAGCAGGTGTTCCTTCTATAAAACAGCTGCGGGCAGCAGATACCGTGAGAGTCACAGACAGGAATTCATAGATCAAGGCAGACTGGTGCACACACTCTCCTCTCCTGTTTTGCCGATCAGGTGCTTAAACAAATATAGCTCTACACCCAGGGGCGGACTGGGACTACAAATCAGCCCGGGACTCTCGACCGCAAGTAAATACCGCTAGTAAATTGTCGGGGGTGACTTACCGCAGAGGTAGACATTAAGGGTAAAATGCCACTGGCCCTCTGTTCATATTTGGTTTATTAAAATAATGATATTGTGGTCATTGTTAAAAATGTCTGCTATTTTTATGAGTATTATTATTTGTATAATGCGCTTTCTGCCTTCCTGTCATTAGGAGTTAGACATGTAATGGCTATGTAATTGATTTGATTAGAACCTTCATTATCCTAAACTGGTGGGACATTTCGCCAATACCTTTATATTGTCTACTCTTCACTTACTTGTCAGCATAGGTCGGCATTGATGTACAGAGCCGACAGAAGACCTTGTTTATATTGGCATCATATTGAGAGGTGACGCGTCCTAAAACCAGGAAGTAGCTGCTGGTTCCCTCGACAAAAAGCAATGGGATTTCTCCACAGGGTTTTGGAAAATAGCTGGAAATAAGGTCTGTGGAAAACAAACCTATTTGATAAATGCACGTTTTGTTCAGCCGGATAATCTCCACATGTCTACCCTACTTTTATAATTTCCGAATCATAAATCTAATCGATAGATTATAAAAGGGTTTTAGGACGCGTGACCGCACCACTAGAAGCCAACTCCATCGATCAAGCTGAAACTTTCTCTCCCTCTTCTTCTCATGCTCCCTGTCACTCTCCTTTAACTCCTCCGGTGACTTTCTTTTATTTGAAGATTGTTTTTTGCCCGGTGCTTGGCCGGTTACCGCTGGTATTAAAAACATTTTGGCGAATGGTTAGGTAGCGCGATAGTCTTTAGTGAAGGAGCACACTCACAGGAGCCTGCTCGCGCTGCGCTCCGCAGCAAACAGCAGTTTGCTTTTCACCCAACAATGACAACCGACTCACAGAACGCTATGTTGTAGCGTTGATAAACGAAACAATTTAACTAAATTGCTAGTCAAAATACCAATACCACAGGACAATTTTTTTAAGGCAATATTTTTAGTGGCCCGAGCGCGGGCAAGTGGAAAGTACGTTATGCTGGCCTGGGGTGTCTTAATAGTGCTTCAGGGCCAGCGGGCCATTTAATGTCGAGCCCTGCCGGTTACCGGCCGGCCCACATCGTCCGACCGGCCCACTTCAATACCGGCCCATCGGGATTCGTCCCGAACGTCCCGATGGCCAGTCCGCCCCTGTCTACACCCCTGGCCGAAATGTCCTTAAAATGAAGTCCGAGTTCGACATTTTAGGGGCGCATATTGACCCAATGTTACCATCAGATTCATTTGGAAAAGACATCTACTTGAACACATTACAGTTGGTTCTCTTTACGACTGGAAATTAAGAGCAATGGATCCATGGACTACCAGCAGACAAAGTATTCAGATACTTGACTGAAGTAAAAGTCTTGCCTTTATAGTCTTACTTAAGTAAAGGTATGTAAGTACTAGCCAAATGGACTTACATTTGAAGTACTCATTATGCTTTAAAAGATTCTCTGTATGTGTTAACACTTTTGATTATATAGCTGCATTAATGTGTATGTGATGTGAAAAATAAAATAAAAATAAACATTGATTGATGTGTCATTTCACTAATGTAAATGTTTATGGTTAATATTGACAACACTTTTGTAGTTATTTGTATACTGTTGGCTAGTTTAATATACACCAATGCATTATATTCTCATAAGTGGTTATCTATGTTTCTCAGAGAAACAGCCCTGTTTCCAGCATTGTGACTATGTATTTGCAAAGGATGATACAAGCAAAACAATCTAATCATAAAATGAAATAAAGTTGTTGCATAAATGAAGTGGAGTAAAAAGCAGTGTTGTGCTAGTTACTGAAAACCAGTAACTAGTTACCATTACTAGTTACTTCATTTCAAAAGTAACTCAGTTACTTTACTGATTACTTACACCAGAAAGTAATGCGTTACTGTGAAAAGTAACGTTTTAGTTACTTAAAAAAGGGCTCCCATTATAGGCTATTAATGCCCTTATAGCCTTCATTTCAGTACTGTTATTGCATTGGAAAATAATACAATCTGTTGATCAACTTGACATGCATTATATGCAATCTGGATAGCATCGATATTAGCTGGCTTTACATTTTTGTATATTCTTTCTCCAGGTAGTTGGAAAAAGTTTTCCGTCCCATATGCCGTGTGCCGCCCGGACATGCTATCATGCTAACTAGCTCCCTGAAAGCGGGTGACTCCACTGTAGCAATAGCCTGCATGTGTTCTACAACATACCGTGCAATGGCTTTATCGACGTTCCCCCGGCTAGCAGTCCCTTGGTTAAAATCCAGCCGCTGTTGCTTAGGTGCAGGTGGAGGTGGAGTGGCGTCGGCTGAGTCTCTGTGGTCTTAGCTACTAGCTTCGTCCCAGCATGTTGTTTTTGCAGATGTTTTAAGAGATTTGAATGACTGGTTAGGGCAGTAGATAGGCTCTTTGACCCGCCAGGACACGACTTACATTTAACTAAAACGTGCTTTTCTTTGTGCTCGACAAAAGTGAAATAGTGAGAATATCTCCAGGTGGAGAAACTAGACTTGAGCTCCGCCGCCGCCGCCATGACAGTCTTGTTAGTAAACAACACACACACGCCCACAGCCCGTCTCCGCATGTGACACAGGAAGTATTTAAGTACATTTACTCAAGTACTGTACTTAAGTACAGTTCTCATCTCTGTTCACCTGGCTGTTGACTATATAAAAAAACTAACGGAGTAACGCACCATGTAGTAACGGTAACTGAGTTACTGAATTGAAAAAGTAATGCGTTAGAGTACTAGTTACTGCCAAAAATAACGGCGTTACAGTAACGCGTTACTTGTAACGCGTTAGTCCCAACACTGGTAAAAAGTAAGAATAATTCCAGTCCTGTATCCTACATAATAAAATATGACAATCATGAATGTCTTTCTTTTTATGAAATCAGTATCCCACATTTGTTTTAAACACTTGCAAATGATATATGCTAGAAACCAATGGATTGATATAATATTTACAATGTAAAGTCCTGTACTCTGCAGGTGCTGGTAAAGAGCAATACAATGACTAAACCTTTCCAACCAAAACAACTAGTTGGTAGGTAGGTACGTAGGTAGGTATAGGCAGACAGATAGATAGACAGATAGACAGACAGATATAGAGATGGATATCATATATAGATAGATACTTCATTCATCCCAAATTGTGAAATGTGTGGAAACAAGTATAAACACAATAACATTAAATACAAATGAAAGCAATAGACAGGAATATATCAGTAGAAAGGACACGATGAATATTATAACATGTAA
Organism: Pseudochaenichthys georgianus; assembly: GCF_902827115.2. Classification (NCBI taxonomy): domain Eukaryota; kingdom Metazoa; phylum Chordata; class Actinopteri; order Perciformes; family Channichthyidae; genus Pseudochaenichthys; species Pseudochaenichthys georgianus. The sequence continues at coordinate 31,903,722 of NC_047512.1, forward strand.
TGTAGCCTTACTATGAAGGCTGACCTAAATACGGTGCTTTTCTACAGATTACTTTATTACTGCACTGGTAAAGTAAAATTAGGGCGATTAATAAGATGTGAAGTGCTTTGTAACTTTGACCCGCTTGACTGAATACACAACAAACAATGAAGAAAGAGTTTTATCTGAGCTGTTTCGCTGCCAGCTGCTCCCCCGGGACCCGAAAGTGGCGTATCGCCTGCACTTCAACATCAACGAAAGTGCTCGAGATATGCTGTATTGAACCAATAACACAAACTAACTGTATCACTATAACATGATGATGAGGGTGATGGTGATGAAGAATGCATCTAATGTTCCGCTGTTCATTATAATACAAAAACAGAGCATTAAACAAACCATCATGCTCTTACTTTGAAATCATGCGGAAATGTAGTCATCAGCAGGCCATCACGTGGTTTCCGAAAATAACCGAGTGACACGAGTAGATTTTAGCCGAGACCGGCGGAAAATATGTCTCAAAATTCCATGTGTGTAAAAAGACGATCCGCGAACAGAGATTTGAGATCCGTGAACAGAGAGTTGAGATCCGCGAGCGCATTTTTGGTCCACAAATACAAAATGGATTCAGAAATGCCTGATCGAAAGTTGTAAATGTTAAAGAGATATTCACAGATCTTTTTTTAATTTGTGAACATATTTAGCGTATTTGCAGATCCGTTTTACACTTGCAAATGTATTTGTGAGTTTGCAAATCTTTTAAATGCATTTGTGGATGTTGTTTTACAGTTACAAATCACATATTTACACACAAATTATTTTTATGTTCACACAAATAATTATGAGACATATCTATGCCCATACCTCAAGCTCTGTGATTGGAGAGTGTGCTCCGAGGGTTACCGAGCCTCGAACAGCACTTGAAATGGGATGGAACCACGGCAGACTGTTCAAAACTGGATTTGAACGGGTCCACCGCGTCCCCCCCCTCCCCCACCCCGTCCCCAGAACTACACATGCTGGCTATTCTGTTTCGCAACATGTTCTCTATGGCACGTCTCTACTGGGAGTTGTAGTTTTAAAAGACGTTTTCGTATTTCCCATAATAAGAAGTTGCCAGTATTAAACTGTGTACATCCCTGGAGGTTTAGGGGACAGGAAATGAAGTCCGAGTTCGACATTTTAATTCATGTCCTGCCAACACTGGCAGGACAGAAGGCGACACGCCCTTTCTAAGCTGTGTCCCTTACTCACTCCTCACATCCCAAGCTGCATCCCCAACAAGTGTATTATGTTGTTAAATCGTTTCAGATGTGATGTTTCAGTTGTGCTCTTGATAAGCCATTAAAACAGTAAAAACACGTTCAGTTTCCTTTTGCTTTTTGTGTCTCCTGTTCACCAAAACATACCCATTTTAGATGGAAAAAGAAAGTAATCCAAAAGTAATCTAAAAGTAATCTGATTACGTTACTTTTTAAAGACACGTAACTGTAACTGTATTCGGATTACTTTCAGAGCCATGTAATCAGTAATCAGTAACTGATTACATTTACAAAGTAACCCTCCCAACCCTGGATATGTCAATAAACCTTAGAACATCTTGAAATCTTGAACGGGATGTGCAAAATAGTCATTATATACAGTCTTTAATTAACTATTAGTAGAGAATAACGAGTAATGAATATACTTTATAGGGATCCTATTAATATCTAATAATAAAAATAATGAAATTCAATAACATGCTTTAACCACCAGGTGTCTCTTTATATCATCTGTGCACCTTTATGGTGTAAATACAGCCTATCTACCAATTGGATCAAATATAAAAGTGAGCCGAATTAGTGTTGATACGGCAAGGAGACGTATTGTGTGAAAAGAAATGTAAGATGTTGTTTAATGGCTGATATATTTATGATCCACGTCACGTTTTCAGTTCCTCATGTTTGTCTTCTCATCAGGGCTATAAATACAGAACTACGGCAGATATGTAATATTTAATGCAGCCGAACCGTGTATTACAATGCCGTTATGTGATGACTTTCAAAGAGAAAAGCAAGCACACTCGGAATAAGGTATTATTTTATTTTTAAAAAATGTTTTCGGTCTGTTACCGGTATTTGTTAATGACGATGTGCTCTGAGATGTGAGACTGGAATTGCACAGGGGAAAATAACGTATCTTTAGATGCGGATTGTGTTAAACTAATATGTTTGCGCTGTGGACCAACACTATACATTGACGAGGAAGGGGGTAGCAATAAAGATAACACCATTAAACAGTTACACAACATAACAGAAATAATATCGATAGCAGCGTCCCTAGCAACCACCTTGGTAACAATGAAAACGTTGGACGCAATTTCCTGAAGTAATCTTCGTAATAACTAGCAAACTAAAGATCATGTACATCCACTGCACACATCATCTGAAATAACAACTCATATTTCTCGCATCAAATGACATCAAAACGTATTTTACTGGCCAAACTAACTTTAAAATAGGCATTTTACACCCAGAATAAAACGAAGTTCGGCCATGTTTTCTTTTTCTGCAGGGAGAAATGTGAAGATCACGTGACGTCAAACAGAGATTATGGTGTAGTCCAAACGATAGCTGGGGATTCTGGGTAGTGTAGTGTCTTCTGCCATCCTTTACTCCGAAAAAAGATTTGTTTCTCCGAATCGAAGGGGAAAAATACAAAAGCATTGCACACAATTTAAACCAATCAATGTTGTGTAATTAACAAGGATAATCTGGTGTTTTTTAGTCGATGAGTAGTGCAGATATCACTGTAAAATCAATCGTCAGTAAGGGGCATATTTACTTCCGGGTGTACAATTCTCTGCTATCCAATGAGAATGGACGCTCTCATTGCCTTTAAGGGCAGTCGACACAAACGAATGCCTTGCTTCCATGAGCGTCCATAGAAGCACATGGACATCCCGGAAAGCTGAAAATGGACGCTAAGGGCCCCCCCCTTGCGTTGAAAATGGACGCTAAGGCCCCCCCCCTTGCGTTGGAAAAAGCCGGCAGGGGACTTGACATAACGTCAACATAGGCCGACCTGGGAGTGAGGATGTGTTGGCTGTAACGCTGCACATGTCCCCTCTGTGGGACTAAAGGTATTCTGATTCTGATAACGGGACGAATTTGTACAAAGGGGCACACAGCAATGTAGTGCCGACTTTCTTACACGCTGGAAGGCCAATCGCTTTTCTTTACCTGTTACTGTTTACTCTTCCTGTCTGCCTTCTTCTGGTGATTTATCTGACGTCCAGCGCTCCGTCTTTTTTAAGCTATTTTCCTTTGTCTCTCTTGATCCTCCTTAGCAAAGGTCATTATAATCCTTGACAGCGGCCTGTAGCTCTTATTATACATCCACGGTCTGTAGTACTGTATTAACAACGTGTCACATGTTCAGAATCGAGTAACTGTGAAATGTTCAATACAGCTGTATATAATATACAGCGTAGGTAGGCTATATTGTTGGACTACTACATCTCACCCCAGGGCCGGACTGGGACAATAAGTCAGGCTGGGAATTATACACCCAGCCAGGCCACTACCAGTTTTTTGTGCCATTTTGCTGGATTTATTTGTCAATTTTTACAGCGTTGCTGCCCATAATGATAGCGCTCTAAATCTACTACCCCAAAATAAACATATGGACATGGGTTACTATTTAAAAAAAATTGCAAATCTATTTAGGAACCTATGTGAACATATTTTAAGCGGGGGTGGACCTCAAATCCTATAGGGGGGTCCGGGGGCATGCTCCCCCGGTAAGAATTGTTTTTAATGTTGGACTTAAATGCATCAATCTGGTGCATTTTGAGGGGGAAATAAAGAGACTACACCCATATGAAACATAACTGTATACATTTAAATAATCATAAAATCATAATAACATGGCCATAACCAATAACATCCCATTTCCAATATGAAAAAACATTGAAACTTGTTTATTTATTTGTTTTTGGTTCATTTATAGTTGTGAGTGTGTATGTGCTCCTGAATCAGTCTCACCTGTCTCCCTCTCCTCCCTCCTGCTCCTCTTTGAGGCAGCAGCAAAGACTAGTTTTAGCTCTCAACAAGTTTTAATTGTTTATCTTACCTTTTTTCACCTAGTTAACGTTTTTTTTTTATTATTCATGCATATTTTACTAATCACTCCCCCCTCAAATGGAAATATGTGTTTACATAAATGGTGACCAAACCGTTTGAGACCCACAGAGTAAACACTAAACTAAACACTCAGAGTCCTTTACCTCACCTGAGCTGTAGTTATCAGCCTCTCAGTCTGACAGGAGAGGACTCTCCTCCACCTTGTTGTTGAAACAGCTCCTTATATCCGTTAGCGCAGCTAGCTAGCACCAGATGCTAACAACAACAACAACAATACACGTAACCGGTGTGCGCGGTTTATCTCACTCGCTCGCGCCACACATAACACCGTAACACACACCCTCCCGAGCTTGAATGACACACAGAGACCAATGAGTATGATCTGTATGAAAGTGGCCATGTCGGCAGGCCACATCATGTAGACAGCCAGTCACCCTCTGTGAGGCAGAGTCAGACCCACATTTGCGCAGCGTTGCGTTCACAATACATACGTATACAAAAAAAAATCCTCAGGCCAGCAGGCCACTTAACAGGCCAGGCCATCGGAAAACCTCCCGGTCCTCCCGATGGCCAGTCCGGGCCTGTCTCACCCTATACCTCATTACACTTATATTTCCATAAAATGTATACTGTACAATATTTTCACAATGTTTTACCACTATTGTGACAATTGGCTTTGACGTTATTGCACTTTTGTCAAAGCAAATTGAACTCTAAATGTAAACATAAAAACACTGTACAGCACTACAGGCATCTTCATTCATGGTGAATCATTTCTCAAAAATATTTTTACAAGGTTTATTAACAAGGCTTTTTGTAATGTGGCTGTTTCAATTGCATGTGGTTCACCCCGTGTTAGTTGCTTCTGCCACTTTACACAAATAAAAACTCATGAACTGTGGGTCCAGGAGAATCTTTATTGACAGGCCTGAATCGCAAAAATTAGACTCAGGCCTTAGATGACACCAAAACATGTTTCATTGGTGGCAATGCACTGCTCTAACTGTGCTGCAAAATCCAAATAGCTCTCATGATGGCCAGGTAGGCGCAGGGTCAGAAAGCAGGTGGACGACCTGGGGGTAGGGATGTTCATAGTTAGTTGATAGTGAATGTGTCTTTAATGTTCTGTCTCATTGATTAAGTTTACCAAATGTAAATGATCATTTTGTCATGAGTGCTCAAGGGACTAAGTTTACATGTGAACATTCTGTCAATACAAATCATAATCATAATTTATTAGACAAATGATAAACAAATCCTCTCCATCAAATTAAGTATGCCTTACACATCATAAGAAAAATATGATGAATTCATAATGTTGGCATGTATTTTGAATATCCCTACCGAGGAAAATCTCCTTTCACCACATGCACCTGCATTCCCTTCATTGGAACGTCCCATCCTACCCAGAAGGTGACCAGTTGTCTTAGCTGTGTTGGGGATGCTGAAGGAAATGGAAATAAAACAATATTTTGAAGAGTAACTGAAACATGATAGCATATTATGAATATGCTTTAATAAAGCACTCATCGGTTAGAAAGCCATCCTCCCAACAAAGTTACAACACTTTTTATGGAAGAAAATGAAATAATAAATCCCTGTTTTTAGAACTAGGGTAAAGCCATCTTAATGATATCCTGCCAGTGATGTCACAGGGACAGTTGACTCCTCTTTTGTAAACTTTAACTCTTAAACACACTTAGAGAATGAACAAATATAAAGAAAATCAATTACCATTCTCGGTGAACTGGCGAAGATACTCTGCAACCTGACTTTTGACAGTCATAGAGTACTGCCCTTCGTCATCTGACGACAACTCCAAAGGCCACTCAATATGGTCAAGCACGGTCTGTAACGATAACAGGTATAAAAAAATCTGTCTTTTAGAATAAACAAAGATCTAGATCAAGGAACATTATATTTTGTAAAGCTATACAAAATGTTTCTGTTTGTTTCTGATGAAAGGAAACTGGTTAAATGTTTCCTTCCATCAGAAACATTTAACCAGTTTCTAAGTATTGTTTGTTTCGCCAGATCGTTTTTGTACGACTCGACTTGTACCTCACGTCACTCTACACTCGTCGATCAGAGCGCATTTTCGCGAGCGGAGCACATTTTCTCATCCGCCTCACGGAGCGTGGAAAGTGAGGGGCAGGGCTGCCTCTCTTCCGTCAGCGTGGATAGGAGGTTTGCCTGTGCACCTGTGCTGTTGTGGGGAGGTTTTTCCCGGGAAGTCGCGGAGAGACGGAGCGGCTGCACGTTGTTGTTTGGGCCCCCTTTTTCCACCTGCCCAGTTGTGCTGTGGCAGGGACCTGCTTCCACTTGTCGTGTGCTGCTGTCCTGGCGAGATTTTACCCCGGGGGGCGTAACGGAGAGACCGGAGCGGCTTCGCGTTCGGGCTGTGGCCTGCTTTACACCTGCTGTAGCAGAGGCCTGTATCCACCTGCTCCACCTGTCGTGCTCTACGGTGCCGAGGACGTTTTACCACGGGGATATCGCTGAGAGACCGGAGCGCCTCTACGCCTCGAGCTGGTCCTGCTTCGCCTATCCTGCTGTAGGCCTACTGAGGAGGTTCTGCACCGGGGATATCGCGAGGAGAACGGAGCGCCTCCACATTTCGGGCCTGCTTGCACGCCTATCCGGATGCTCTGCTGGTCTGGGAAAATGGCCCATATCGGGATTCTGCTGTCTGATGTTTGTCTTTTTTATTTTCCTGCGATGATGGTTCTTCAGGACTGCTACTTAAGCTCTAATCACACTCTCGCAGACTTTTCCGGTGTTTCTAAATTAGATGACAATGTATGTGTGTCATTTAAGAGGAAAAGATGCCTGTTTTTGTTGTTGTTATTACTGTCAGGAAATGTACAACCTAACCCTGGTCCGCCCAGTAGTAATTAGTCAGATCGCTACTCCTGCTGATTTTAAAGCTAGGTCTAGGTTGGGTTTCATCCACTTGAATGTGCGCAGTCTGTTAGGTAAACTAGATTTTGTCCGTATCTGGGCAAAATCGACTGACGCTGACGTCATTGTCTTATCTGAAACATGGCTAAATAAGTCTATTTTGGCCTCTGACATTGCCTTAAATGGTTTTAATGTGTATCGTACCGACCGGCCTAATAAAGGTAGTGGCGTTGCAATTTATGTTAAGAATAAGTTCAGTGTAACCACATTAATTTCCAAATCGATCAGTAAGCAATTTGAATTTTTAGCCTTAAATATAGAAGTGGCAAAGGGTCAACAGGTCATGGTGGTGGGCAGCTACAGACCCCCCTCAGCTGTCAAGGGCTGCTTGTCTTCGTTGGCAAATCTTTTATCACAACTAGACTACAAGAAAATAGTGCTACTTGGAGATTTTAACTGGGACTGGTTAACTGCAGTGTCAGAGGATTTTAAAAACCTTTGTATCTCTTTAAATGTTACTCAGATTGTGGACAGTCCTACTCGCCCAAATATTAAGTCCCCTAATAAATCCTCCCTAATTGATCTCATTTTAACTAATGTTCCCCATAAATATTCTTCTGTGGGAGTATTTGCAAATGATCTGAGCGATCACTGTGTTGTAGCCACAATTAGGGACACTAAGGTCCAAAAGGTTAAACCTCGCATTATCATCAAGAGAGACATAAAACATTTTGTGGAGCAGGGTTTTGTGCATGATCTGTTTGATTTTGATTGGGGTAAAATCGATCTGTGTGCTGATGTTGAAACCACATGGTCTTATTTTTATCTTGGTTTTATGGAGATTATTGATAGACATGCACCCCTGCGTAAATTTAGAGTAAAGGGACGAGACAATCCTTGGTTCTCTGCTGAGCTGTCTAGTCTCCTTCATGAGAGAAACAAGGCCTGGGCAAAGGCTAGGAAATCAGGCTCAGAGATAGAGTGGCTGCGTTTTAGGCAGCTAAGGAATAGCTTCACTTCAAATGTAAAAAGTGCAAAGTCGAAGTACTATTTGTCAGTTACCACAGAAAACCTAAATAATCCTAGGAAATTTTGGAAAGCAATAAAATCGATATCAACCGGTGAGATCCGAGATCCGTAATGAGCTACCTCCGTGCCTTACCACAGCATCTGGCCCTATATCGGACAGGGCTACTATGCTAAATTGCTTTAATAAGCATTTTGTGTCCTGTGGTTCTCTATTTGATTCTGTCACTAACTCTGCTTCTGTAAATACCACAGTCTGTGACTCTGAACAACGTGGTCTGGAAAACCCTTTCAGTTTTACCCCTTTTACTGTTGATGTTGTTCATGAAGCCTTATCTAAGCTAGATCCTAGGAAACCGGCTGGCCCGGACAACTTAGAACCTTTCTTTTTAAAGATAGCTGCAGACTTTATTGCTCCACCTCTTACTTCTCTTTTTAACCTCTCCCTCAGCACAAATACAATTCCAAAAGTATGGAAGTCAGCGTATGTCCTGCCTTTACTGAAAGGAGGGGAGGCAACTATTTTAAATAACTATAGGCCAATCTCTAAATTGTCAGTTCTGGCTAAGGTTCTTGAACGCCTAGTGAGTGAACAGGTAAAGGAGTTTTTATGTACAAATGTCATCCTGTCTAAACATCAGTCAGGATTCAGAAAGAAACACAGCACCATCACTGCCACAATGAAAGTGGTGAATGACATTACTAGTATTTTAGATAATAAGCAGAGTTGTGCAGCTCTGTTTATTGACCTTTCCAAAGCGTTTGACACTGTTGATCATCTCATCTTAAAGCAGAGGCTACTCAGTATTGGCCTATCCAGCCTTGCAGTGGGGTGGTTTGTGAACTACCTCTCTGAAAGGTCCCAATGTGTTCATTTTGATGGACTGTCTTCTGAGTGGTTAAACATTTCTAATGGTGTACCACAAGGTTCTGTTTTAGGACCACTTTTATTCTCCATATATATTAACAGCGTAGGTGATAATGTGGATGTAGCTACTTTACATTTTTATGCGGATGATACTGTGATGTATTGTGCAGGTCCCACCATTAAGGAGGCTGTTGTTAAATTACAGGCTGTTTTTAACACTATTCAGACTCAGTTCTCTGAATTAAAGCTTCTTTTAAATGTGGATAAAACCAAGGTAATGCTCTTTTCAAAAGCAAAAAAGACACCAGAGCCTGTTTTAGATATTGTAACTACGCAAGGAACAAAACTTGAAGTTGTTGCCTGTTACAAATACCTTGGTATCTGGCTTGATGATTGTCTCACTTTTAAACTTCATGTCAATAACCTGCTAAAAAAAGGGTTAGGCTAGGGTTGTTTTTCAGAAACAAGTCCTGTTTCTCGCTTGAGGCCAGGAAAAGGCTAGTCACTGTGACCTTTTTACCTGTGCTGGACTATGGGGATCTGGTGTATATGAATGCACCTGCCAATTGCCTGGTCAAGTTAGATGCTGCGTATCATAGTGCACTGAGATTTGTGACAAACTGTAAAGCATTAACCCATCACTGTACCCTGTATGTAAGGGCTGGTTTGCTTTCACTAACTGTACGGAGGCTCAGTCACTGGTACATTTTTATATACAAAGCCATGCTAGGGAAACTTCCATCTTATATCTGCTTCCTGATCTCACGGAAAATTGTAAGTGGCTACTGCCTGAGATCGAATGCTGTGGTTTTATTAAATGTGCCAACTGCTAGGACTGTCTTAGGGAAGACAGCTTTTAGATGCGCAGCTCCTCTGTCTTGGAATAGTCTGTAAATTAAATGGAAACTGAACAATCTGGTGCCACTAAATGTTTTTAAAGCTCGGTTGGATGCTAGTCAATCAGAAGCTATTGGTACCTGTTTATGTGGATAATTATGTAAATGATGCTGTATGATGTCCTTTTTTTGTTCTGTTTATGCTTTTATGTTTCATGTGGAACTACTTGAACAGGTCTCCCTTGGAAAAGAGATCAATGATCTCAATGGGATTTTATCTGTATAAATAAAGGTTTGAAATGAAATGAAAATATACCATTGTAAACATAAAATAGTTATGTTGTCCAATAACATCATTAACACATTGCACATTTAATGATCTTTTGCAAAATGTACTTATTAATAGTTCACTTTCATAATATTTTAGATGTATAACATGCTGGAGTCAAAAAGATATTTAACTTGCAAAATTATTACATTTAATATTCTACATTGAATGTTACCTTCGCACTACAAGCTGTAGCAGAAAGTCTTGGGAACATCATCGGCACCACATCTGCCCTTCCTGTCAGGAGTTGGAACACTTCTGTCTCCTTTAAGCCCTTCCGGATTTGTTTGATCTGGCGCATTGTACGCCCACTTACCTTAAAGGGGACCTATCATGCAAAATGCACCTTTGTACGTCTTTTATACATGAATGTGTGTCCCCGGTGTTCCAGGGAACTCACCAAGTGTCAGAAAACACAACCCTCTCTATTTTCCTCCTTCGCCAAATCTCTAAAAAAGGGGCTGCAACGGATCTGAAAAAAACGGATCCAGATTTCAACACTTTTCTACGTCACAGAGAAGTCCTCGGCTTATTGGTCAACTCTCCACCTATCAGGGGAATGAACCACGGCCACGTGCATTGCCAAACCTCTCATTCGCATATAGGCTATCGGCAGGCTAAATCAACCCACATCTGTGTTTTTGCCTGCTCTTGCCAGGATGTCTAAGATAGTTAAACGTTGTGCTGTTGTTGGCTGCAAGACTCGGGACAGGGGACTGCATGCAATGCCATCAGTGGAAAAAGAAATGAATCTGTGGCTAGACTTCATTTACAAGGGACATGTGCCAGAAGACCACGGCAGATTTCTGTTTGTGTGTTCCAAACATTTTACGACGGACATGTTTATGAACTTGTCTCAAGTCCAACACGGATATGCCTCCAAAGTAATGCTAAACCCGGGATCAATACCAACCATCCGGGACCAGGCCATTGAGGACACATCCAATTTTGAAGCTGGTCTTAACATTGTGTTTTGACTTGGTTGCTTGATTGTTAGCAGCAGCCGCTTGGCTAACACCTTGCATGTACTGTTAAGCTTCATTATTTAACTCAGCCGGTGAGGGCAGTGCTCTCGCTCCCGCTCCCGGTAACGTATGGTTTTGATTGCAGTAGCGCTATATCGTGGTATTTACTGCTCCTAGTACTAGACTCTAGTCTACTACCACTGTACTAGGATGATATGCAGAGAACAATCTTCACTGTGTGTGCTGTGTGCTCTGCATGTGTGGCCATTAAAGAGGATTTCATCCTCCCAATATTATATTATCTAGGGTGCAGCCGTTGGCTGACACTTTTAAAAGCCGGCCACAGTTACTACTGTAACTACGGTTCCAAGCTGCGTAAGTACTGGCCACAGTTACTACTGTAACTACGGCTCTGAGCCGCGTAAGTACTAGCCATAGTTACTACTGTAACTACGGGTCTAAGCCGTGTAAATACTGGCCATAGTTACTACTGTAACTACGGTTCTATGCCGGGTAAGCACTGGCCATGGTTACTGCTGTAACTACGGCTCTGTGCTGTTCTCTTCTTTAGAAGCTAGTTGTCTGGTCTTAAACATTTGTGTTGACTTGATCTCGCTTGATTGTTAGCAGCAGCCGCTTGGCTAACGTCTTGCGTGTACTGTTAAGCTTCATTATTAACTCAGCTGGTGAAGGCAGTGCTCTCGCTCCCGCTCTCGGTAACGTATTGTTTTGATTGTTAGCAGCAGCCGCTTGGCTAACATCTTGCATGTTTTGTTAAAGCTTCTTTATTTAAACTCAGCTGGTGAAGGCAGTGCTCTCGCTCCCGCTCCCGGTAAACTTATTGTTTTGATTGTTAGCAGCAGCCGCTTGGCGAACATCTTGCATGTTTTGTTACAGCTTCTTTATTTAAACTCAGCTGGTGAAGGCAGTGCTCTCGCTCCCGCTCCCTGTAAAGTATTGCTCTGATTGTTAGCAGCGGCCGCTTGGCTAACATCTGGCGTGGCTGCCCCGTTAAGCTTCTTTATTTAATCCAGCTAGGTGAAGGCAGTGCTCTCGCTCCCGCTCCCTCTGCCGGTAACGTGGCTGTAGTCACATCCCTCTCTGTGTACGGCGAATAGGAGCATTGCTCTACTCTTTCCGTTCAGCAGGTAGCCGGTGAAGGCTATGTTCTCGCACCCGCTCCCGGTTACGCTGCACCTGGCATTCGTTATGAACTCAACCAGTGAAGGCAGTGTTCTCGCCCCCGCTCCTGGTAGACGTGTTGCTTGATTCTAGCAGCAGCCGCCCGGCTAAACTGTCCTATTAAACATCTTTATTTAATCCAGCTAGGTGAAGGCAGTGCTCTCGCTCCCGCTCCCTCTGCCGGTAACGTGGGTGTAGTTACATCCCTCTTTGTTTTCGGCGAGTAGGAGCATTGCTCTACTCTTTCCGTTCAGCAGGTAGCTGGGGAAGGCTGTGTTCTCGCGCCCACTTCCGGCTACGCTGCATCCGGCTACCTATAGACTGGCTCATTCATGTCGCGCCTGTATGGCTTCTCTTGAGCCCGAGGACGGCCATGACCGTTGCCCCCCTCTGCCTTGGCCTCGAGTATTTGAGGGAGGGTCTCACACAAAGCGCCTGCATGAGCTGTAGATTCATGCCTCGGGCGCTCAGAGTAGCTAGAGTCACAGAGGTGGCACCTCTCCTCGTCACAACTTCCTCCAGCTCAGTCTGACCGTTCCCGGCGACTTGATGGAGGGATGGCTATGGGTTCACCCCCCAGGTAGAGGACTAGAAACAGGCTGTCCTCTAAGGTGGGTCGGTTAGCTTCCGTCATGGAGCAGACGAAGTCGCTCCTGTTGGCCCTTCAGCCAGGGGCCGGTGCGGGGGCTACTAGCTTGCCGCCTGGCCCTCCTTCGGTTGCCACACCTCTACTTGAGGATGCCATGTCGCTAGCGGCTCCGAACAAACCTCTTCTATGAAGGGGGGGGCGGAGCCCAGCTCACCCCTGAGGAGGCTTCCCACTCCTCTGCTCAGAGCTCTCTGCAGAGCACGGAGGACGCCTTCATGGCGGCCATTATTCGTGCAGCCTTGTTATGCTTGCAGCTTCAGGTTCCGCAGGCCGACTCGGCTCAGGCTAGCGCCTTTTTCTGGCATAACCCTGCCCCTTTTCACTCCCACTGTTCCTCCTTCAGAGGAGTACCTGAGGGACCTCCATGCAGGCTGGAGAGACACCAGGGCCCTCTCCCACTCTGCTGCCAGGCAGGATCCGGCGAGGGTGGGGCTGGGCTGCTTGCCATCCATTGAGCCTGCCATCGCCTCCCCGATTCGGGCTCCTGATGCCAGGTGCCCTCGGCCTCAGTGCAGGGTCACAAACGAGCTGCTCTGTAGGGCCTACGACACAGCGGCACGCATCTGATACTGGCTTTCTCTACCTCTCTGCAGCAGGTGCCGGCTGAGCCTTCTTTGCTGGGCCTCAGTGATGCATCACTGTAAGCCTTTGCCCTAATGTCTAGGGAAGGGGGACGAGTTATGTCCTTATTGGTGCAGACTCGTCGCCAGGTCTGGCCTACGACCATCGTAGGCTGCTTTCCCAGTTACAGCTCAGTTACTGGGCTGTCTGTACTTCCGACCCTTGGGTGGTTTCCACCTTAACCCAGGGGTACGAACCGCAGTTCCGGCCCCTAGCCTTCGGCCGGGCCAAAATGACAGTCGTCAGCGATCCGGCAGAGGCCCTAGCTCTGGCCCAAGAGTTGTCCGTCCTTCTGTCCAAGAACGCAATTGAGCCAGTAGACCCTCTGCTTAGCCCAGGGGGTTCTACTCTGTGTACTTTCTCGTGAGCAAGAAAGTCGGCGGATTTCGCCTGATCTTGGACCTCAGAGGAATCAACTGATTCTTGAAGGTGCTGCCACTCTATATGCTGACCACAGCACATGCACAGCCGTGGAATTGAGGGATGCCTACTTCCACGTGGGCTGGGCAACACGGTGCCTTATATTCAGTTCCTTCGGCCCTTGGGCAGGCTGCCTCGGCCATTGTGCCCTTGGGCCCGCTGGCGTTGCGCCCCATGCAGATGTGGCTGAACAGCCTTCACTTGGACGCCAAGTAGCACAGGCGCAGGGAAGTCAGGGTGTCACAGCGTTGCCTCCACTCTCGGTCACACTGGAGGGGCCTATCTCCTGATGGGCGTGCCCATGGGCGCCATCTCATCCCGCCAGGAGACCGTCTCTCAGGGTGGGGTGCAGTACTGCAGGGCAGGACCGTTCAGGGTGCACGCCATGCCAACGTGCTAGAGCTTCGGGCTGTGCAGCTTGCACTCACGCACTTTCTACCCCTACTGGGGGGCAAGAATGTGCGTGTTCCTTGGAACAGCAGGTACGCTGTTGCCCAGACAGCAGTCCCTTCTAGACAGTGGGCGTTCTCACTCCACCTTGAAGGTCTATACGGCTGCTATATCTGCCCGTCATGTGGGAGTGGACGGCGCCACAGTGGGGCACCACAGGTTATTGTCCCTCTTCCTGAGAGGGGCTTTACGGCTGCGTCCGCCTAGCGCCCACTGGGTTGTGGATACAATCACACATGCCTATGGGGCCAGTGGCCGCCCCCCGCCATCAGGGGTGAGATGTCACTCTACAAGGAGCATCTCAACATCTTGGGCTGCCCTGAGAGGGGTGTCCCTGGAGACCATCTGCGCTGCGGCGTCGTGGTCATCGTCTGGCACATTCTCCAGGTTCTACCGGGTCAATGTCGCCACTCCCCATCCTTTGGGCGTGGTCCTGTTGCCGAGCTCCGCTGCTTCCAACTAGGTAAGCAAGTGTTCGGATTCTTCATGACATGGTTGGTATAGTCATCCAGTGCTAAAGCGCCGCCTCTGGCGGTCATTAGGGACGAAATAGAACGATAGTTACGGCTGTAACTACGGTTCTATGAGTCCCGGATGACCGCCAGAGTTTCCGGTCACTCAGAATTCTTGTGTGCTCGCGAGAAGATTCTGGGAACCGATCCACTAATGACGCCGGCCTATGTAGCCGTAGTCACGTGGGTCACAGGTGACTTTGTTGTTATTGGTACTCGAACTGCACATGCGTGCGATGGACATATCCAGTGCTAAAGCACCGCCTCTGGCGGTCATCCGGGACTCATAGGACCGTAGTTACAGCCGTAACTATCGATATGTGTGCTGGATATAGTTACACACAACTGTTTCTTTCCATGTCTGTATACCAACCAACTAACATATTTGGGTTATCTTCATGCTCAAAAATAGACAGACCAACATTAATCCTAGAAAGCATAATTACCATATTCATGTCCATGTAACGATATATTTTATGTAAAAAAATTACATAAAGTGGAATTTATAGTTAAAGTGTTATCAAAAACATTAAAGGAATTTTACTTCAGAATTTCATTGAATATGTTATCTGTTAAGCTAGCTAGTATTGGCTAACAGGCATGTGGCCAGGTAGCATTAGCTTAAAAGTATTTTGGGAAATATGCTAAACATTACACACCTTTTTAAAATGTGAAATTTAAAACACATTCGCTGGATCGTAAATAAAATAAAACATATTTAAAAAAGATGGAACTCACAGGGGGTTGATTCGGGTTGTCCATCTTGAAAGTTGGTCTCTTGTATCGAGGTATGTCTGCCAAGCCCAAGTCTATCACTGTATCAAAACGGCGCAGCGCTCTAAGACCCGAGGGTACTACCGCCATCTACTGGCTGCAGTGTTTTTGTGTTATGCATTATTGCATGAGAAAAACTAGAACACTCAGTAGCTATAACAGCATTTGGTTAAATCAGATGAAAGAATATAACTACTTATATTGACTGTGCGTGGGCCTGGCAGTGGCAGATTAATTTCAGGCAAAAGTGTGCACAATCAACGGTAGGGCATGTATTTTAATTGTTTTAATAATTTATATGGTTATAAAATATAACATTGAAACACTGACGCAAAGAACAAGTATGTGGAATGTGTTATTGAGTAAGTTTACTTGACTACAGTCCAGTTCTGTATCCTACATAATAAAATATGACAATCGTTAATTTCTTTGTCAATTACTTTTATCAAATGAATATCCCACATTTGTTTTAAGCACTTTAAATGTTAGAAACAAATATTATAGGATTGATATAATATGTACAATATTTAAGTCCTGTACTCTGCAGATACAGATAGATAGATAGATAGATAGATAGATATATGGATATATAGATAGATGGATATCATATATAATAATAATAATAATACATTACATTTATAAAGCGCTTTTCCTGGTGCTCAAAGCGCTTACGAGCAAGTAAAACAAAATAACAACAAAAGTAGAAAGTGCTAAGCTCGGAGGAATAAGGGCAAGGGGTTATATAGATACTTCATTCATCCCAAATTGTGAAATGTGTGGAAACAAGTATAAACACAACAACATTAAATACAAATGAAAGCAATAGACAGGAATATATCAGTGGAAAGGACACGATGAATATTATAACATTTAATGTAGCCTTACTATGAAGGCTGTGTGTGTGAAAAATAAAATTAAAATAAACATTGATTGATGTGTCATTTCACTAATGTAAATGTTTATGGTTAATATTGACATAACTTTTGTAGTGCTTTTTATACTGTTGGCTAGTTTAATATAAACCAATGCATTATATTCTCATAAGTGAATATCTACGTTTCTCAGAGAAACAGCCCTGTTTCCAGCATTGTGACTATGTATTTGCAAAGGATGATACAAGCAAAACAATCTAATCATAAAATTAAATAAAGTTGTTGCATAAATGAAGTGGAGTAAAAAGTAAGAATAATTCCAGTCCTGTATCCTACATAATAAAATATGACAATCATGAATGTCTTTCTTTTTATGAAATCAGTATCCCACATTTGTTTTAAACACTTGCAAATGATATATGCTAGAAACCAATGGATTGATATAATATTTACAATGTAAAGTCCTGTACTCTGCAGGTGCTGGTAAAGAGCAATACAATGACAAAACCTTTCCAAACAAAACAACTAGTTGGTAGGTAGGTACATAGGTAGGTATAGGCAGACAGATAGACAGACAGATAGACAGACAGATATAGATAGATGGATATCATATATAGATAGATACTTCATTCATCCCAAATTGTGAAATATGTGGAAACAAGTATAAACACAATAACATTAAATACAAATGAAAGCAATAGACAGGAATATATCAGTAGAAAGGACACGATGAATATTATAACATGTAATGTAGCCTTACTATGAAGGCTGACCTAAATACGGTGCTTTTCTACAAATTACTTTATTACTGCACTGGTAAAGTAAGATTAGGCCGATTAATAAGATGTGAAGTGCTTTGTAACTTTGACCCGCTTGACTGAATACACAACAAACAATGAAGAAAGGGTTTTATCTGGGCTGCTTCGCTGCCAGCTGCTCCCCCCGGGATCCAAAAGTGCCTGTACTTCAACATCAATGCATGTGCTCGATATATGCTGTATTGAACCAATAACACAAACTAACTATCACTATAACATGATGATGAGGGTGATGAAGACTGCATCTAACGTTCCGCTGTTCATTATAATACAAAAACAGAGCATTAAACAAACCATCATGCTCTTACTTTGAAATCATGCGGAAATGTAGTCATCAGCGGGCCATCACGTGGTTTCCGAAAATAACCGAGTGACACGAGTAGATTTTAGCCGAGACCAGCGGAAAATATGTCTAAAAATTCCGTGTGTGTAAAAAGACGATCCGCGAACAGAGATTTGAGAACCGTGAACAGAGATTTGAGATCCGCAAACGCATTTTTGGTCCACAAATACAAAATGGATTCAGAAATGCCTGATCGAAAGTTGTAAATGTTAAAGAGATATTCACAGATCTTTTTTTATTTGTGAACATATTTAGCGTATTTGCAGATCCGTTTTACACTTGCAAATGTATTTGTGAGTTTGCAAATCTTTTAAATGCATTTGTGGATGTTGTTTTACATTTACAAATCACATATTTACACACAAATTATTTTTATGTTCACACAAATAATTATGAGACATATCTATGCCCATACAGGTGTGACTGTCATTTCATTTCTTTAGTTTTTTAAAAACCAGAACATCATTTTAAATGATCCCTTAAGGATTGATTGTCTGAAATGCTTAGTTACATTTTGCAATAATACTTTTGCAACCCTGTGTTTGATATGATTAATTCACTTTTTTCTCTGTAATTAGGACAATTCTGGAAAAATGGATCTGCTGACCCCTAATCTGAAAAGTGCACAGCGGATTATCAGGACAGAGCTGCATCCACCCTAACCCCCCGAGGTGCTGGAGAAAGCAAAACGGCGATCAGGAGCATCCTCCACCCAGACCTCTGCTTACTACCGTCCTACAGACTTGTGTCTTAGTTTCAGAATTAGATTTAGTTTGTGTCCTTTCTTTTAATAGTTATTTAACGATTGTAGCTTGAGTCTGTCTGATTCCCCAAACAGCTGCTTCTATACTTGCTGCACATATAATACAAATAAACAACTCCATAAACACACTTTTGCTGATATTTGTGTTACTGCCGGTGATGTTAAATAACATGATTGATTTCCTCTGTCACAATGATGAAAGTTATAATAACAGAAGACATGAAGCTGCAGAGAGAGGATGGATATATTCTTACCTCTACTTTGTGATAAAATGAAAATACAATATTAAATTGTAATTGTTAAACACATTGTTTATTTCATTTACTGAGGTTTTAAAGATTATTTACAACATGTGTACATAAGCAGTGGAATAATAGGATATCTCTAGGTCATTAAACTGTCTTCAGTTTAATTTTATTAATACAAAAAATAGGTCATAGAAAATGTTTAATTGTGTATTTCAGCAGAGTGGGGGGGCACGGTGCTGCTGACCTGGGGTCAGTGGGACATCATCTGGGCAGGTTTAGGGGAAGAAGGAGAATATAAACTGTTATAATCACAGCTATTAAGATTAGAACACTAATATTGTTAACAATCAATCTATACAACATGCTTTTGTTCCTTTAAAAAACATATTGTTTTATTAGTACAGAAAAATTAAGACTTATTTTAAATATATGAAATAATATGATTAAATTACATCAGCTATATATAATTTACTTGTTAACTTACTAATGTAACATTACTGGGGGCTAAAGGAACAGCTTCATCTTATTTAACTGGCCAAGGTCCTCTTTATTTAATCTCCGACGGTGATCTCCAACAAATGTAAAAGTATAGTTTCTGGATCCTTTTCAGCTAATTTGCTAGCAGGCTGCTGGAGCAACGCAACCGAACAGCGCGTAAATACGAAGTGCTCCGTAAATACGAAGTGCTCCGTAGGCTAGACCGTCTCATTTCGTAGGCCGCTCGGTCCAGCCTACGCGGTCTCGTTGGTCGCATCCTGCGTCGACCGCGTAGGCTGCGTACCCCGAAGGATACAACCCCTGAATTGAGACACGGCCTGAGAGTTACGTCATCTCCATTCACTCCAATGGACCACTTTTTTACAGCAATGGCGGATCGTGGAGCCTCTCAATCGTTCCCCCGGAAGTTAGCGCCAAGGCTAGCAGAGCTGTAGAGTTGCAGCATAATAGACCGTTCGTGACAGACTTTTAAATCTAAGAAGAAGTTTAAAGATTTATATTGCGGATATTATCAGTACATCTGATTCAAATTAACATGTGTATTAAAGGATGTCAGTGGATTACCTCTAAATTAGTAGATTTAGGGAACATTTACAGATAACAGATTAAGCTAGGATACCGAATCAAGTTAGCAACACACGTTGAACAGCCTTTTAATTGTAAATTCCGTTCTCTTAATGTCATTTCGTCCAACGTTGTTGAATTAGAGAAGAGGGGCTTCTAAACGGGATTGCGGGGGTGGAGGGAGTTAAATATTAGATAAATATAACTTTGGTGCGTGTAAGAGTGAGTGTTTTTAGCAGAGCCATATTGTGTCCTTGTGATTCTGTTGATTATTACCTGTCTGTATAATGTTGCAGCTCAGCTGATTTTGGATTGATGGCAAAGGGAGAGGGACTTAAGTGAGAGTGAAAACACAAGGTAAGTTTAATACTACTGTTTTATATAGGTAAACGCCTTATCTCCCCAAGGCAATTTCCCATCCAATAGGTGTGCTATATAGGTGTGTATAACCCTTTCTCCTGTCTGTTACTCCCTCTTTCAGCACAAGAACCAGAGGGGGATTCAATGGAGCCTGAATACCTGCACTGAGACCCTCACCCTGCAGCGTCAGGTAAAAAAAAAGTGATTTAGCCTTCCCAAACCTGAGCCTCACGCGCCGCCTATGGAGAGCGCGTATGTTTTGGATTAGGCCAACCGACTAACTCAAACATATCTAGGTTAGGTTGAACCAGCTTTGTAGTACAGGCCCCTGGTGCTCTAATCACCCAGTGCCAAAAATATGCCTTCAAAATAAAAGCATAGAAACTACTTTAATTTATGACACTAACTAAGAATACATATAAATAAATGATAATAATAAACACTATAAACAGCAAGAAAATAAATGTTACACTATTAAATAATATAAAGAGATATATATAGCTCCAACAAACATCATATGTGTAATTCGTGGCACAATTCAAACGGGATCAAAAGATAAGTTTTCTCTGTCCATTGACTTCAATGTATAATTTTTCCGAAATAAGGTCCCATGGAGGCTCCTGGAAGGGGAGGGACTTCGCCTCTCTATATCGTTTTGGTATTTGCAGTGTTATTTTGTTGCGTTTGTTTTTTGGGGTTTGTGTGTTGTATTTAGTTTGCATAATTTCTGTAAATGCAGCGTTTTTCTGTTGTATTTGTTTTCAGGGTTTGTTTGTTTTTCATTTAATTATTTGCAGCTGTTTCCTGCTTGTGTATGCGTTTTGGGCTTTGGGCCGTTGTGCAGCGTTTGCACCTGCCGGCCACCGTAATTTACATTGAAAAGCTTAGCAGAAATGGCCACATGGGGGCGACAGCTATATTCAAAATAATTTCCACCAGATTTAATTTAAATGAGTTTAAAAGGTATTTTTTTTTAATACATTTATTTACAATAAAAATTGGGGCTGAAATTCAACCACATTGTAATTTAAAAAAAGAAAATTCTAAACACGATTCTACTGGAAAATACATTATAGTATTTTGTCTGTGCAGTGATACTACATCATGGCACTATAACTTCTATTTACTTTAACATCACTGTTAATCTATAGCTTCAGTACAGTTACATTACTCCTGTTGAGACTAGCTTCTGAATTTGTTCCACATTCATTTAAACCACTGCACATTTCAACCAATCACCAACATCCTACAGCCTCAGTGTGTGACCTCATGAAAGAGTATATAGGCTTAGTGTGAAACACTGGTGCTCAATAAGACTTACAGTTAATAGAAGAAAAAAAAAAGGTGGCCTCAGAGGAAGAAATTAAAGATTTGAAACTTGATTTAGTTCAGCACAGCATGTCACAATGTTCAAACCGGTTAAAAAGCAGAACAGGCTTTGAAGAAGGACAACCTGGGAAAATGATTGCTAAATTGTGTCTCAATCCAGACCTGATTATACAGTAATACTTTCAACTTGTAATATGTTGTTTCAAAGTCTAATTAAGTCTCTGAAGGCTAAAATATCAGCATGTCTGTATCAAAATAGCACAACATATCATACATACAGTGTCATAGTCTGATAGAGTGAAAAATACTACGATTAAAAATACTTTTTGGGTCGAGTTCTGTATCAAACAACAATTGTCATATTCAGCTGTAACAGTCCATAGATAAAAACACATCAAAGCAAATATATAAAAATGAACCCTGTGTTGAATAAAGCTACAGTTACCTCAATAACCCTACAGCAAAGATTGATATGATCTGTTACATAACACCTACAGAAGCACTAGGCGTACTTCCATCAGCTGAGTCAAAACATGTTAAGTACCTAAAAAAACTATTGAACATATTGTACATTGGTCTAAATGCTGATCTTTTTATACATATATAAACATTTCAAATGTGTGCATATAAAACAATTATGCACAAAACAGTTCTATAATATATTTGAACCTTATGATGATGGGCATTAAAGCTAACGCTGCTACTTTTTCAGCATCCTACACTTATGTCAAAGAACAACGAGTCCTTCTACCAAAAACTAACGTTACTTTTAATAGTAGTACATAATTGGTGTATCAAAATCTAATAATAATACTCTGGAGCAATGAAAGGATAACACAGATTTCCAAGGTTTCACATTCAAAAACCCACATACATGCCTGACGATACGGAAACCCTAATATGCAAGTGTGACGGCAAAAGAAATAAAACATTTGGTGGTTAATTTTCCAAGTCCGATCTAAATTGGTTTTCATTTATGTTTATGACTTAAGGAAAAGGTTTGGCTAGGATAATCAATCCATATTACTAAAGAGATATTACAACAACAAACAAACAAACAAACATAAAACACCCAAAACCTCCCAATACTTTTCCCCCCAACTATCATTGATTTTTTAGAGGAACTTATAACATGACAACTTTTGTTCCACCCTTTACCAGAGAAAACCATTTAGATCGACTTAGAAAATGAATCACCAGAATTTTCTTTTCTCACTTGCCTCCCTGGGCTTCTGAAGATAACAAATACAAAGATTGATAGAAAAGACTACAAGTGTTTCATGCACTAAAAAGTCCATACAGAAAGAGAAAGTGTCGCTGCAGTCTTCAATCGACTGATTCACTGTTAAAGTAAATGAACATCACTCTCCAGTGTGTTACCTGTCCTTTTATTTCTGCCTCAATGCTGTCCATAAAGCGCATTGTGATCTACAGGATGTGTGTCCATCTCAGTGATGCAGCAGCTCAGCATCATGCTGCCCCTGATACAGAGAACTGACGCTGCCCTTGCAGGCTGAATGTGCTTGAGACTGAGGAACACGTGGTGAAGCTGTATGAAAAGGTGCATCAAGGCAGAGCTGCGGTTTGCTTTTATGCATCTGTCGCCTCACAGAGTCTTTTACTTTAAGTCTTTTAACACTGGCTGGTTTTTTCTGGGCAGATGAAACCCTCCTGGTCTTTTCCTCCTGCCGCCTGCTTCTCCCCGTCGGCCTTCTTGTGTTCCTGGTTGTTGCTGTTTGAAGGGCCCTGGAGTTTGCGCTGGCGCTCAACACTGTGCCACATGCCGTAGCCAAAGTAGATCAAGAAGCCTAGGATAATGGAAGAAATGTGAGATGCTAAAAAAAACTGGCTACGGAAACACATTTTTTGTGATTGAGTTGGACATTTTTGGAAATGCTTGCCTTCTTGCTTAAATTAAGATCTGAAGATCAATACAACTCTCATGTATTTTCACTAAACATGAAGCAAGAGGCAGTAGGCAGTTAATTAGCTTGACAACAACACCCAAATTAGGTAGTAGGACTTAATCTGAAGGTAAATAGTTTACTGACCATATTATTGGACGCAGTAGATGCTAAGGCTAACATAGCTTCTCAGGGACCAAAGCAATTTTCTTTTATTTGGACAATCTAACCTGCGACAACAGAACTACTAAGGGTTTAAGGACTATGACTGTTCGTAGATGTTGTTGACTTTGATATGCTGCCTTTTAAAGCATTTACTTTTAAATATGATGTGTTTTAGTTTTACAGGTTATTGTTATCAGGGCAATAAAGCTAGCTAATATATGATATGCTAACGTCAAACAATATGACAGGAGGTCACTGCTCCCTGAATAGACAGAGTACCTTCAGACAAGGCCAGGATAGCAGTTTGCTATGTCCGCTCCTTAGCCTATCATGTACAATTTGTTAGAGTGCTTGCCCATTATCACGGTAAAAGGACTACAATGGAGGCGTTTCAGGCAGGGGGGTTTTGCGTGTAGGAGAGAAACTCCCTCTTGGCCTTTGCAGACCATTTATATGCGCGAAAACCTATATAACACACTATCGGACTACCCACAAGCATAATAGGGCTTTACACGGGACTCACCCACAGCCATCCACACAGAGAAACGTATCCAGGTATCTCCACTCAGCTGCACCATGAGGTAAATATTGACAAATACGCTCACAATTGGCAGAAAAGGCAGAAGGGGAACCTGTGTAGCAAAAAAAACATCAATGTATTTGTAATGGATCTCTGATCCCATAATGCACCAATTGAGTTGCCACCTACCATGAAGGAGACCTTCTTGGTGGTCTGAGGCTGCCTGCAGACCATGAACACACAGCCGCTGAAGATAAGCAGGCATACAAATAGCGAGGCCAGGATCCACCCCTCCAAATCAAGGATGTTGTAGATGTGGTACGTGGTGAGATAGCTCATCACGCACACTACCAGCACTGCGGTTTGAAAACACACATTTAATTCTGAATTTTTTTTATCACATAGGTAAAATAATTTGTTTTACCTTAGCTTGCTTACCGAGCACACAGACAGACATGTTGACCACGCTGGAGGAATGCTCAGAGGGAGAGGCAGGCGGGTGCAGGACGGCCTGCAGGGTGGAGCTGCCCCCCTTCAGCATGTTAAGGTGAGACTCAGACTCTGTGAGGTCAGACTCCCCCTCCTCAGAGGAGAGATAGTCCCTCTCACCGGGGCCTGCCCGCCGCTCCATGGCTCCATCGGGCTGGTACCTGGACAACACAGGAGTTAAAAATGAATGTCATAAGTGGGCAAAATAATACAGGATAATGTTCAGTGTTTTCAGTGGAAGAAACACTACCTGGATATATACAGTATCCTTTATTCTGCTCCAAAAAGCTATTGTTTCAAATGTTTGCTATTGTGTATAACAAAACATAGCATGCTTTTTTCCCCATATAAATTAGTATAATATCCAAGATACAAAATCCTTCTACAAAAAAACACATCTTCAAATTAATAAATGAAAACAATAATCATAATAAGCATACAACTTTGATTTAAAAACATTATATTAGTAATAATAAGACCAACAACTTGTCATGCTTTTTTTCTATACAAACAAACATAATAGCAATGACACAAGATCACTCTTAAATGACAAACCACAGTACCGAAACCGCACTCCTTAAAATCACAAATGACCTTCTCCTCTCCTCCGACGCCGGTAACCTCAACATCCTCATCCTCCTTGACCTCAGCGCTGCTTTCAACACCATCAATCACTCCATCCTCCTCACCCATCTTGAAACCACCTTCAACATCACCGGCACTGCCCTCTTTTGGTTCACATCATACCTCTCGGACAGAAACCAGTTAATCTATATCAATAACTGCAAATCCCCCACCGCTCCCCTCCCCCAAGGTGTCCCCCAAGGTTCAGTTCTCGGCTCCCTCCTCTTCATCCTCTACCTGCTTCCCCTTGGTCACTTAATCCGCCGTCATGGATTTCAATTCCACTGCTTTGCCGACGACATCTAGCTTCTCATCTCCACCAAGTCCATCTCCACTGCTACCCACTCCATCCTGACAAACTGCATCACTGAAATCAAATCCTGGCTCCAACTCAATTTCCTGAAACTCAACTGCGATAAATCTGAGATAATAATCATTGGACCAAAAAAGCTCACCACTCCTATCCATAACTTCCCCCTCAACATAGACGGCTTCCCAGTTCAAACCTCCCCTCACATCCGGAACCTAGGCATCATATTTGACCAAACCCTCTCCTACAACAAATACATCAAACAGATCACCAAGACAGCCTTCTTCCACCTCAAAAACATCGCCCGTCTACGTCCATCCCTCTCCCCCACTGCTGCGGAAACCCTCATCCATGCCTTCATCACCTCCCGTCTGGACTATTGCAACAGCCTCCTCTATGGTTCACCTGCAAAAATCCTCAACAAACTTCAATACATCTAGAACTCTGCCGCCCGTCTACTCACCCACACCCAAATCCGTGAACACATTACACCCGTCCTCATCAAGCTTCATCAAACTGGCTCCCCATCCCCCAGAGAATTCAGTACAAAATCCTCCTGATGACGTACAAAGCCCTCCATAACCTGGCCCCATCCTACCTGACTGACCTCCTCCACAGACACACTCCCACTCGCTCCCTCCGCTCTGCAACCTCCTGTCCCTCCCCACCCGGACCAACCTCAAGTCCTGGGGCGGCAGAGCCTTCTCCGTTGCTGCACCCACCCTCTGGAACTCACTACCCCAATCCATCAGAGATTCTTCCTCCCTCACAGCATTCAAAACATCACTCAAAAACCCACCTGTTCAACACTGCATTCAACCACTGACCCCCCCCCCCCCCTATTTTCTGTTTTGTTTATCTCTTTTTGTATTTGTTTTATTCTCTGTCAAAGCGTCTTTGAGTTTCCTGAAAAGCGCTATACAAGTCTCATTTATTATTATTATTATTATTATTATTAAATTAAATAAAAAATTAAGTTAAAAAACACAAAATATTCAATAAAAAAAGGAAATAATATATATATATATTTTTTTATAATAATAATAACAATAATAAAAGACCAACAGAAAAATAATACTATTACTTGTATAACTCACATCAAAAGGCTTACATATTGAGGAAGACATGACTCCCAATCTCACTTTCGTTATGTAATAGTGGGGTGGTTTAGTTTTACTTCACATAACAAACAGTTTAAACCAAGGAACAAACAGGGTTTCTGTGTTTGCTGCTGCTGTGGTGATGAATCGCCTCGGTGCAGAGGTGTACAGCAGCTCCAGAGTTTAGAAATTACAGGAAGTAAACACCTCCATTCACTCAAGCTGCCACTACACACTCATACAATGGGAGCATTCACAGATTTTACATCGGCAGTGTGATGCAATAACACTAATCATACCTCTGGGTTTTTAGAAAAGGGAAACTATTTCCCAATATTGCACCAAATAAGATTTCTTATTTATTTATAGATGTACCCACCTGAGGATCAGTACACACACAGCGACCAGCGAGTAGGCCAGCAGAGTTCCAATGGACATCATGTCAACCAGCGCCTTCAGGTCAAACAGGAACGCCATGATGGCTACAGCAAGCAAAAATAAAGTCATTAGCACAACAGCATTATACATTGAAAGAGCATTTATAAGAAATAGGATAAGTACTGATTACTGGAACAGTCAATCTTAGCACATAAAACATTTACACCCACAACAATAGAGGGTGCAGGAATGAGTCCTAAAAGCTGAAATAAGTTAGCATTTGAGTACTCCCAGGTTCCCTCGTCTCAAATTTAGAATGTGTTTTTGGTTAGATGCCTGAAATCTGGTATGTGCTTAACACAAGCATCATACATCAGTTAATACTCCACTTAAGTGTCTGAAGTTTATATGTCTTGAAAACAGCAGTTGCTAAAAAGTGACTAAATAAGACTATCAAACGTTATCATGCTGAACATTAGCCGCTTATAGCTTAGCGGTAGCGATGCGAAGCCATGTGACATTGTGATGTAGTTTGTTTATAGCCGAACATTCACTTTTTTCTTCTGGTGAGTGCATTTACTCCTCCATTGGAGTCCTTTTTCATAACATTTGTTTCCACAGTTCTTATTTTCTGCAATATTCCAAAATCCAATAGAAAAATCCCATTGCTTTTATCTTCCGGGTCGGCCAACACATATACCTCATCACTGCACCACCCTATAATAGTCGAGCAATTACAAATGGCAAAACTGCTTTCTGGCGCACCATTAGGGTTGGGTACCGAGAACCGGTTCCGGTTAGGAACCGGTTCCAACATTTCGATTCCAACGGCATCATTTAGAAATGTGAATTTCGGTTCCGCTTTTCGATTCCTGAGGAGATGTTTCTCGCCGCTCTCCGTAGCCTCCTGTATGACTGCAGCGGGGCGGGAAATGTAGCGTTGTATCTACATTTCCTACAGTGTAACCTGAGACCAGGGCCGGCCCGTCGCACTGGCATTATAAATGTTCGCCTAGAGCGCCAGATCTGTGGAGGCGCTGCGCTGACAGCTCTGGGAGAAAAAATAAATGTTTTGACCGTTGGGGCTCATCCTAATTTTCGGCCTTGATGTAACAACATTCATAATTAAGTAAATGTAACACCCTTTTCATCCCGGTTACACTTTTCATTTGCCCTGTACGATGGGCGCTGCAAGTGATGAAAATGGGGGATGTTGGCTTATCTGGCAACCGCAGCTCACAGCCAAAGTGCGCGTGAGCGAGGGAGAAAGGGAGGGTGCACTGGAACCGGCGCTGTTGTTATTAGCATCTGGTGCTAGCTGCTCTAACGGAAGAAGAAGAAGATGTTTCTACAATGATGTGGAGGAGAGTCCTCTCCGGTCAGACTGAGGCTGATAACTACAGCTCAGTGAGGTAAAGGACTCTGAGTGTTTAGATAGTTCACTTTAGTCTAAGTTATCTCAGACGTTTTGATCACAATTTATGTAAACACATATTTCCAAGGCACTCTTTTATAATTATTGGGATAAAACAGGTTTGAAATCATTCCAATGTATACTATAGGACAGTAAACCAGACATATCGTTTTAAACTGGAGAGATCAAAAAATATGCATAAATAAAATAGTAAAATAAGATGTGAATGAACAACAAAAATAAAATGCGTTACATGTAGGCTATTTGTTATTTAATTATTAAAATGTAAACCGATCTTTTTCATATGGGTGTTTAGAGTTGTACCCCCTAGATCTAGTCTCTAGTAATTCTGCGTGTGCACCAGATTGAAGCATTTTACTTCAAAATGTTCAAACATTTCTTCCCGGTATGCCTGAGAAGGCAGATATGCTTGTTTTTCTCAACAAGAACTGTTTTTAAAAGTTGGACTGTTGCACTGTTGTAGCTTCAGTGGTTCTCAGGTTAAAGTTACATAGCAGTGAATATAAACAGACTGATTAATGTGAATATTACTTTAAACTAACCTGTGTAAAAGTTTCTCGAATAAATGTAATTTTTTTGGTGGAAGAAGCATGTATCATTTTTTTACCCTGCCCCTCAAAGAATCGGAATCGAGAACCGTTAAGAACCGGAATCGAAAAGTAGAATCAGAATCGGAATCGTGGAAATTCAAACGATACCCAACCCTACGCACCATCCAGCAAATGAACATGAACAGATAAATTAAACTTCATGCAGACATGATGTAGGCCTATTCACAATAAAAAATAAACATAAAAGAGCATCATGTTTCTCTAGGCGGACAGCTGTAATCATCCCCATAGCGAGTGTCATTTGATGTGAGATACACAGTGGTGTTCCCTCGCTTGTATCTCAGCACCAGACTGCAGTATGAAGCGGATCTCAAAGTCCAAACAAAGAGCAGGGGTATGTACGCTGCTCACAACATTATATTAAAACAAAATTGAACATAATTGTAATTGTTCATAATATACATCAACGACATTTGCAGAGTATCAAATATATTGAAATTTATTTTATTTGCAGATGACACTAATATTTTTTGTTCCGGTGACAATTTGAAAGAGCTAATGGAAGTGATAACAGCAGAAATGATTAAAGTAAAACATTGGTTTGACACAAACAAATTATCATTAAATATAAGCAAAACAAAGATTATGTTATTTGGAAAACATAAAACAAATCCACAGATACAATTAATACTAGATAACATACACATAGAAAGAGTATATGAAATTAAGTTCCTTGGTGTGGTTTTAGACCACAAAATCAGCTGGAAACCTCATATCAATCATGTAAAAGCAAAACTGGCTAACTAAAACTATCGAATATTGGGAAAAGCCAGATACATTCTGGACTATAACTCATTGTATATATATATAACACACTAATATTGCCATATCTGATTTACTGCGTGGAGATTTGGGGAAACACGTACAAAACCAACCTACAGCCGTTATGCACATTACAAAAAAGGGCTATAAGAGTTATCAATAATGTTGGATATGTTGAACACACTAATGTATTATTTTTGAAGTCACACATATTGAAGTTCATTGATCTGGTTAAATTTAAAAAGGCACAAATCATGTACAGAGCCAGACATAATCTACTTCCTAGGAAATTAAAAACATTGTTCGTAGACAGAGAGGGTGGGTATAATTTGAGAGGAAATCTACATTTTAAACAACTCAAGGTCAGAACAACTCTGAGAAGTATGAGTATAACAATCTGTGGGGTGATTTTATGGAATGGTTTGGAGCAGGAGTTAAAACAAAGCACAAGCATAATTCAGTTTAAAAGGATGTACAGAAACACTTTTTTGGAAAGATATGAGAATGAAGAAAGGTGATTGAAGATGAGAAATTATTGTATATATGTATAAATGTAAATGTATGTAGGAATAACTTGTATAATGATTTAAAGGACAATCATTGATCAAGTGAGGGGTGGGAATTAATAAGCATTTGCTTCCTCCTACTCCCTTTCGGACACATATGATTTATTATTATTATTATTATTAATATGAAGACTTTTTTTTCTTGAATATACAAATATTACCATGAATGTGGATAAATACTGTATTATAACAATACGGTATTCTATTTTTCACATTTGTTATTTTTTATTTGTTATTTTTTAATCTGTTCGAAATAAAGACTGAAAAGAAAGAAAAGAAAGAACACAATTGCCCCAGCACCTGAGCACAGTGAGCATGATACAACCACATACCACACTATATTGTGAGTTTTAGAAGTTGATGTGCACCACACCCAACCCAGTCTCACGGCATTTCGTGTTATAGTCACAACATTTAATCTATTGATTCGTGTTCACCATCACAATTTTCCCCTTTTTTTCATGTCACACAGAACGATTTTAAAAGCAATGTATTCTATTGGTAGTATGTTTCGTGCCTGCAACACGTCTTTTTGTCCGGTCGGGTCTTGGAAGACCGGAAGCTGGTTCATAAAGCTGATTCTGGGGTTCATAAAAACATCTTCTTACTCAATATCAAGCCACGATTATTGTTTTTATTTTAAATCGTATTATGTCTGACTTTATTTGTCGTCTCGTCTGTGAGGAAAATAAATGGGGCTCAGAGCCTCAACATACTGAAATCTGTATTTTTTTTAATCTTTTTTTCCTTTTAATTTGTTATTCTTTTCTAAATGACACACTGTTATTTACTTAACAATAACACACAATCATCCTTGTTTTTATTTATTTGTTTAATTCCATAATCTCTGGCTTTTTTGGCATCCGTCAGGAACTAAATTTCAAAATAAAAATAAGCGGAAACAGACGTGGGCCTATATGGGACATTTCGAGCATGGCATCAATGCGATACACAGCCACTGAACTGATTACCCAAGATCCTCAGCTATGGTTTAAGCTCGGTGATTGAATGTTTTAGCCGCAATGCATGTTGGGATATGGTGTTAATACGATATGAAATCTGAAAAACATTTTGGAGTTTTGGATGGCCGAAGACACTACACTACCCTTAATCCCCAGCTATCGTTTGGGACTACGGTCCCCGTGATTAATCTTCAAGCTCTGGGATAGGATGTTGGAGTGGCAGTGCGCCAAGGTTACAGCGAACGTCAAACAGCTCTTTGAAATCAAACGAAACCACGGCAGACTATGACTATCCAAAACTGGACTCGAACGCCCCCCCAGAACTACACATGCTGGCTATTGTGTTTCGCAACATGTTCTATGGCACGTCTCCACTGGGAATTGTAGTTTTAAAAGACGTTTTCGTTTTTCCCAACATTAGAAGTTGCCAGTATTAAACTGTGTACAGCCCTGGGGCCTGTACTACGAAGCTGGTTCAACCTAACCTGGATATGTTTGAGTTAGCCGGTTGGGCTAATCCAAAACATACGCGCTCTCGCTAAACGGTACTACGACGCGGGTTATCAAGTGGATCGCTCAAGCCAGCCGTGTTCTATCTAGTTAGGTGCATGTTCACATGAAAGGGGTGGTATTTGGAGCATTCGACCAATCACAAACATGGAGAAGCATACTGACAGCGCAGCGTCATACTTCCTGAATGAAAAGTCAACTATAATATTAGACAAATATCAAGAAGTTAAACTTTAAACATCCATGACTTAAACACTTTATCCAGGATAAAAGCCACATAGCTGCACCTGCAAAGTGAATACAGCTGGTAAAAGAAAAAGTGTTTGAATGCATACATTAACAGGTTTATGATATCACTGCCCCGTCTAAAACACGAGTGGATCTGACTTTAATTACATTTGTCTCGAGTGTTTCGTCAACTTAATGTGTTGCTTAAAATAATACTTCTGCATACAGTATGTGACACTGAGTGTTGCACGGCCAGATACGGCTCAGCTGACTCAGATAAGAAAATATATGATACATTATGAAGTGATATGCCGCGGACTGTACTTAATGGACTCTGATCCGGTTACTTATGTTGTGGCAGATATTTAAGTAAGCTTTCTTAACGCTAATGTTATAATAGTCAGATTGCTCTGAAGATGGAGGTGATATTCTATTAATGTTCACGTTCACACAGTCGGTGATTTTTGCCGGCCGTCTTTCCTGCAACGGCAGCTTTTCTGTATTTCCTTTCTCCTGTAATATGACTTGATCGCTTTAAACTCCGCACACTGAGGTCTGATTGGTCAGCAGGCAGTGCTTTCACTGAGTTGAGCTCTTAGCCTGCAACCTAACCTGGGGCCTATACTACGAACCTGGTTCAACCTAACCTGGATATGTTTGAGTTAGCCGGTTGGCCTAATCCAAAACATACGCGCTCTCGCTAAACTGTACTACGACGCTGGTTATCAAGTGGATCGCTCAAGCCAGCCGTGTCCTATCTAGTTAGGTGTGCGTTCACATGAAAGGGGTGGTATTTGGAGCATTCGACCAATCACAAACATGGAGAAGCGTACTGACAGCGCAGCGTCATACTTCCTGAATGAAAAGTGAACTTTAATACTAGTCAAAAATGAAGAAGTTAAACTTTAAACATCCATGACTTAAACACTTTATCCAAGATAAAAGCCACATAGCTGCACCTGCAAGGTGAATACAGCTGGAAAAAGAAAAAGTGTTTGAATGCGTACATTAACAGGTTTATGATATCACTGCCCCGTCTAAAACACGATCTGACTTCAATTACATTTGTCTCGAGTGTTTCGTCAACTTATGTGTTGCTTAAAATAATACTTCTGCATACAGTATGTGACACTGTGAGTGTTGCACGGCCAGATACGGCTCAGCTGACTCAGATAAGGAGATATATGATACATTATGAAGTGATATGCCGCGGACTGTACTTAATGTACTCTGATCCGGTTACTTATGTTGTGGCCGATATTTAAGTAAGCTTTCTTAACGCTAATGTTATAATAGTCAGATTGCTCTGAAGATGGAGGTGATATTCTATTCATGTTCACGTTCACACAGTCGGTGATTTTTGCTGGCCGTCTTTCCTGCGACGGCAGTTTTTCTGTATTTCCTTTCTCCTGTAATATGACTTGATCGCTTTAAACTCCGCACACTGAGCTCTGATTGGTCAGCAGGCGGTGCTTTCACTGAGTTGAGCTCTTAGCCTGCAACCTAACCTGGTCCCGACCAGGTTAGCTGCTTAGCATATATTACCATGGAGATCTAGCCTGCTAAAAAGAGAACCAGCTTCGGATGACCGGAAAGCCGGAGTTTTCCCTGAATTTAGCCGGCTAAGCGAAAATCCTGCTTCGCAGTATACCCCCCTGGTCCCGACCAGGTTAGCCGCTAAGCATAAGTTACCATGGAGATCTAGCCTGCTAAAAAGAGAACCAGCTTCGTAGGACCGGAAAGCCGGAGTTTTCCCTGAATTTAGCCGGCTAAGCGAAAATCCTGCTTCGTAGTATACCCCCCTGGAGGTTTAGGCGATAGGAAACAAATTGGTGTGTACAAATTTAAAACATATAATTAATACATGGTAGGGGTGTAACGGTTCACAGAAGTCACGTTTCGGTTCGTACCTCGGTTTGGAGGTCACGGTTCGGTACGGTTCGGTACAACAACAAAAAAGCAAAAAAAAGTCCCAAATGCATAATTCCAGGTTTGTTGTTATTTATGTTTGAACAGTAGTGCAAGTTTCAGTTTAAAAATAAAGAACTCTGACATTTTGAATAATTAACTGTTATTGTGTTATTATACCGCACTGTGAATGAATCAAAGTAAATATATAAGTCATCATGAACACATCTGTCCATCAGACAGAGGGCTGCTGTGCCTTCTGTCATCATTAATGGACGTCTCTTTAAAATGACCGCTCAGAGGAGAGGAGTTCTCATTTCTCTAACCGCCTGCTGCTTCCCCTCCTCTCTCCTCGGTTCCCCTCCTCGGCTCCTCCGCTCGCATCTCCTGAGGGCGGGACTAAGTATCGAGGATAGGAGTCGAGGAGGGGAGTCGAGGAGGGGAGTTCGAGAAAGGGCCCATGTCCCATGTCCTCTAGGGGGCTCCGTAGAAAATCACTTGTGTCCATAATGCGCAGCATTAATATATACCCACATGACAGCTCATTGTTACTTTGTAATTCTACTCCACTACAATTCAGAGGTTAACCTGGTATTTTTACTCCACTACATTTATTTTAGTTACTTTGCAGATTCTGATTAATGATGTGAAATATAAACAACCCTTAAATCAGGCTTTAGTTACCCCTGAGTAAAATTCAGGGAAGGTGATTGTCAAGTGCCAACAATCTCTATAGCCGCGTTCACACTGCGGTACTTTTCCCACAAAGGTTCATGCGAACTTAGTTCATGATCGCGTTCACACCAAAAAGAGCCGGTACTAAAAAGTTCATGCGAACCTTTTTACCCCCTCGAAAGTCCCTGCTAGAAAGCAGGGACTTTCGAGCGGCACTTTTTTGAGAAAAGAGCTATATTCCTGATTGGCTGGGCGAATTGCAAACCACGCCCCGTAAAACTCCCAAAAAGTTTTGTGAAGCCGCCATTTTATTATCCTCGCATTAGCATTATTAGCATTAGCATTAGCCCAGCGCAGAAACGCAGAGAGACTAATTTATGGCAACACAAAATAAAACATGGGAGCGGTGGAGATGAGGAGGTGTCGGCGTTCTGGCGATTTACTCGGAAGGCTTCAGTAGAAGCTGCTGGGACTCCCAGCAGCTTCTACTGAAGCCAGTCCCCAACTCCGGGGACTTCCGGCCGGGGACTTTGGGCGGCAGTATACGCCGTGAAGTGGGTTGCGGCCTGCCAGTAAACCCAAAGCAGAAGAAGAAGAAGTGTCGTCAGCGGCTTCATTTGCCTAATCCACCCCCAGGGACTTTTTCTGGTGTGAACGCAATCTGTACTTAGTTCATGCGAACTAAAGAGTTCGCATGAACTAAGTTCGCATGAACCTTTGTGGGAAAAGTACCGCAGTGTGAACGCGGCTTATAAGGTATATTCATTACTCGTTATTCTCTACTAATAGTTAATTAAAGACTGTATATAATGGTTATTTTGCACATCCCTTTCAAGATTTCAAGATTTTCTAAGGTTTATTGACATATCATACACACATAATTCAATAACGTGCTTTAACCACTAGGCGGCGCACACAAGGTACACACAGCCATAATAACTTTGTATTATCAGTGTAGGACACTTGTGTATGTACAACATCTGAAGATGTGTAGTTTTATTCATGTTTTCACATAATTTTCAGGATATTGCTATATTATTTCACATGTTTTACTTCTAATATCTGATTTGTAAAAAATCACAGATAGAAAGGTATATCCATCATTTAATGGTAAGCTATTGAAATTCTGAATCCATAGGTGTGTGTCCCATCACCCAAAACCCCTGACTATTCTTTCAACGCATTATTGTATTTACATTCTTATATTCAAATAAAATCAGCAATATCTTTAAAAACTACAAGTCCTTTTCTAGCAGCTGTGCACCGTTATGGTGTAAATACAGCCTAGCTACCAATTGGATCAAATATAAAAATCAGCCGAATTATTATTGATACTGCAAGGAGACGTATTGTGTGAAGATATACATGTATGTAATGTATACTTCCTCGCTCTTGAGGCATTTGGCAGGCATTAGGAGTGTTTCTACACGGACCACTATTGCGGTAAGCATGTTGTAACTTCCGGTTGTTGTTTTCATCTCCGGGTATCCCGCGTGCCTGTTCTGTTGCTGATAGCTTATTATCTTAACTTAATCGATCGTTTTAAAACTCTTGATCACGGCAACTGCCTGACATTGTAATCACACGTTACTACAGCTTAAGCACTCACAACTCTCCTTCTCTTAGCGACTGTAACTCCACAGTTGCCTACGCTCTTTTCGGGTTTGCTAACGGTAGCTACTTTAGCTTGATAGCTACAGTATAGCCATGGCTCTTTCCAAACCCTCGGGTGCTATTTCCTGCTCTAACTGTCTCATGTTTGGTTACT
Organism: Pseudochaenichthys georgianus; assembly: GCF_902827115.2. NCBI lineage: Eukaryota > Metazoa > Chordata > Actinopteri > Perciformes > Channichthyidae > Pseudochaenichthys > Pseudochaenichthys georgianus. Next base: position 31,940,067 of record NC_047512.1, read on the forward strand.
TCCCTACCTCCTCTACTGGTACCGATACATGTGTTAAATGTAGTATAGTTGTTAGGTTGGAGGCGGGAATCATAGCCATAGAAGCCCGGCTCCGCATCTTAGAAAGTAACTCAGCTACAGTAAAAACCCATGTTAGCCGGTGCGGACCGGCAAAAGGTAGCTCCTCTTAGCCGTCCCCCGGCAACTCCCGAGCAGCAGGGCGACTGGGTGACTGTTCAGAAGGGGCATAACACGAAACCCGCAGGTCCCCACCAACCCGTTCACGTATACAGATATTCCCCACTCAGCGAGACACCCGCTGAGAAGCCAACTCTGGTTATTGGTAGCTCTATAGAGAACCGCAGTGACGCGTCCTAAAACCCGGAAGTAAGTTAGCATTTTTACCACGTCCGGTTCCTTCGATAAAAAGCAATGCAATTTCTCCATAGGATTTTGGAAAATAGCTCCAAATAAGGTCTGTGTTTGACACAAATTGAAGAGACAGATCACGCTTTGTTCTACGACATTAAATAGATCAGCAGTGACCCCGCTGGTGATTTTTGAAGAGTTTACGTGTCTGAAAAACGATGGTTGTTAACAAGTGGCTGAATAGGACTACAGAAGTTGTCCAGGCCGTTTTACGTCATAAGTTTGTTTGCCCTGTTCTGAGCAAGTACCTGCCTCCTGCAAACTGTTCAAACAAACACTTCAACTTGTACCATTTACAATCTGTATGTTTGAATATGGATCTTAAGTTGGCGTGACGTTGAAGCAGCGACCCTGCTGTAGTTCCTTTATAGCATAACGTTAGCATTTTGCTTCTTGCGACTAGATTTATGCTTAGAAAATTATAAAAGTAGGATAGACATGTGGATATTATCCGGCTGAACAAAACGTGATCCGTCTCTTAGATGTGTGTCAACCACAGACCTTATTTTGAGCTATTTTCCAAAATCCTATGGAGAAATTGCATTGCGTTTTTGACGAAGGAACCGGAAGGAGTTTACATACGGGTTTTAGGACGCGTCACTGCGGTTCTCTATTATGAGACACGTGAATTTAGAGACCGAAGCCTCCACAGTCATATGCATTCCGGGGGCCAGAGCGGGCGACGTTGAGGCGCATCTTAAACTGCTGGCTAAAAATAAACGTAAATACAGTAGGATTGTTATTCACGTCGGTGGTAATGATGTTCGTTTAAGCCAATCAGAATGCACCAAACTTAATGTGGAGTCGGTGTGTAGTTATGCTAAAACAATGTCGGACACCGTAATCTTCTCTGGTCCCCTCCCCAATCTGATCAATGATGACATGTATAGCCGCATGTCATAATTTCAGCGCTGGTTGTCTTGGTGGTGCCCAGCAAACAATGTGGGCTTCGTAAATAATTGGACAGCTTTCTGGGGAAAACCTGGTCTGATTAAGAGAGACGGCATTCATCCTACTTTGGAAGGTGCAGATCTCATTTCGGCAAACATTTCAGGGCTTTGTGGACGTAATCCATGACAAACTGGAGTTGAGACCAGGAGGCGGAGTCGTTGTTTTACACGCTTCTCTGCGCTCTCTCCTAGGCAGTCATCCATAGGAATCCCGAACCCAATAAAATACCCAATATTAACGGTGTGTGTGTCTGCCCAAGGACAATTTAAGGTAAAACCTAATAGAGGTGTCATACATAATAACCTAATAAAAGTAAATGTAACAACTACTACAGTGCAACAAAACAGGAAGATTAAATGTGGTCTCTAGACATAAGATCTCTAGCATCTAAAGCAATATTGGTAAATGATTTAATATCAGATTATAATATTGATATATGCTGTCTCACTGAAACTTGGTTGAGACATGAAGAATATGTCAGCATAAATGAGGCCACTCCACCCAGCCATATCAATACTCATATTGCCCGAGGCATGGGCCGAGGAGGTGGAGTTGCAGCAATCTTTGACTCAAGTTTACTTATCAATACTAAACCAAAATTAAATTATACCTCCTTTGAAAGCCTCGCTTTTAGTCTTACGCATCCGACCTGGAAAACTTTGCAGCCAATCTTATTTGTTACAGTGTACCGTGCACCAGGTCCTTATTCAGAATTCTCTGAGTTTTTATCAACTTTGGTACTTAAAACAGATAAAGTAATTATCGTAGGTGACTTTAATATTCATGTTGACGATGATAAAAATAGCCTTACTGTTGCATTTAACTCTATTAGATTCTGTTGGTTTCTGTCAGAGTGTAAATAAACCAACCTACTGCTATAATCACACTCTCGACCTTGTTCTGACTTATGGTATTGAAATTGAGCAACTATTAGTCGAACCGCATAATCCTGCTTTATCCAACCATTTCTTAGCAACTTTTGAAGTACTATTACGAGACTACAAAGCATTAGTCAAAACCTCCTGCAGCAGAAACCTATCTGTTAGTGCTATAGCCAAATTTAAGGAAGAGATTCCACCAATACTTAACTCGATAGCATGTCTGCATGTAAGGGAGGAAACTTATACAAAATGTACACCACCCCAAATTGATCATGTTGTTGATAGTGCTACAGATGCGCTGCGAATAAAATTAGACTCTGTTGCTCCTTTGAAAAAGAAGAAAATAAAACAACATAGATGAGCTCCATGGCATAATGCCGAAACCCGCAAAATAAAGCAAAAGTCGAGACAACTTGAAAGGATATGGCGTTCCACTAAACTTGAAGAATCTCGTTTAATTTGGCATATTACTCTCAATGAATATAAGAAAGCACTGCGTAAAGCGAGAGCAGCCTATTACTCTTCATTAATAGATGAGAATAAGAATAATGCAAGATTTCTTTTCAGCACTGTAGCCAGGCTGACAGAGAGCCATAGCTCGATTGAGCCTTCTATTCCCATAGCACTCAGTAGTAATGATTTGATGTGCTTTTTTAACGATAACATTTTTACTCTTAGAAACAAAATTAATGACCTCTTGCCTTTGACCAGTATAGTGTTATCAACAGCTCCCGGAAACGTAAGTTCTAAATATTACACTAGATAGTAAACTAGAATGCTTTTCCATTAAGCCATTAACCTTAAACAATTAAATTCAATGATTCTTTCTTCTAAACCAGGGGTATTCAACTAAAATTCAACGAGGTCCAGTTAGAGAAAATCTCCCCATGCAAAGGTCCGGAACATCAAAATGTCTAAGTTGCTTTATGAATTAGTGTGATATATATCAAATAAAGAAAGTACAATTCAAAAACAACTATTTATTGTCAATTAGCATTGAACTATACAGATATACAGTAAATACTGTGGATATGTGTAATGTTCCTCTCGGGCTGCATTTAAAATGAAATAGAGAAAATAAATAAAATAGCTTTTGAAAATATGTGCATCTTAAAAGTGCTTGATTTTAGATAAATAAAATAAAGTGTAGCAGCAGCTTGAGTTTTTCTTTTTCTTTGTTAACCATTTCACATCATGACTTAACAGTTTCAGACGATTATAGAACAATATCAGTCTTTAAACATCATAACAATTGAACCGTTTCAACGTTTCTCTTTCTTTCCCTCTTATATTGCAGTCCCTCACTCACTTTGTTTAAATTCAGTGCGAGAATTGAGCTCGAGCTTGTCCTGCCAGGAGTTTGTAAATCTGGGCTGAAATGGTGTCAGGGCCATTCTCATACACATGCAGGTGCTCATTGGTTACAGTTAGGCCGCAAGGTTAACCTCGAAAAGTCCTTTAGAAAAGAAATCCCGCTCCACAGAAGTGGAACTACACAATCTTTAGTTCATAAAAAAGAACGAGTCATGCTTATCCACCAAAAAAAAAGTTCGTCGCTAAAATTCCTGTGAATTCTTCTAGGCACGTAATTATTGGCTGAACTAGTCCCTTCAAAGCGTAATAATATCTTGGTCAAAAGTAGTGCCACGGTTCGTCACGTGATCGTGCTCCACCAATTGGGTAGCTGCATATTGTCAACAGAAGTGAAAGATGGCCGCCTACATGGTTACACTAAACCAGACCAAATGGATTCTAAACAGTGCTGTATGCTTGTTTTATGTCATGTTTTGTCATATGTCTTAATACATCACTAAGTCCGAGGTATTTGCGTTATATACGCGGTAGTGATGGCAAAATGAAGCTTTGAATGAAGCTTCGAACCACTTGGACAATTGTGTCGGAAATAGGTTCATTTCTCGAAGCTTCAGTTACAGCGACCTCTCCTGGCGAAGTGCAAGGCTGCAGTGGGTTTAACGTATCTTTGCCTTGAAAAATATTCGATGCACACACACACTAAGACTGAATATCATGTTCTATTTGAAATTAAAGATTGATAATTGTGTGTATTGGGTTATTGAGAAGAGACTAGAGAGTGCTGGACCTTTTTTTGGGCTGAGAGGGCCTTTTATCAGTTATTAAAGTATTAAAGTTGAAAAGCAATGATTAAAAGTGTAACTATTCCGGGCTTTGAACCAGCTGCGCGGAGGACATCGCCGCACCCTGGCCGCCAGCTCTATCCACTGGGCTATCTATTCCTTAGACCATTAAACTGTTTTTAATTTTATATTACTCATTTTCTTTTTGTTCACAGCTTCTCCACATTTCGAAGTGTTTCACGAGCCATAACGACCTATCTTTCTTCCTGGCTTGCTCTATAATGATCCAATTCAAATGCAATGCCAACAACAACTCAACAGCAACAACAACCCACACATTGCGCATTGTTTAGAGCGGTTATAAAGTTTTGAAAAGCTCAAATTTGAAACGGTTTCAACCTGTCACCTGTCAGAATCGAGACGAGGCAGTGCATTGAATCGCGTGAATGGACCGTGAACCAGTGAATGATTCATTCAGGAAATGAAGCAGTTGCAGAGTTAGGAAAAGGGACCACATTACTCCTGTTCTGGCTGCCTTACACTGGCTCCCTATAGAACACAGGATAGAATTTAAAATTCTTCTTCTCGCCTACAAAGCCCTTAATGGGCAGGCGCCATCTTACCTTAAAGAACTCATTATACCCTACTGTCCTACTAGGGCATTGCGTTCCAAGAATGCAGGGTTGTTGGTTGTTCCTAGAATCTTTAAAAGTACAATGGGAGCCAGAGCCTTTTCTTATCAAGCTCCACATTTGTGGAATCATCTTCCAGTTTGTGTTCGGGCGGCAGACACCCTATCCGTTTTTAAGAGTGCGCTTAAGACCTTCCTTTTTGATAAAGCTTATAGTTAGGGCTGATTAGATTCAGCCCCTAGTTTTGCTGATATAGGCTTAGTTTGTCGGGGGACATCTTACTTCTTCCTTCTCTCTGTCTATACCCGTGTACACTCATGTTCCGATTAACCCAGCTTCCCCAAATGTCTTTCTTTTTGGTGTCTATATACGCTGGGATCCGGAGTCATGGATGATCCTGCGGTCCTGTGTCCTGGATCGCGAGCGCTGGATCTTGAGTCGTGGCTGTGGTCCTGGATCATAGGTCCTGGATGGATATCCTCGTGGATTCATCTTCCTATTATACACACATGCATTTCCAAACATTTGGACTACCTATGTTGCAAATGTATTATCTTTTCAATTTACACACGGCATCTATTGCACGTCTGTCCGTCCTGGGAGAGGGATCCCTCCTCTGTTGCTCTCCCTGAGGTTTCTCCCATTTTTCCCTTTAAACTGGGTTTTCTTTGGAAGTTTTTCCTTGTACGATGTGAGGGTCTAAGGACAGAGGGTGTCGTATTGTCATACTGATATTCTGTACACACTGTGAAGACCACTGAGACAAATGTAACATTTGTGATATTGGGCTATATAAATAAACATTGATTGATTGATTGATTGATTGCTGGTTCGGACGTCACATGTCACGTGACTTGAAGCAGTTGCTGCTTCGGACGTCACATGTCACGTGATTTGAAGCAAGCTTCGAAGCACTGCTTCTATGGAATAGGAAGTCCAGGGTTGAAGCTCCGTTCGAAGCTTCAGTGTCAAACTGCCATCACTAATACGCGGTATTTGTGAGAGGTTTTACTATCTGGGAACGGAGTTGACCATCGAATCAACATTGGCTAGCAGCGTTTATCAGCCAACTCCAGCTACAACAACATTCCTGGGCCCTTTCTCATTTCATCAAATCCCCCTCCTCGACTCCTCGGTCCTCCGGTAGTGACCCGGAAATGAATTTCAGCGCGCCATGTTGAAGGACATCTAATTTCTCTAAATGCACTTCGAGGACCGAGGATCGAGCGTCGAGGAGGCTCTCTGGAGGAGCTATAACCGAGGATACACTGATGGGTCCTCCACGGCTGCTTCGTGGATGCATTTCCGACAACAGAGATGTTTCAAAGAATCGTGACGCACGGCCGGACTTATCTCAGCCAATGACAGCTCTGCATGCATCCCCTGGATATTATTTTATTAACTGCTTTCATCGCGACGCGATGTTTACAGTGAGAACAGCTGTGAGGTCCGTGCAGAAAGCAGAGCAGTGTGTATAATATATATCACTCAGTAGAACAGGCCTACTCTTTTTGCTTTAGTTTAGTAGATATCTACAAACAAAGAGTCGATATTTTTCTAAAACCATTTAGTGCTTCACAATAAAATACACCACGGCTGTAGCCTGTTTTATATGCGTGTGTGTAGTGTAGGTGTGTGTGGTACAGTGTATGCATAGATGCAGCGGACAGACAGTTGTCAGTTGGTTTGGTGTCCTCTGCTTACTTTTAATACTTGTAAATAAAATCTTTGGCCCGTAATTTATTTCCCACATTGTAGCGACCAGAGGGGAGAGAGGGGGATATATCCAGTGACAGTCTCTGATAGTGTTACGTTATTATGAGAGTGCTCTGCTTGATTCTGAAATTGTATATATTTATATAAATATATACATATATATATGTGTGTGTGTGTCCGCATCTGTAGCCATTATTGTCTCATTATACCGCACTGTGAATGAATCAAAGTAAATATATAAGTCATGAACACATCTGTCCATCAGACAGAGGGCTGCTGTGCCTCCTGTCATCATTAATGGACGTCTCTTTAAAATGACCGCTCAGAGGAGAGGAGTTCTCATTTCTCTAACCGCCTGCTGCTTCCCTCCTCTCTCCTCGGCAGGGGCGGATCTACCGGGGTGGCATGGGGTGGCAACTGCCACCCTAAACAATAGCCTTGCCACCCCAGTTGGCATCTTTGTTTTGAAAAAAAAGTGGTGGCTCATCGGACATTTATGAGCGAAAGTCTCTAATGTCCGAGTGCAAGTGAATGCACCACAAGATGCACGTCATGTAACCCCTCCCCCGGTCCTGGCGCGAGAGTGGAAATATGATTGGTGGCGAATTCACTTGAACGGGGGGACGGCGCAAAACGAGAAGCCTTTCGTTCGGACCCAAGCACTGAAGGAATGAGGTAGTTGCGGTCTACAATGACAGAGAAGAGAATGTCAAGTTTGGCTGTACTCAGCATTGAATCAAAACGCACTACAGCTGTTGATCTTAATAAGTTTGTGAGGCGTTTTGCTGAACAAAATAGTAATCGCCGCATTCAGCTGTCATAGACATGCCAACTTGATGCTCTGCTCACGGATGACTCGATGAGAATAACAAACTGTTAAGATGATGACCTTGTATGCGTGTATATATTTTTTTCTTTGAGGGGGTCTGCCCCCAAAAAACAGTTTTAAGTCCTGAGAAAGTAAAATAAGACGGTGTGTAAAACTACACTGCCCAGCCAACAGAAAGTAACCACTAGGCCAGCAGGTAAGGACCTTCCACTGGATAATAACTGCAGCGATGTATTTGTTTTAGCTGAATACAGGTTTTTTAACCCTAACTGATGCAGTTAGTCACTTCTTTAATGTTTGTTCTTTCTGATGTAAAGTCAAGGTTGTAACTGTATATCAATAATGATATAATTACTTGTTTTTCAAATTTGAAGGAGGGTGAGCAAGCATCTTGATGAACATTCATCATTAACTCCTCCAAAAAATATAGTTTATTCAATAATAAATGAATATGTGAATCATAACAGTTCTTCACTATATCTGTAAAGCGTCTTTGAGCACCTGTAAAAACGCTAACAAATTAAATCTATTATTATTATTATTATTATTTATTAACAGTGATTGACAGCTGATAGGAATAATATGATTGTTAATAGTATCATATTCATTCAGACAAACATCGATGAGACAGTTAATTAATGTACTTATTGCAGCAGTCTGCATAGATTTGGTTCCCCTGCTGGTCTAAGAGTGAGACAAACTCATTCAGTTATTGTTCAGTAAAAATTCATTAAATTACGTCTGCCACCTTATATGTAAGGCTTTACTGATGTGCCACAATAATAATAATATCACCTATGTGATTGAGTTAAAATATTAATATTGTGGCTTTCCAAGTTAAAATTGATATTAGGGGTGTAACGGTTCACAAACATTTCGGTTCGGTACGTACCTTGTTTTTAGGTCACGGTTCGGTTCAATACGTTTTCGGTACAGCAGAAAAAATTATCACAAAACATTAAATATTTTTTTTTAATTATTATTAAACTGTGACTAATGTATTCAAATAAATACAAAATATAGTAAAATAAACATTAAGGTGCAGCATTTCGATGAACTGAAATAATCTGTATTTGAACTGTACTAGTACCTGAGCAGCCAGTTTGACATCAGGACTTGCTTGTCATTGTATTTTCATGTTGTTTAAAGAAAGATGAACTTGTCCACATTGCTGCTGAAGGGCAGATCTGCTGGCACTAACAACGTCTCCTGCTGTGGAGAACACCCTCTCTAGGGACAGAGGCAGCAGATACAGCCAGGTAGCGCTTTGCTAACATGGCAACATAAGGATACTTGGCGTTTGTAATAGCTTTGGCTCGGTCTGAACTCTCTGCGAGTGGTGGAGGCTTACATGCTAGTGGGAGTTGGGTTTTCATTTCAGTCTTTTGGTACCGGTGATATTCACATTCGGGTGATGCCAGCCGCGTAACCAATGTTAGTTGAACAATGCTGACAAACAGCTTTGGTTCGGTCCACCTGTCTTTGTCCGTCATCCTTGTACGTAACTGCGAAACCAAAATGTTCCCAAACTGGAGACTTCAATGATGCTGGAGGATTTTCAGCTCAACTTTATCTGCGTTCGCCATTTCGACAGTTCCTCAAATTACTGACTACATTTGAACGCATTCCTGTGACCAGCTCTCATAGTATGCGTCTCGTTCAATGAAATTACTTGGTCGCTCTATGATATAGATTACTTCCAGAAAGTTGTTCATGTTCTCAATTTTTTACGTTTAATGCTATATTCGTTCAGTACACACGTGTACCGAACCGAAGGGCCCGTACCGAATAATTTCAGTATGGGTACGTGTACCGTTACACCCCTAATTGATTGATATGATTGCGATTTAAATCAGCATATACTTCTGTCAGGGGATGCCACCCCTCAAAATCTCCTGCCACCCTCTTGCCACCCCATGAATATTTGTCTAGATCCACCCCTGCTCCTCGGCTCCTCCGCTCGCATCTCCTGTGGGCGGAACTAAGTATCGAGGATAGGAGTCGAGGAGGGGAGTTAGAGAAATGAGAAAGGGCCCTGGACTACCATGTTCGCATCGCTAGGTTCATTGGCTGAGCTCGTGGATTATTCCATTAGACTGAGGACTTTTTGTCTGTCTGTCTGTTGATATTGTTACCCTGTACACGTTAAATGCACTCTTAAAATAAACATGACTTGATTTCATACATAGCTGCGTCCAAGAAGAAGGTTAACTTGTTACGTTAAGTAATTTAGATCAATAAAAAGCAGTACCAATGACCATTGATTCATTTATTTACTCATTCATCATATAATAATTTGATGAATTACATTATTATTATTATTATTATTATTATAGATTATTATTATAGATATATATATATTATATTATTATATATATAGATTATTATTATAGATATATATATATATATTATATTATTATTATTATAGATATATATAGATTATTATTATAGATATATATAATATATATATATAATATATATATATATTATTATAGATTATTATTATAGATATATATTATATTATTATTATTATTATTATTATTATTGTAATATGATAATATTGTATTTGTAACTTCAAAATCAATGCCACTGTCATGGAGGGTGTACAGTCTGTTGATGTTGTTGAAGACCTGCAGTGTGATATTGGTAAAATAATTAACCTTTTCGTGCTTCACAGACGTAATATGCATGTAACAATGTTTGTGTGTTGATAATGTTGACTTTTTGAGACTTTCTGGTGCGGTCGCCATTTTTTCCAAATCTGTTTGTTGATACCGGTATATGCAGCTACCCAATTGGTGTAGCACGATCACGTGACGGACCGTGGCACTACTTTTGACCAAGATATTATTACGCTTTGAAGGGACTAGTTCAGCCAATAATTACGTGCCTAGAAGAATTGACAGGAATTTTAGCGACAAACTTTTTTTTGGTGGATAAGCATGACTCGTTCTTTTTTATGAACTAAAGATTGTGTAGTTCCACTTCTGTGGAGCGGGATGAAAGTAACGATAACAGGGTTCACCTTATGGCCTAAGTGATGCAAACACAGGTATGGTGAAAAAAGAGAGAACTATTCGAAGCCGAAAAAAAACTGCGTAATATACCATCTGACAAAGGCCTGTGCTATAATGCTTCAATTAACTGGCTATTATTTATAATATACTCAGATCAATAGGAGACAGAGATGTTAAGTTATAAATCAAGGGTTTTTATTATTATTTACAGCAGGGGTGGGGAACCTTTTTCCTTTCAATTTTTACAACATCCTCCGAGGGTCGTACAAATGATTGAACTCAACCTCTGCTTAAAAAAACTAAAATCACAGCCCATTCATTTGGCCTTTCTTTCATGCTGTGTAAAGAAAAAGCAACCAATCCAGATATCTTACGATGACTCACGTACGCATGCATGCACGTGCATGGTTGTGGCATGACCACCAAAACAAAGATATGGACACAAGATGTGTGCAAATGTATTTAGTATCCTATCCATGTGAACATGATTTAAGTGGGGGGGGGGGGACCTAACCTCCTCTAGGGGGGTCCGGGGGCATGCTCCCCCGGGAAGATTTGTTTTTTAAATATTGAAGTTAAAAGCATCAATCTGGTGCACTTTGAGAGCAACATGAGGAGATCTATGGATACATCTTTCAACGCCCATATGAAACAGAACTGTATACAGATTTTTCTTTTTGGATATTTTACAAATCACTCCCCTTTTAAACTGTATTCTTGTTATTTTTTTAACAACTTTTTTGTTACTGTCATATAGTATTTAAACTCTTCGGTTCTCCACGAATTACACAAGTCACCCAAATCAGCGTTAAAAATCCCCTATTAATGTATTGATTATAGCTCCGGGTCCGTATAGGTCGGCCTCTGGGTCCGGATCCGGACCGCGGTCCGCCTGTTGCCGACCCCTGTTCTAAACCATCAACGTGCATGTTAGACCCAATTCCAACTAAGCTGTTGAAGGAAGTGTTTCCATTAATTAGCACTTCTTTATTAAATATTATGAATATGTCTTTATTATCAGGCTATGTTCCACAATCATTCAAAGTAGCAGTGATAAAACCGCTTCTTGAAAAGCACAACCTCGATCCAGAGGTTTTAGCCAACTATAGACCTATTTCTAATCTTCCGTTCCTCTCAAAAATTCTTGAGAAAGCGCTCACAAAACAGCTGTGTGATTACTTAAAAAACAATGATTTATTTGAAGATTTTCAGTCTGGCTTTAGAACACATCATAGCACAGAGACAGCTCTGGTTAAAGTCACAAATGAAATTCTAATAGCCTCAGACAAGGGACATGACTCTATTCTTGTTTTGCTCGATCTCAGTGCTGCATTTGATACTATCGACCATGATATCCTATTGCAAAGATTAGAGCACTTAGTTGGCATACAGGGAACTGCTTTAGGCTGGTTTAGGTCCTATCTATCTGAACGCTCTCAGTTTGTACGTGTCAACGATGAATCTTCCACGCAAACCAAAGTTAGCCATGGAGTGCCACAGGGCTCAGTGCTCGGACCTATTTTGTTCACATTATATATGCTTCCGTTAGGCAATATTATAAGGAATCATTCTGTAAACTTTCATTGTTATGCGGATGATACTCAACTATATTTATCAATCAAGCCTGATGAAATTAATCATCTAAATAAAATTCAAGACTGCCTCAAGGACTTAAAAACGCGGATGACCTTACATTTTTTGATGTTAAACACGACCAAAACTGAAGTTATTGTACTTGGCCCGAAGAATCTACGAAACAAATTATCTAAAGATATACTAACTATGGATGGCATTAATTTGACCTCCAGTGAGACTGTAAGGAATCTTGGTGTTATATTTGATCAGGATTTATCCTTTAACGCCCACATAAAATCAATTTCCAGGACCGCCTACTTCCATCTACGTAACATTGCAAAAATCAGGCATATCTTGCCTCAAAACGATGCAGAGAAACTAGTCCATGCATTTGTTACTTCAAGGCTGGATTATTGTAACTCCTTATTATCAGGGTGTACCAAGAAGTCAGTCAAGTCGCTTCAGCTGATTCAAAATGCTGCAGCTCGTGTACTAACCAGAGTTAGGAAAAGGGACCACATTACTCCTGTTCTGTCTGCCTTACACCAGAGATGGAGTACTCGAGTCCTGGACTCGGACTCGAGTCGGACTTGAGTGCCGATTTTCGGGACTCGTGACTCGACTCGGACTCGCGCACTGATTGACGCGACTCGGACTTGGACTCGTGAATTCTCGCACAGGATGACTTGGACTCGGACTCGTGAAGTCCCCCCCCCCACGATGACTCGGACTCGACTCGTACATTGACACTCCGACTTGGACTCGGACTCGAGCACATTTTCTCTGGAGTCTGATGTCCTCTATCCTGTATGGCGAGTTCACGTACTGGGCCCCGCTATTCCAGTCTAGAGATGTCTACAGACACACCCCGCATCGTGCTGTATGCTTTCACACATTCTGCTTCCAAAGAGCAGCGCAAAATGCTCGTTATGTGGAAACAATATAGAAGAGAAGGCTCCGTAACACATTACTCTAAGGATCGAGTTCAGACATATAGGCTGTCTTGAACACTATCATCAGAGTAACGTGATCTAATCAATAAATAAAGATTCAGCCGATAACGAAAGCACATACTTAACGTCATTTTGCATGCTAAGTAGCCATGTGCTTTCTGGGGATAAATCTTTATCTGTAAACTGATTTAACCCGTAAAAGTTCCTTCAAAATAAGAGTCCCGATCTTATTACTATCAAAATAAAAGTGCAAAACGAAAACTTTACCATAGGAAAATATTGGTGTACAAATATAATCACTTCTCTAAAAGGTAACTCATTTTAAATATAGTTTATTTATATATAATAATAATAATAATATTAATATTAGAAATAAGCTTTATATTTGTATAGCACCTATTACAAGAATTGTAGCCAAACTCGCTTCACAGCAGTTCAATAGACAGGATAACAGCAATGTAGAGAGCAGCTACATTTCAAAACATATATCCACGAAGATTAATACATGAAGACTTGTGACTCGGACTTGACTTGGACTCTTCTTAAGTGACTCGGAATTGGACTCGGACTCGAACACAGGTAATGATGATTCGGACTCGGACTCGACTTGGACACTCCTTGGGTGACTCGGACTTGGACTCTGACTCGACTACGACTCTCCCTTGGTGACTCGGACTTGGACTCGGACTCGAAGAGTGGTGACTCGAGGGTGACTTGGACTCGTGAATTGGTGACTTGACTGGCTCCCTATAGAACACAGGATAGAATTTAAAATTCTTCTTCTCGCCTACAAAGCCCTTAATGGGCAGGCGCCATCTTACCTTAAAGAACTCATTATACCCTACAGTCCTACTAGGGCATTGCGTTCCAAGAATGCAGTGTTGTTGGTTGTTCCTAGTCTCTAAAAGTACAATGGGAGCCAGAGCCTTTTCTTATCAAGCTCCACATTTGGGTTCGGGCGGCAGACACCCTATCCGTTTTTAAGAGTGCGCTTAAGACCTTCCTTTTTGATAAAGCTTATAGTTAGGGCTGATTAGATTCAGCCACTAGTTTTGCTGATATAGGCTTAGTTTGTCGGGGATCTTACTTCTTCCTTCTCTCCGTCTATACCTGTGTACTGTCATGTTCCGATTAACCCAGCTTCCCCAAATTTCTTTCTTTTTCGTGTCTATATACGCCGGGATCCGGAGTCATGGATGATCCTGCGGTCCTGTGTCCTGGATCGCGAGCCCTGGATCTTGAGTCGTGGCTGTGGTCCTGGATCATAGGTCCTGGATGGATATCCTTGTGGATTCATCTTCCTATCATACACACATGCATTTCTAAACATTTGGACTACCTATGTTGCAAATGTATTATCTTTTCAATTTACACACGGCATCTATTTCACGTCTGTCCGTCCTGGGAGAGGGATCCCTCCTCTGTTGCTCTCCCTGAGGTTTCTCCCATTTTTCCCTTTAAACTGTGGGTTTTCTCCGGAAGTTTTTCCTTGTACGATGTGAGGGTCTAAGGACAGAGGGTGTCGTATTGTCATACTGATATTCTGTACACACTGTGAAGACCACTGAGACAAATGTAATATTTGTGATATTGGGCTATATAAATAAACATTGATTGATTGATTGAATAGAAATTGAAGATGTTGTTTAATTGTTGATATATTTATGATCCACGTCAAGTATTCAGTTTCGGCGGCATTTCTTCAGTTTTTCCAAAGGTCTTCTCATCAGGGCTCTATAAATAAAGAACTACGGCAGATCTGTAATATGTAATGCAGCCGAACCGTGTATTACAATGCCATTATGTGATTATCCTAGGGGTAAAGTAATGTATTTTCTTTTGTTTACAGAATATCTAATCCCGAGATAGGTGCCTTAAGTAAAACTGGAATATATATATTTTAGAGAGGAAAGTGTCTCCTGATGGACAAAAAGCTTCTCTTGGTGCTCAAGTTATGCTAACCGCTAACTGCTGCTAACAGGGCTAGCAGGTTAACTATCACTTGGTGGGGGGGGGGGAATATGTTGCAGTGTATTAGCTTTCTTGCCAAGAGTTAGATGATAAGATTGATACTATTCTCAGCCTAGCTAGCTCTTTACTCTTGTTCCCAGTATTTTTTTTCTAAGCTAAGCTAACTGTCTGCAATGTTTGAAGTTAGGTGCTGGATTCATTATTGGCCAGCAGCAGTGACTTCCACACTGAAGGTTTAAATGTAGCATTCACACAATAGTGGTATTGAAGTGGAAGATATCAGATTATTGTCAAAACATTTAGTGATTAAAAACAAGATGGACTGTGGTGGTGAACAGAGTTGGGTGTAACGCGTTACAACGCTACAAAGTAACTGTAATAATATTACTTTTGTCGGTAACGGAGTAGTGTAACGCGTTACTTTTATAATTCAGTAATCACACTACAGTTACTAACATTGCCCCGACACGCGTTACTTTGTTACTTTTATAAAATAATCACACTCACTGACAGACAAGAGGGGTTTCCGCCGCAGGTTTATATACATGTAGGCCTATGTAATCTGCGCGACTTGCGAGACCACATCTCCACGTGCAGTGCTGCATAAACATGGCTGAGTCTTTTCATCTGTAAACTCCCTCAACGGGGCCGCTCGCTCTCTTTTGTTGATCGCCCTCTCACGGGTGAACAGTTCACTGTCCCGCTTCATTGTAGGAATTCTGCCATGTCTCTGCCATGTCTCTGCCATGTCTCTCTTTAGTTTGACCATCTCTGTTACTAAGTTATGGAATACTAAATAAATAAGTAATTAGATACCTTACCGTCACTGCGCTCATAAAGAATGATAAGAATAATGCGTCTTTAACTGGTTTCATTAATTAGTGTCTTAACGTTTCACAGACTGTTAGCTTGTTGTGGTAGGCTGGTAGCCTATTTTAGAGCATATAAAAAGAAAGACTTGTGTTATGTCTTCCTTAATGCAATAGTAATTGAGGGTGCAAGTGGAGTCTCGCAGAGGCAAAACTGTGGCGCGCGTACACTGTAGGTGTGCCGCAGTCTGCGTGATCTGCCTGTAGGGAGGGGCGGGCCGGCCCTGCGAGTAAAGTAACAAGTAAATTAACGAGTAAAGTAACGAGTTACTTTATGGAGAGAGTAACGAAGTAGTGTAATATATTGCTTCTTTTTTTTTTTAAAGTAATATGTAATATGTAATATGTTACTTTTTTTTTAGTAACGACCCCATCTCTGGTGGTGAACACATATCCATGAACTTGGCTGCCTTAATATTGTGTGTATTGTTTTCTCACATTAGAAACACCATCACCAAGTTTTACATGCAGTCACCACCACCACCATGCAAAGACAAAATCCCAATCACGTCCAAAACAAAGTCCTTGCCTCGAGAGCTTACCCGCAGTGGTACCTGCCGCCATGGTGGCAGCCACAGGAGACTGGCGCTTACTCACTTTGGACATAAATTTGAACAGAATACCATCTCGTGCCATGGCAAAGAGAATGCGTGGCAGAGGGAACATGGAGCCCAACAGGCTAGGGAGAAGAGGGTTCATGGTTAAGTTGAGGGCATTCTGGGGAAAAAAACATGACACCTGCACAACCGTGAAAGAACAACATGTAGATATGGAGGGAAAACCTCAGAATAACTGGATCATTTGAAAAAGGAGTGATAAAGGGTGGGTCAATTTCTGTAACCAAATTATTATTTGCATCTTTGCTTGTGTCTTTCACAGTTGATTGGTGGAGAAAGATTAGCAGGAGGAATCTCTTTGGTTGCTCCCCATCTCTCACCTGCTACTACACCGGATGTCATAGTGGCAATAAGTGGGGTCTTCGTCTTAGGATTGATTCGGGCTAAGACTTTGAAAAGCACACCATCCTGTGCCATAGCATAGATTACACGAGGCATGGGGAAAATGGAGCCCAGCAGACTGCATGAGACAGCAGAGACATGCAAGACCAACACGTTAGTCAAAAAGCCCCAAAACACGCACATGTACACCAACAATCACATCATCAAAGCTTCAGAGCATGCATAAAGTCAATAAAGCGTCTTTCTTCCCTTTTGGCATTTAGTCATCACTAATTAGTTATCAAAACTCTGATATATGCATTAGAATAGATCAAACTCTGCTTTTAAGGTTAAAATACATATCACTAATGTCAAATTTTCAAGTTTTTAATCGAATTAAGTTGTTTTTTCTCGGTTTTGAGAGCTGGTTTGGAGTTACATTTATAAGGGTAAATGCCGTTGACTACACCCTTAACATCAATTTCAAACTAACTTATCTGAAATCTTCATTGGTTCTAATCAGATTTAAAGAATGCAGATCATGGGATAAGTAAGTGACTGATATCATGTTTGTGAAAAGGTTTGTAGATGGAAAACTGAAAGGAAACTGATACAGCAAACCTCAGGGAAGAAAGACATAATTAAGTAACACCAATATATTTGTATAGACAACCTTATGTATATATGACTTAAATTATACATAGTAAATTACAAACACATGCAGGTGAAAACAGAGAGAATTAAATGGACAATTCCTGCCATTTTATGTGTATGTCCATAATTGATTGAAGCAATAACTTCCTCAGTGAATGCCGGACCATGAACGGGATTTCGTTGCTGTTAAATCTGTTGTTTTTCCTGAATCCAGTGCTGTAATTGAACGTGACGTAGTTGGAGGAATTACAAAACTACAGCCTACATTAGCTTGGATATTTAGTCATCGCTTATGGGAAGCTAGAAATCAGCTAATCGTAGAATACAGCACACACTGAGAAATGCTTTGCTTCATCCGGCTACAATTACCAACAAAAGTGATTGGACATCACCGGAAAATGTTGTGCATTCTCCCTATAAACACTGTGCCTATTATGTCTCATTAGGCAAAAATGAATCAATCCAATAATAAGACAGATAGACAGAGATAAGTGGTCAGAACTTTTGACCACATCTCCTTTACCATTATCACCAATGTATAGCAAGCACATCAATCAGAAATTAAAGTCATATTATAAATTCTGATTGCTCAGATACAGTAAATCTAGCATCTAAATAACATAAATATGTAGTCCTATTTTAGAACAGCAGATCCAGAGCTTACCTAGTGGAGAGGGCACACAGTGAACCTGCAGCGACCACATATTTGGCAGGGCCCCAGCCCACATACTCAAAAGCCATGGGCAGAGGGCTCTTCTCGTCCAGCAGGTAGTAAGGCATCATCAGTGTGAGCGCAGCCGACACACCGAAGTACGCCAGGAAACACACGGTCAGCGACACCACGATGCCGATGGGAATGGCTTTCTGAGGGTTCCTCACCTCCTCGCCTGTTTCACGCAGAGGCACAAACATCTTTACATTGAGCTTAGATGAAATCAGACTATAACCCAACCTTTCAGTGGCTCACCTGTGGTTGCAATGCAGTCAAATCCGACAAAAGCGTAAAAGCAGGTGGCAGCTCCAGCTAAGGTCCCACTGAACCCGAAAGGCATAAATCCTCCTACTCCATAATCACTGGTCACATTGGTCGTCACGGACAAGTTCCTGAAACATCAAACTGAACTCAACACAAAACCAGCCAAAAAGTACATCTGATACTTCACATATAAACCTATACCACAAATGGTTAAGGGTTAATAAATTACCGTTTAACTATGGTGACATTTATGAGGGATTCTTCAGATATCTTCCAGTTCGCCGAATCTCCTTTGACAAAACCAGAAATGATGACGAACAACAGTACAAGCACGTTGACTGAAGTGAAGACTTTGTTGACCCAGGCTGACTCCTTCACCCCAAACGACAGGAGTCCTGGGACAAACAAAAAGGCAAACTAGCTCAATTTTATCTTTTAATGTCCAGTAGTTACAAAGTGTGTCATCATTATTATTCTTATAAATAATTTGGAGTTTCACAATATAACGGTATGGATAACACTAACACCCACCAATGTCACGCCACTATTTTAAAGGAGAATTGCGCAACGAGATGTAAATAGATGATTGTGGGGTGTTTCAGACCAGAGCTAAATGGAGAGATGTACAAACCTCTATTTTCTTTACGTTTTCACAAAAACAGGACCATTTTTAAATCTGGTTAAGATAAACAAATATTGCATAAACCCTTCAACTGTGGACTTTGACAAACAACCAAACACTAGCGCATTGTTAGGTCACACCGACCAATTTTTTTAGCCTGAGGGTCAGAAAGGGGGGTTTATCCAAACTGGACTGGACTGCGATGAATCTGACTACAGGAAATTAATACGAAGTTCTCTCCTCAACTACTGACGATACTTTACTCTGAGGTTGCAAAGAAGCTGTAGTTGGACCGGGCTCTTTTCAGATGTGATTGTGTGACTGTGGGAAAGAGAAACGAGGTGTTGCTGATACCTAGCAGGGTGATCAGGGAGTTTTTAAAAACAGAAAGGGGTTGAATGTTGTGTCCTAGTGGACTCACATTGCCTTAACCTGTTAAGCAAAAAGTGTCCTGCCATCCCTTAATTGGATTATGAGAGTTCATGAGAGTTGTCTGTGTTGAACAAAATGTAGAAATCTTAATTTATGTCTTTTCTCAGTAGCCTCTGTTGCAACATATCAGAATTTTTGGATTTCAAGGCTTTATTTGCTGCCTCACCAGAAAGCAGCAGTATCAGGCAGACGGCAAAGAAGTCCGGGTACTGAGCCAGACCAGGAGAGTTCATGCTGAAGTACGTCTTACAGAAAACCTCGATGTGGCCTCCTATCATGTCATCAAATGTGCCACTCCAAGCCCTGGCAACTGAGGAAGTACCTGTAAGAAGACAAAAAAGTATCAGCACCATCTTGAAGTTCATTGGACCCAAAGACTGCTACAAACTTACCAATCACATAGGAGAGGATGAGGTTCCACCCAGTGATGAAGGCCCAGATCTCTCCAACAGTCACGTAGCTATAAAGGTAAGCAGAGCCGGTTTTGGGGACGCGCGCACCGAACTCAGCGTAACACAGACCGGCCATAACGGACGCTAAGGCAGCGATTAGGAAGGAGATCACTATACTGGGGCCAGAGTCGCCTTTGGCCACCTCTCCGGCCAGGATGTAGACACCTGCGCCCAGAGTGCTGCCAACTCCCAGGGCGATGAGGTCGACGGTTCCTAGGCAGCGGCACAACTTGGAGTCCTCCAGGTTGTTCATGTCAACCACTTTCCTGCGCACCAGGGAGCGGCTGAACGACAGAACCTGCTCCAGCATGTTGACACCTGCTGACAGATGGAAAGAGAGAAGAAAGGATTGAAAATACCTGTGAAGCAGAGGTCTGGCATAACAACGCTATACTTCTAGCCAAACATTTCAAGATTAATATAATTCAAACTGTGCAGAATTTGAGAAGAAACAGTTTGATCTCACCCAATCATCACTAATATTCTTTATCCTAGCATCAATACTTGCACATTCAATAGAAGGAACACAATCCGTAAAACCAAAGGTCAGGTGTGAGGACTTGAGCTCCACCTGCTTTGCATTTGCAGCTCATAGAAAGTGTTCTTTTGCAAACAAAGGCTGAAAGGTTCGTTGCATAACATGTTGAGTAAAAGTTGGGATTGCTTTAGAACTATTGAGGCAGATGTTAAGCAGGGGCGGCGGGTACTGCAGGCTAAGCCTTCCCAAATATTTGTGTCACTGCATGCAAGAAAAATATAATGTATAATGTTTGTGTCTTTGACATTAGCGCTGCTATGCAGCCAACTGTGCCCTGTACTACGAAGCCAGTTCAACAGACCCTGGATACGTTTGAGTTATGATATCTTAACTAACCCTAACAAACACGCTCTCGCTAAACGGTCATACGACGCTGGTTATCAACTCGGTAAATCAAGCCAGGGTTTCTCTCTCCAGCTGAGAGCGCGTTCACGTGAAAGGGGCGTGGTTAGCAACATTTAGCATCGTCATACTTCATTAATGAAAAGTAAACTAATATTAGACAAATATGAACTTTAAACATCCATGATTTAAACATATAATCCAGGATACAAGCCACATAGCTGCACCTGCAAGGTGAATACAGCTGGTAAAAGAAAAAGTGTCTGAATGCGCACATTAACAGTTTTATGATATCACTGCCCCGTCTAAAACACGATCTGACTTTAATTACATTTGAGTGTTGCGTAAAACTTAATGTATTGCTTAAAATAATACTTCTGCATACAGTATGTGACACTGTAATGGCCCCTACACACGGCGGCGTGCGTTGCCGCTTCAACGCTTCTGCCCATTCACTTTGAATGGGGTGACGTCACAATTCGCCGAACTGCATTGTGGGAGCAAAGCGTAGCTTCTCTCGAGGTGCTCGCTGCAAAAGTAGAGCAATGTTCTACTTTTGCCGCCTCTACGGAGGCGTCAGCCAATCAAATCCCTCGTATGTAAAACTGACAGTACAAGCAGTAGCCAATCAAACCGGGTGTATGTTGGGAGAGCCAGACCGCAGTTATTTCCCATATGTCAACAAAAGGAGGAGAAAATGATCGTGGCGGTAGGGAACATACAGGGATACAAACCGGAGGAGCCAGGCATGGAGGGAGGTGGCAGAGACAGTGGGGGAAACTGGTAGGTTTTCGCTTGTTTGGGGAGTTTATATCCAGTGTATTTCGTTTGAATGGACAGCTAGCAAGCATAGACAGTACACGGCCGTTACGGCCCCTACACCCGGCGGCGTGCGTTGCCGCTTGGCGGTGGGCGTGTCTTGAGCTTGGGGAATCAACGCGAGCAGCCCGACCAACAACCAACCACATGAATGTCCCGCCCCGGACATACAAAGCAAAGCATTCAAGCTACATCCATGCTGGCTAAATATACTGTCTATGCTTGCTAGCTGTCCATTCAAACGAAATACACTGGATATAAACTCCCCAAACAAGCGAAAACCTACCAGAGTTTCAGACACGCCCGCCGGCAAGCGTCAGCGCACGCCGCTGTGTGGACGGGCCGTAAGTGTTGCACGGCCAGATACGGCTCGAGAAGCTGACTCAGATAAGGACATATATGATAGATTATGATATTATATGATCGATGATCTGATTGATGATGTGATATGAATGATAAGTGTGACACGTCGGCGTCTTCTCTTCATACGGCAGTTTAAACTGTATTTCCTTTATACTTAATAGATTTAAACTCCGCACACTGAGCTCTGATCTGATCTGCCCGTGCTTTCACTGCGTTGATATGGAGTCAGATTTGGGTCAATATTCTAGCGCGTAAAACAAGCTACTCACGAGCGGAAAATGTGCTTTTACACGCGCATAAAATGACCCTCGCGCGCAGATTAAACCCCCGCGAGCGGCTCTGCGCCCGCAAGCGGCTCTGCGCCCGCAAGCGGCTCTGCGCCCGCAAGCGGCTCTGCGCCCGCGACAGCTGCAAGGAAACTCGGAGTTGCCAGGTTTGATAAATGCCTGAACTACCAAGAGCCGAGGAGTGACGGCAGCAAAATCAGTTGGACGAGATTGAATAGTAAAGTTGTCCATATGTGTATATATAATTGTTGCATTTAAGTGATTGGTTGTAAAAATAGTTTTTTTATTTGCTTGATACAAAAGGACATTCTTTATAACCAATTGCTTTATTATCACGCATTTGTAATATTTGTATGCTAGAACTTTTTGTATTCTTTTTGAAAAATAAAAAATAAATAAATAGCTCACTTGTCATTCATTTTAATCCTTAATTATCCATCCAACACTGAAAAGGTGGTCCTTGTGAAGAATCTCATCACTATATTCCCTCAGCTGAAAGTAATTTACAACAATTTTGCTGAAGATTAAGTTTGTTTTAACCAAGGTATAAGGTTTTTTTAGGTGTGATTTTATGAATTATCTATTCTGTCAACATTTGATGAATTAGAAAAATATTAATGTTTTTAAATGTTAACAATTATTTTCTTAATGACATATTGTGCTAATGAAATCCTTTGAATAAAAACCATATCCACCACCTGGTACTTCCAGTAATCGTCATTGACACACAATGTGCAGATATAACACAATCAAATGTTAATTCTGGTTAAAGACATATAACACAAAATGTGCAGAAATAACAAATGAGTGTGTTCATCTTGGTCATTTATAACACACAATGTATAAAATGTGCACATTGTGTGTGAGGGGCATGTAACACATTTTGTGTGTAAAAATGATTTACACATAAATAAACACAACAGGTGTTGTCCCTGAGCACAATCTGTAGGTGTGTTGAAATTCAGTTGTGTCATATTTGACACATCCCTTCTAAGAGTGTACAGCAGACAGTAGCTAGCAATTTTCGACAGATACAGCCCACTCAAAAATATATTGTTTTATATCAAATACATTTTTTATATATATATATATTAGCTGTACACTTCACGAATATAATAGTTTTTTATGGACAATTTTACCATTCAATCTCGTCCAACTGATTTTGCTGCCGTCACTCCTCGGCTCTTGGTAGTTCAGGCATTTATCAAACCTGGCAACTCCGGGTTTCCTTGCAGCTGTCAATCAAAGTCCAGTGGCTCGCCCCAAAGTCCCAGAAACTTTTCACGCGCGTGTAGACAGACTCCGCGAGGCTGACACTCCCGCGAACGAGCAAGAAGGCTGTCTCTCTCGGCAGAGCCGCACGCGGGGGTTTAATCTGCGCGTGAGGGTCATTTTATGCGCGTGTAAAAGCACATTTTCCGCTCGTGAGTAGCTTGTTTTACGCGCTAGAATATTGACCCAAATCTGACTCCATAGTTGATCTCTTTTCTATAGACGCCGCGGCCGGAGGCAGGCAGCATCAGGTAAAACAAGTTATTTAGCCTTCCCAAACCTCAGCCTCACGCGCCGCCTATGATGTTAAGTCTACAAACTATAACGTGCATTTTAGGAATGCTACATCGTGGTAAAGTGTATACAGTAATGGTGTTCCATTTAAATCTATTGTTTGGGGTTACGGTGCAGATCTAAGTTGTCAAAGAACTTCAAAAAGGGACCATGAATGCACCATTGTAACACAATACAGACATTCCAGTATCTCGCTTTGCTAATTACATAATAATAAAACATAATAAGACGAACTGCAGTCCTCTTTATGTTCATTGTTTCTCTTTTCATTATTAATATTGCTGGGGATCCTGCCTCACATATTTGCATGAATACAATAAGATAAATGAAGAATGAAATATGCCCAGTGAATAGCTCGCTTTTGATGTTGAAGCTTCTTCTTGGAACCAAAATTCAGATTGTCTGTACTGTTAATTAACACTGACAGCCATCCAAAATATGCATTGACCTCCATTTAAAAGTGTAGGGTGGAGATGAGTTATGGCTGTGACAGCTCATTAGCATTACAATGAGGGCTGTACAGCGTCTCTTTATAGAATACAGTGAATGAAAAAGTATGACACTTTAGTTTTTGAAACTGACAATACACATTGCATAAGATGCATCAGTATTTATCTCTCTCTTTGGCCTACATGCATATGTCCAAAAAGGTTCCAGATACCCAAAGGAATTTCTTACATACATATAATGCATGTTTTATATTTAACAGTGACATCAACATATATTACTCTAAAAAGACCTGCATGATCAGAAAAAACAGCTACTGCAGAAGTTTGTTAAATTATAGAATTAGGTAATCTAAATAAAAACACAAACATTATTTCACTAAAGACATGTGCATACCTGTGTGGATTTGACAAGTTGAGGTTTAGACACTGAAGAGGGACAAAAAAGCCTGTCAGAAGTGTCAGTGCGTTTTTCCAGTTTGCAGAGCAGATCAGCTGCATGTGAAGCGCAGGTAAAGTCGAATAAGATCCACTGCTCCCATGAAGTTCTGCCTGGAAACTCTGCTGTAACTCTATTTCATATGCTGGCATGTACACTGAGCAGAGCAGAACTTTCTTACGCCTCCCCTCACTGTTTCTTCATAGGATCTACCCTCGCCTTGCCCCTCTAGAATCCAGCCTCCAGTCCCTCCGCTGCCAGAGAAGTGACGTCCCCTGAGCAGGGAGGCGAAAGGGGAGGAGGGGGCCCCAGGGAGTTAGAATGGGGGGGGGGGGAATTTCACTCCATGCTTGAGTTTTGTGGGAGTAAAACTTTGTGCAGACAATATTGCACCATAAGCTCTCACACACAGCATGACAGAGAAGAGAAGAGAAGGATTTTGATGGTAGAATTCATTTTTGTTCTAATGCACATAGATCCCAGTTGCCCAGATGCTAACTGCCTGCTGATAAATGGTTAGGCAACGGGCATTGACAAACATTGAGGCAGGCACTTGTGTTTACCGAGA